>NC_061121.1:14198999-14263986 GCF_002878395.1 Capsicum annuum
GAAACTATTTCGATCGATTAAGTTTTAGTGGACGTTGTAATTAGTGTCAGATTTCATCGACCATAACTCTCTATATATGTCGAATTAGAGAGCCTACTATGTGTCAAATGATAAGTCTTCGATTTAACTTTCCAACAATACCAATTTTGCTAAAATCCGATATCCGAGCAAGACGTTATGGTTTTTCAAAGTAGTATGTGTCGCCTAACCAATCGCACATGGCCACTGGAAAGCATATGCCATAGCATATGCGTTAATATAGGCGATATCATATGCGGCGCCTATGTAAATATAGGCGATATCATATGCGGCACCTATGTAAATATAGGTGATATCATATGTGGCGCATATCTTTGGTTTCAAGTGACTTAAACACTCCGTTTTTGGGGGAAAATGGTTATTTTCCCACCCTTATTCAGCCATAAACACGAAATTCAGTCCCCAATTCTCCAAAATACATCCACATTCATCTAAAAATTCTAAAAAACACTTCCAAGGGTTTCAAACTAAAAACCCAAATAAATCAAGATTTAACCGTGGGTTTTCAAAGTTGATTAGAGATTCGGAATCCCCAATCCACAGGCTTCAAGAATCACCCATTATTTTTCGAAATAGAAGTACGCGGGGTTTTCCTAAATTCTCATGGGCATAGAAAAATCATATTTTAGAATGGGGTTTTTGAATCTATGTATATATTCATGTATTAAATGTTTTAACATCATTGTTTTGTTTTTTTGATCTTCCCCAAAGTGATTTGAGAATATGAATGTATGAAACCATGTATTTAAGAATGAATTCTTGTTAAGAGCATGATTTTCGGTGAATTTCCTCTTTAGTGAATTTTTTAGATTTCTCATAGCATATGAATTATTTTGCAATGCATCCTTGAAAAGCATTATATGAAATGATTAAACTCTTGTTATGATTTAAAGGTGGTTTTAAATCACTAAAGAGGGAATCTAGCATGAATGTTTAATGTTCATAATGCATGTAATGAAAGAGTGCATGGATTTACTAAAGGCACTAGATTACCATATGTTGATGAAGTTTTTGCTTGATTTTGACTTGAGTTTCGAAATACGAAATCTTCTATATCAGTTGCATGTTTTTGGTGGTCTAAATTATGCTTTAAATGAAAGATTTAGCTTAATGTATTATGGCTCAAAAATCATGACTTGCAAGTCTTGGTATGACGATACTAATTCAGACCAATACCATATTAGACTCACACTAATATACATTTCAGACTATCATCATTTTAGATATTCAGATTATTGCATGTACAGAAAAGGTTAAAAATGGGCATAGAGAGATGTTACATGGTTCCCTGAAGAGGGCTTGAGTTCATGCAACTCATTGCCTAAAACCGTGGCTTGCCGACCTGGGTATATTATTATACGCTGACTTAAGTGTCGTGTGGCGTATCAGATTCAGGAACTTCAACCTTTGCGGCATACTCGGGTTGGAGGATTTCCCGCTGAGTCAATGGAGGATTCCATATCGCCCGTGGAATATCAAACTTGTAGGGGATACCACCTAACTCAGAAGTAATACACAGATCAGAGTTTGAGATTTATAGATAGGTTACATATTTTCAGAAGGTGCCCATGTGTTTTTCAAAAAATGTTTTATGCATAATGTTTGAAGAACATTTGCTATATATATATGTGTGTGCGTGTGTGTGTATGTTCAATTACTCTATAGGAGTGGGTGAGCTGAAAGGAAGCATCGAGCTCTTATTATCTCCTATTTGCTGGGAGATAGTATGAAGGACCTGATTAGTATAGTTGTTTTGTTCAACTATCCTATCTAGGTCTCTGTTGATGGGGGCTGATAGGGGTCTATCATGCTTCTTCTTAAAGGGTGAAGCATTGAGGATCTCATTAGAATGAGGAATTTTTATCCCTTCAAGGGGAGGAGTAACGGACTCAATTACCTTGTTACTCTGCGTATACCATTTATTAATGATCACGTGAAGGGATTCATTTTAGTTTTCCATTCTCCCAGTGAATTCAAACCATCTGAAGAATTCAATGTCACATCGAAGTCTTTTCATATCAGCTATCCATAGCCGACCCAATTCCTTTTGCTGTTCTGTAGAATAGGTACTGGTGTACCATTTTCTTTTTATTACGTCTTTTGGAAGGTACCAGCGAACCTCAAGAGCTTTGAGGTCTGGAGTATACTCATCATTGGATTTGATGACCTCTAATCCTGGGTCCGTTCTAATTTTTTGATGAGGTATGGTGGGGAGAGGGGGGGAGGTGCCATATCCGAGGCAGTAGGGCTACCTGGATCATAGAGATTCTCGGGTTCTAGGGCCTCTTGGACCCGAGTATGTTGCTGGTAATAAACTTTGGGAACAAGACCAGAGAAGTCAACTCCTTTAACTTTCCCTTTGTCAGTATCATTTTTCTTACTTCCCTCAGAGTTTTTTAAGGTAGAAGCTCTGTGTGAGACAGATTTTCGGAACGAAGAATTTCTAGAGGCTTCAAAACCTAGGAATTTGAGATCAATTGATCCGTCAGGGTGCTGGATAACCCGTTTGATCTGAGATTTTTCTGGATAGGTAGGGAGAGGTTGAGTGATAGCATCAAAGTGCCACTTATTGTTATGCATGATATCGTTCCAGAGGAGAGCTTTAGGAACAAAGATATTGCTTCTGTCTTTGTTTGCCTCCATGAGGGTAGTAACGCCCTTAGGGCTCGTGATTCTAGCTTTGGGTTCTGGTCATGTACAATTCATTATATACATCAAACATCCCAATACTCTTGCATACTCCAATTGTGAGTCACTTTCGCCTTCATTCTTTCAAAGTGTGAAGCTCATAACCAATAGAGTCTTGGCAATACCAAATTACATATACTTGAATTTGTCAAGTACCTTTTTGATATAATGAGACTGTGACAATTCCAACACTTGTGGAGTTCTATGGATTCTTATTCCTAAGATCACATCCGCAACTCCAAGGTCTTTCATATCGAACTTGCTCTCGAGCATTCATTTCATTGTATTTATGTCAGAAATGTCTCTATTGATGATCAACATATCATCCACATATAAACAAACAATGACTTGGTGATTTGGAATGTCTTAAATATAAACACATTTATCACAGTCATTAATCTTGAGCCCGTTTTCCAACATGGTTTGGTCAAACTTCGCATGCCACTATTTAGGTGCTTCTTTTAGTCCATAAAATGACTTAACAAGTTTACACACCTTATTTTCTTTTCCTGGAACCACAAAACCCTTAAGCTGTTCCATGTAAATTTCATCTTCCAATTCTCCATTTAGGAATGTTGTTTTCACATCCATTTAATGAATTACAAGGCCATATATTTCCACCAAGGCAATTAACATCCGAATTGACGTTATCCTCGTTACTGGCGAGTATGTATCAAAGTAATCAAGGCCTTTTTTTTGTTTAAATACTTTTACAACAAGTCTTGCCTTGTACTTGTCAATAGTACCATCAACTTTCATCTTTCTTTTGAAGATCCATTTAGAACCTAAAGGTTTATTTCCTAGAGGAAGATCAACCAACTCCCGCATATGGTTGCTTAAGATTCAATCAATCTCACTATCGACTGCCTCTCGCCAAAAGGATGAGTTCGAAGAGGCCATCACTTCTTTAAATATTTTAGGCCCATTTTCTAAGAGAAATGTTACAAAGTCCGATCCAAATGAAGTTAACATTATTTGACGTGTACTACATCTCAAATTCTCATCATTATGTACTTCCTCACTTGGTTCATGTCAAGGTCGTTTAGACCCCCCACTAGACTGTTCATGTCTAGTTTTATATGGATAAATATATTCAAAGAATTTAGTATTATCTGATTTAATTATCATATTTTCATTGTTATTCGGATGTTCAGATTTGTGAACCAAAAACCGACATGTTTTACTACTCTTAGCATATCCTATGAACGCATCGTCCACCATATTAGGTCCTATCCTTACTCTTTTAGGTATAGGAACTTGGACCTTCGCTAGACACCCCCACACTTTGAAATATTTCAAGTTGAGTTTCCTTCTTTTTCATTTTTTTCATATGAAATTGATTGTGTCTTACTATGGGGCACTCTATTGAGTATTCGATTAGCCGTAAGGATAGCTTCCCCCCACAAATTTTGCAGTAAACCTGAACTTATAAGTAAGGCATTCATCATTTCCTTCAAGGTTCAATTTTTTCTTTCCGCAATTCTATTGGTATGAGGTGAATACGGGACTGTAGTTTGATGGACAATTCCATTCTCTACACATATTTCTACAAAGGGAGATTCATATTCTCCGCCCCTAACACTTTTTATTTTTTAATCTTTTTCTTTAACTGATTTTTCAAATTCAGTTTTATATTGCTTAAATGCATCTATTGTTTCATCCTTACTATTTAGCAAATAGACATAGTAGTATTTAGTGCAGTCGTCAATAAAAGTTAGAAAATATTTTTTTCCACCACGATATAGTATTGACTTCATATCACAAACGTCTGTACGTGTGGATTAAGTCTAAGGAATTGAAATTCCTTTCAACCGACTTATACGGATGCTTAGCATACTTTGATTCCACACATGTTTGACACTTTGATTTATTGCACTCAAAGTTTGGTAAAAACTTCTAAGTTAATCAGTTTACGCAATGTTTTGTAATTAACATGGCCTAATCTTTCATGCCATAAATTATAAGACTCAAGCAAGTAAGAAGAAACTAAACTTTTATTGATTTCAACATTTATTACATTTATTTTGAATAGGACCTCATTGAGGTAGCCTTTTCCTACAAACACTTCACCTTTACTAAGTACCATTTTTTCAAAAATAAATACACATTTGAATCCGTTTTTATCTAGAAGTGATACAAAAATCAAGTTCTTTCTTAACTCTGGAACATACAGGACATTGTTGAGTGTCAACACTTTACCTGAAATCATTTTCAAGCATATTTTTCCTATTTCTTCTACTTTTGCAGTAGCAGAGTTTGCTGTGTAAATTTTTTCTTCTCATTGAGCAGGAGTAAAAACAGCAAATAACTCCTTATTAGCACAAACATAGTGGGTGGCACTGGAATCCATCGATCATTCATGAGGATTTCCCACCATGTTGCATTCGGATAGCATAGCACACAGGTCATCGACTTCTTTCTTGGACTCAAAAACATTTGTTTAGTCCCCTTTCTTCCCTTTCTTTGGGACATGACAATCCGTGGACTTGTAGCCAATCTTGCCACAGTTAAAGCACTTTTTCTTGAATTTTTTCTTGGATTGATTGATTTAATGTCCAGCTTTCTTGTGCTTTTTGGAGTTGTGGTCATCTTCTACAATATTTGCTTCATTTGTTGTAGAATTTCCTCTTAATCTTCTTTCCGTAGCCTTATTGTCTTCTTTAATACGCAATCTGACGATTAGATCTTCGACAGACATCTCTTTGTGTTTGTGTTTCAAATAGTTTTTGAAGTCTTTCCATATAGGTGGTGGCTTTTCTATTATTGCTGCTACTTGAAATGTTTCATTCACGATCAAACCTACAAAAAAGGTTATATGAATATTAAGAACACTTTTAAACTGTTCAGCAAAGGTATTTAACAAAATTATACCTTCCGCTAGGAGATCATGGATGATCACTTGCAGTTCCTGCACTTGGGAGACAACCGACTTGCTGTCTATCATTTTATATTTTAGGAATCTTACAACAAAGAAATTTTTAGTTCCTGCATCCTCTGTCTTGTACTTCCGTTCCAGCGCTTCCCACAACTCTTTTGCTGTCTTTGTTACACTATACACATTGTAGAGATCATCTTGGAGACCACTCAAAATGTAGTTCCTGAAAAGAAAATCAGAGTGTTTCTAAGCCTTCACAATCACAAATGTCTCTTGTTCAGAGGTTCCCTCGGGCACCTCTGGGGCTTCCTCAAATGTGAACCTTTGAAGACAAAGAGTTGTAAGGTAGAAAAACATTTTCTGCTGCCATCTTTTGAAGTCAATACCCGCGAACTTTCCACGCTTCTCCGCTGGTGCCATTGCCGGTGGAGCATTAGTACAACTCATTGTGGCAATACTAGTTGCAGCCACAGTCATTGCAGTATGTTACACTTGACTATTGTTAGTCATTTTCCTGTCACAATAAGACAGAACCTTTAGTCTATCAAAATACTTTTAATAAAGTTGCAGCAACTTTAAACACCTCTTATTTCTAGTCTAACGATGAAGTTTTTATGACTTTCAATTGTCAAACGAGTGATCTTTAACTTGTGATGAAGATTTTATTTCTTCAAATCACTAGTTAAGTTCAAACGAAGTAGAAAGCTTAAAGCTTTAATCTCCAGAAACCAAGCAATACAGATTCCAAAAATTATTCCTTAAGATTGTTATTTCCAATATTTTTTAGTACAAGAATCTGTATATGGGCACAACAACTTCAACATAAGTTCAAGTCTCAAAACAAGAACATCTGTGAAGTTCCTTAACATCTTCAACACAAGATTAAAAATAATCTATCTAAAAAGTGTGTTATTTTTCATAAATAAGATGAAACAGAAATATAAAGTCAAGTCTCCCGACTTTACGGAGTGTCCTTAGGAATAATTTCCCTCACTGTACCCGAGGTTATGGAATTTTTCTCCCAGGATAAAATGGCTTTCAATCCAAACATTAGTGGTACCTCAAATTGTTGGATTCGTCAAACTCACTCAACAACTAATGATCACAACGAGTTTTTGACGATATGAAGAGTGTTTTTGCTGTCAAAAATCATGTTAATACCTGAGGAATACGTCAGATATTTATAGCCTTTATGTGTCCTTTTAGAAAGGATGCATTGGTTCGGTAAAAAGGCACCTATTCAGTACAGTCACGTCACTTGCGCGCAGTCTGTGCTGGAACTGCGCCTGATCTGTGGCCGTAGGTGACACTGTTTGAATTCCAATGACTATCTACGCTGCACCTGCGCCCGCAGGTCGTCCAAGTGCGCATGCAGATCACCCTACAACGCGAAACAGTGTGCTTTTTACCTCCAAAGGCCGCATCCCTTCGAGATGCGTTGTGTATGCGTTCGCATGGCATCCAAAATGCGCCCACACATGGTGAAAAATAATTCCATCAGATTTTTGGATTAAAATTTCACTTGTTCATCAAGATTCAAATATATTTTATCTAAAAAATAGATCTCATCGATCGATTATTTTACAAATCCAAATTCAAAGCCGAAGTCGAGCCGAGCGAGCGACGACGACGGCACGAGGCACCTCTTGGTTGTTGTCTCACTTACCATGTGGAGTAAGTGTTCCACAATATAAACACCTTAATGCTTCTTTCTCCCACCAATATGGAAGAATTTAGTAAGCTTTCCAAAAAGAGTACACTTTCCATTTTAGTGTCTCTCTTTCCCTCCACTGTTTTTCCTCCATTTTTCATTCACACACACATAGAACCCAATAAATAATGCAATCACAAATTTAAATAAACGATTGCCGACCATATAATATCTTTATGCAAATAATTACATACATGTGTTTGATATAAATATCTCTATGCAAATAATTATATACATGTGTTTCATATAATATCTCTATGCAAATAATATTGGTGTAATATACCACAAATTACAATAATTATTACAGTTGAAATAAAAGGAACAAAATGAAGAAAAATTTGATAATTTTCTTCTTGGCTGAGGAGCTGACATCTCGCTCTCTTTAAGGAGATTCAAGCCCACTGTGGCATAATCTACACCGATCCATCAGTATATCTCGTGACTTGTCCCCTCCAGGATACAACAACCCATCAACGATGTACAACGCAAACAACTCCGGATTAGTTGAAGAGTCCAAAGCTCCACCATAAGAACACCTTCCTTCAACATATATTTACTCTCTTTGTATAGTGAATATAGTTAAAGACTTAGAATATTTTCTTTATCTCAACTCTTTCTTTCACTAATAACTCTCTTTTGTATAGCGAATATAGTTAGACTTGGAATATTTTTCTTTGTCTCAACTCTTTCTTTCACTAATATAATAACTCTCTTTTGTATAACGAATATAGTTGTAGACTTAGAATATTTTTTTTGTCTCAACTTTCTAACTCTTTCACTACTATACACTATACTCTTTTTCACACTTATCATATTTCCTCGTCCGTACAATAACATGCAAGACCACCTCTATTTATAGGTGAGGTATTCATCCTTTTATTGAATAGGAAAAATAAATGGGAAGATAAATAGAATAGAGGTTACAAAGGTTACCAGAGTTACAACACAAAGAGTAGGGTAATGGAGGAATAAAGAATGGAAGTTACAAAAGTTACATGAAACTTATGTCCACATTCTACCATCACTACCTATAGAGATTAATGGCTCATAACAAAAAAAAAATAGGAGTTTTTGGAAGCTGAAAATGCAGCCATGCAACGTGTGTACATTGCCAAATAATGACATTAAGGATGAAAGGATTATGCTGCAACAGTACACAAAGAAACCGACCAAAATATCACCATAATATGACAACAAAACTCTCACTTTCTGTCAATTGTTATTTGCCATAAAGGTCACTAAATATAGACAGAATCATTAAACACAATAATATTCAATAATATTAAAATGTTTATCCATCAAATAATTATATACATGTGTTTCATATAATATCTCTATGAAAATAATATATATGCGTTTTGCTAATAAAAAAGGACTCAACATTGAATCCATCCAAACACGGGCATCACCACCTAATAGGCTAATACCAATACATTATTGCTATTAACTTATTTTTCTTATTTTCTTGTATATTATAGTAGCCCATATAGCCACTAAGAATTTGGCAAGAGTAGCTTACAGTAGCAATAATACAAGTGCATGCAGGACAAAATACAATTAGAAAACAGTTGTCATGCCTCATGCAAACTGCTTCCATCGTAAATAATAATAATAATATATTCAGTATAATTTTACATGAAATCTGAAGAAGTAAATTGCATACAGATTTCATCCCTATTTTAAAAGGTACAGAGGTTGTTTTCGATAAATCCTCAACTAAAGAAAAATAATTCAAAGCGTAGTTCGAAAAAAAAAATCGAAAGTGGAGAAGCCATGATTAAGAAAAATGACCAAAATAAAAAATGACGTGAAAACAGACGTGAAAACTGACGTGGAGGTAATTGTGTTACACACATCAAAATAGGGTTTAATGTGCAGATATGGTATAATTGCCTAATGCCTACAAATAAAGACCGTCATTTCATTGCCAAATAAATGTTGAATTTAAGGCGTTGAAATATTGAGTGTTTTTTTCATAGTTAGATTGACATTTATAACTAGGGTGGGCAGCCAAACATAAGAAGGTCGTGGAGTAATATTTTAAATTATACAAGTAGCAAAGAGGTGTAGATCACTTTATTTGTTTTCAATGAAAAATATGAGGGAAAAAATGCACAATTAGAAGGATTCTACGTAAAATTCCCTTACACTTTATTTGGATGGTAATTTGTGATGGTTTTATAATGTATGGTACTGTATGGTACAATAAATGGTATTATATTGTACAGTATAATAATATAGAATAATATAATATCTGGATGGAGTGTATCGTTCACTATTGTTTAAGGACAGTTTAATTGTTTGATTTGACGGTATGATATGGTATCATAACAGACAAGTTTACTAAAACTGTACTTAATTATTGTAAATGTTAAATTTACCAATAGTTGTTACTAAAATAAATTTTTTCCTACTAATTTGTCATAAATTATGTCATTTAGATATATTAAGTTATTAAATTCATGTAAATTCTAAAAAAGTCAATAAAAGAGTAGATCAAAATAAATATAATTGGATACATTTTTATAGTAACAAATTTTATTTCTTTTTGGTGTTTTGAGACGTGACACGAACGACAAGTACAAAGTTTGAATGCATCTTTTGTGTATGCTATAGGTGTGTTCGGTCTGAAAATAAAAATATATATATTTTCTAGAAAAACAAATTATTTCCTACTTATTTTCTTGAGTTCGTTATGCATGGAAGTAGAAAAATATCTTCTAAAAGCATTTGTATATAATAGTTTAGGTGTACGCGCTTCGCGCGTATACTTCACTTTAATGAGTTCAATTTTATTGATAATTGGAGATAAAAGTATGATAGTTATCACATCATTATAAATATTTTGATTAAATTATTGATGCTAAAGATAAGGAGAAAATGTTAGTTTTAGGGAAAAGGCATCGTTTTCACCTCAAACTATATCCGAAAAGTCAAAGCCACACCTAAACTATACTAGTGACCTATTACACACCTAAACTATAAAAAAGTGAAACTATTTACACCCTGTCAGGCTACCACCACTTGCATGTGGTGTAGTGTTTTACACGCGCTGCCACGACAGCACCACGTCAGTAAAAAGTATCATTTTTTTATAGTTAAGGTGTGTAATAGGTGACTTATATAGTTTAGGTGTAGATTCAACTTTTCAACTATAGTTTGGGGTGGAAACGATGCTTTTTCCCTTAATATTTTTAGCCGTTTACTTTTGTTATTTAATAGGTTGGACGCGCCTAAAATAAGTGTAACACACGCGCCTTAGAATGGGGGTCGCGGGGAGGTAATAATATCATTTTTATATAGTTAAGGTGTGTAATAGGTCACTTATATAATTTAGGTGAGGCTTAGACTTTCCTTGTATAGTATGGGGTGGAAATGATGTCTTTTCCCTTAGTTATCTAACAAACCTTCTACCCTAAACTGGATCTTTCATAATCTCCAATCAAAGTTCATGTTTTCGATAAGCTGAAATTGTGTAATATCCGTTCCATACAATATAATCAATTTAACCACCATTCTATTGAACGTATAAATAATCTTTAAAATCATTAAATAAAAAAAAATAAAGAAAGACAAAGACGGAGATAATAATTAATGCAAGAAAACAACTTGAATTAAAAAGCAAAATAAGAATAAAAATAGAAGTGGTAGAAGAAGAAGAAGAAAATTAAAGTAGATGAAGCGTTCATTAAAGCTTGATCCAAAATATTAAATATTTATAAAAATTCTTTTTTTATATAGTAAAATTTTGATTGACTTTTATCCCTTCTAGCAGAGAAATCCTTCGTTAGACTCGACGTGCACACGGGGGGCTGCCCCTCTTAGGCAACAGGTTCGTTGCAATAGTTATATGGAATTGGTACATTAGCAAGTGAAGAGTTACCTTATTTTGCATTCGAAAATATGATTAAAAAAATTAATACTATTTATGGAATAAATAAAAACTTCATTAAGAATGAATGTTGTGCAACTAAAACTACGACTGACATATGCTTTTAGACTCTCAATAAAAGTTACGACATTATAAAAAAATATTATTCATAAATCAAAAAGAATTTAATCTTCTATTCTAATGCATGACCTCCCTATACCCTCATATCTAATGCACGTGTATAAAAAAAAAGCACAAAGTTTTGAAAACAAATATATCATGGATGTGCAACAATATTAAAATTAAACTGCGCATAAAAGCTACGACATTATGAAAAACTTAATTCATAAATTAAAAGAATTTAACCTTTTATCTTAATTTGCAACTTTTATACCCCATCTAATATGTATAAAAAAGAATCACAAATTCTACCCCAAATATTTTGAAACTATTGTATATGTAACAAATAAAAAAACAGATAACAATACTTCATAATTCTTTTTCAGAAAACTATAGAAGCTAAAAAAAAAAAAAAAGTAACAAAAATCTGAAGAGCAGGAAAAGCACTAACAAAAAGCTGAGCAAGGAGTTTTGTTTCTTTTAAATAACATGTACAAAACGTTTATATTCGAAATAATTTTATCATATATAGGATTTAAATTGATTATTTGGTCCTAAATTATTATTATAATAGCTTAGTCATAGAAGGAATTGATTTGGATCCGTAATTTGATTTTTGTATTCTTAATATTATTGGCACATAAAAATATTATTATATTTGATCCTATATGTTACTATTATACAACGAATTCTGTGGTTGATTTAATTATTTATTTATTAAAAAAAAAGACTACCATTTTTTTTCTTACTATTTTAGAAAAATAAATTTGAGTTACCATAGATTTTTTTCCCAGTAGAATCTTATACTAATCTTATTTTTTAATCAAATAAATAATTAATTAATAATTTAAAAAAATTATAAAAAGATGATTTTGTCCATTGCATATTATTTTAACGAAGGACAAAAAGTTCAAATCACTTTTCTAAGAGTCTTCAGACTTTAAATATATTATGAATTTAACACAAAATAATGAAAACGAATATGATAAAGGGAGTCGGGTAAGAAAAAGTAATTTTAAAAAATAATTTCTTCTTGGGAAGAAGGGGGGGAGGGCTAGGGGTGAGGGTGGGGTAATAAATTGAAATGTTTTTCACAAAACAATTTTTTTAAAAAATAGGGTGGGGATTTGGTAGAGGGTGGGGTAAGAAAACGTTTTTGAAATGTTTTTCACAAAACAATTTAAAAAAAAAAAAATAGGGTGGGAATTTGGTAGAGGGTGGGATTGGGTTGTGGTAGGGGGTGGAATACGCAAGAAGTTTGAAATTTTTTAAAAAAGATTTTTTAAAAAAAATGGGAGGGGGGAGGAGGTAAGTGAAGGGTAAAATAAAATTATATAATATTATTAAGTAAGGACATAATTGAAAAAAAAAAAAAGCAAATCATGGGTCACCGTCAAATTGATGGTTACATAAAATGAATTTTTTCATGATTATAAAATCATGAAATTAAACTATATCATATTATATATTTTAACAAATAATTAAAAAAAATAATTTTCTTAATAATTATATTATACTATATTATGAGAAACCACCGTCCAAACAGAGTGTTATCGTAAGAAAAGGTTTCTACATTCGTGTACAATCCCCGGTAGTTGTACCTTCACAACACACGTGATAATAGTCTGGCATTTTATAACAAATATGCGTGTATATACTTGTTATTCACGCGAATATATATAGTTAGACAAATTCTCTTATACTTCCTCCGTTTCATAATAAATGAATTATTAAATTTTAATATAAAAATTAAGAAAAAAATATTAAAGACATAAATTTAACACAACTTTTTATTTTTACCCTAAAAAATAAAAAGTTGACCTTATAATACTTTTTCAAAAGTTAATTGGTTGTCAAATCATAAGGGTAAATTTAGGAAAAAAATTCAATGATTCACTTATTTTGAAACACCAATAAATACCCTAACAATTCACTTATTCTGAAACGGAGGGAGTAATATAAGAGCGAGTTAAGTAGCTGATGCAGGTAGGAGGTCGACATGCCTACTTCAGCTATTTCAACTGTGGTTTTACTATATCGCCCCTAATTAATTATTATAAATTATTTATGTATTAAAAAATTAATAATATTTAATTAAAAAATTAAAATAGACATTTATAACATGTCTGTTTCAGTTGCTTCAATCGTAATTTTACTGTAGCATTCCTAATTAATTATTGTATTCATAATTAAATATTATAAGTCACTTACATAATAAAAAATTAATAATTTTATTTAGACAAAAATTAAAATAGACATTTACGACTGTTTCAGTCGTAATTTTAATGTACCACCATTAATTAATTATCATACATATATTTTTTATAGTAATGTTATTATGTCGCTTCTAATTAGTTATTACAAGACACATTAAGACGTGTGTTTCATTGTTTTCATCGTGTTCTTACTATATTACCCCTAATTAATTATTATGATCGTCTAAACATTGAAAAATTGATAATTTTATAAAAAGGGTAAAAAAAACATAAAATGATATATCAATGTACAAAAATTGATTGACTATCGAAATTATATTAGTGCACATAAGTTGAGATGGGATAAAGCAAGACATAAAATAACATATATTATTTGAAAATGAAATAAAAAGTATTATAAATCACAATAATTAAGAACTTAATATAAAAGTATATACATGTAAAAAATAATTGATTAATTGTTGAAATTTTATTTGTGCCACATAAATTGAAACAGGGAGAATATTCATAATTATTGAAAAATAATGAAAAAGACATTGTAAATCACATAATTAACAACTTAAAAATTTTTTAAAATATAAAATATTTGACTGACTCTCGAAATTTTATCAGCATCATTTAAATTGAAACACAAAAAAAATATTATAAATTAGAATAATAAAAAATATAAATTATTTTAATAATTAAAATTAAAATTTAAAAATAACATATATTAGGCCCACGCTGGCATGGGTCATCGACATCTTGTATATTTCCCCTTAATTATTAGTTTCATAATTACATAATATAGCAAGTTATATTTTATATTTTTGCAAACTGTTGCTACAAAAATACAAATACATATGATGTTTACTGTCCTTATGATCGATATGTATTGTGTATTTTTGCAAACTATTGCTACAAAAATATAAATACATATGCTACAAAATATAATTTGATAAAAATGTTGTTATTTTTTTTGTAATTTAATACTTAAGTATGCTACTTTATGTATTTTTTTCTATTTTATAAGCGCTGATACACTTATTTAAGCGTACGAAACAATGTATTTCACTTGTGTGACGTGCAAGATACACAGTATATTCTACTACCTGGGCATTATACACGATTGAATATCCTTATTATGAATGTAAATACAGTATGTTTCACTATTATTATGTGTTAGGATTTTGCACGATTTTCTTACCAAATTTAAGTTTTATTTTTTTTTATAAGGAAAATAAAAGTAATCATAAATACTTTTACTTTTCCTTAAAGGAAAATATAAATTTTTTTTCATATTTGACAAACCTCTTTTTTGGAGGAAAGGTTTTATACATATATAAATAGAAGACTCCTCTTATCATACAATAACACAATAGCATCCACAATGTAGTCGTTAAAAGAATCTGGTTTAGGGGGAGATTTCTCCGATTTATGCTTTTTCACAGATTTTATTTTTTTAATATTGTTCTTAATACGTAGGTCGTTTGACCGAATCATATTAATAAAATATCTTTTTAATATATATTTTATTTGTCATCAAAATTACTTCTTGTAACTATAAAATGTTAATTCCACACCTTTTTTGGTCATCAAAATCAATTCTTGTAACTATAAAATATCAATTCCATGTTCTTGTAACTATAAAATGCAAATTCCTGGCCTTACTTGGCAATCAAATCAATTATTGTACCAACATAAAGTTTTGGCTAACAGTTTGGTTACTTTCTAACTTCGAAATGCATGCATGAATCATTGGTAAATAACTTGTGCCCCAAATATTATTTGTATAAGTATATGTTTGGTATTATACACAAACACACAATTCAATTTGATTTCAGTTGTTAAGTAAATATGTACTTCAAATTTGAGCGTTAGACATTTCAATATGATTTAACTGACACCTAACATTTCAACTTATTTTTACTGTCTTATGAACACTCAATGCTGGCGTAACACATAGATATTGAAGGTATTTAGATGATGATTTTATTAGTTGAAGTGTTCAACTGAAATAATGGAAACGATTTGAGGTGTTTGGATATAGATACTCAAAGTTTGACTACTTGTTTTATCTGCCAGCTGAGACCAGATTTATCGATTGTGTATTATAATTTATGCCTATATATTTTTATAATATAGTATCTCATAATATGTCCTGCGTGACTTTAGCCCCTTAAAATCTTATGTCCCAAATATTTTTTTCACAGAGCGTGATTATACTATTTTTATAGCATAACATTCAACAAATTACATGTGACTTTTGCCTTTAAGTGAATTATTCCCCAAATATTATTTTCATAACTATATGTATAATTTTTATTTATAGGATAATAGTCTCACCATCTATTTTTAAAGCTGACTAAATTTCGAAGCTAAATCTGTCGTAGACTAATTTAACATTTTAAATTTAAATATGTAAAAATTATATAAAAAATATTTTAAGTTTGCAATACTTCTGATATTAATATGATGAAAAAAATATACTTCCTCCGTTTTAAAAAGAATGACATATTTTTTCTTTTTAGTTTGTTTCAAAAAGAATGATTTTTCTTTTTTTGATAATATTTTTAATTCAATTTTTTACATGGCATGTTTAAGACCACAAGACTAAAAGACATTTTGATACATTTGACATAATTTTAATTTAGGACCACAAAATTCAACAATTTTCTTTACTTTCCTAAAATTCATGCTAAATCAAATTAGGTCATTTTTTAACAAATGGAGGGAGTATAATTTTAAAATATTGGTTAAAATATACTTTTGCATTTATAACCACTATGCCGAACATATACCGAACTTCCTTACAAAATTAAACACCGAGCCCGTACAAATTCCATTCTCTCTACTGAAGAAAAACAAAGGAATAATACAAAAATAAATGAGTTTGGTGGGCATTTTTTTTTTTACATCATTGTGTGACTTTTACCTGTTATAGCAGGTCATTTATTTTTATATTTTTATCAGAGAAATGAATGACCTGCTACAGCAGATAATAGTTACACGATAGTATAAAAAAAAATACATCAACGGTGCACCAAACTTAAATTCTAAATAAATATGTTCTCTAATTTGGCCTCAAATCACATTTATAATGACCTTCTAACTCTGAATGCGCACGAATAGACATTTAAATTTGTATAAAATCTAACAAATAGGCGCATACGTTCTATGTGTTACAATAACACAACACGTCATATAAGACACGATGCATGTACGTGTCTACTTGTTCAACTTTATACAAGTTTAAATGTTTTCTTATGCACAGTCAAAGTTAGAGGAAAGTTGAAGTCACGTTAAATGACATATTCAGGGGCGGACCTGGGTTAAATCATGCATGGTGCTCCGACACGCGTTAAATCCGATGCAGAATAGGTATAAGATGGAAAAAAAAAGCACCCATGAAACCAAGAAAATAGCTAGGTGTTTTAATTTTCAGGCGGAATCTTAAAGCTTATGGTGCTAATATGTGTGTTTGAACCTCCCGAACACCCACGACTCTTAAATCTTGGATCCGCCACCGGACATATTTATGTATTATGCATGTGAAATGCCACATTGGTGAATGTTTATGTAGTGTATTTGTTAGGCAAATGTGAAATGAAATAGCTACATAAATAGTTGGCTACTTTATCTTTCCATTTCTTGTTTGTATTAAGCAAGCAGAAAACCAATAGTACTCTTGCTTCTGCTAATGGTAACATTTTTCTCAGCCAGACCTGGTGCTGCAATGCCACCAACACTTGTCCTAATTGAACCCAATGTGAAATGGTTGTCGAATTCGAGGAGTTTAAGGATCTTGTCAGGTGAATTTCCAGATTTTCTTCCTAAACAAGTTGAGGATATCAAAGACACTTATGCTAGAAAGTTGGCTTCAAGAATTGAGAGAATACCAGTACGTTTTTTTTCCCTCTCTTTTACTCCTTCTGTTCTACGTGTATTATGGTACATAGGATGCATGTGTCTATTTTTACAACTTTATACAAGCTTTAAGTGTCTACTCGTGTACATCGAAAGTTGAAAAGGTAAAGAACATAGATGTAGTTGAGGCCAAGTTAAACGACACATTTACCTATTAAGCATATTGTTATTTACAGTTCTTTTTGTGCAGTTTTCAAATACAACTATAGAACGTTCTGTCTCGGAATTCAGGTTAGAGTTTAGAAGTTTGATTTTCGAAATCCAAACTGTGACACATGAAGTGGAAGATAGGGAGGATTAGTTTTATTAAAATGTCATATTTTTGAGATGATTTTGTTATTTATTTTCCTTCTACGGGTACTAGGATTTGTATTAATACAACAACAACTTCATAACAAGTTCATGTATGAACAAGAACAGTTTTGAAGTTCTTTAACACCTTCAACACAAGATTATTACTAATCTATCCAAGAAGTGTGTTAGATCTCAAAAACTAGATGAAACAGAAATTTTAGACCAAGTCCCCTGAGTTCACGGAGTGTCCTTAAGGAATAATTCCCCTCACTGTACCCGAGGTTATGAAATTTTCCTCCCAGGATAAAATGGTATTCAATCCAATTATAGCGGTACCTCAAATAGTGGATTCCACGAACGCACTCAACGATTTGAATGATCACACTGAAATTTTGAAGACAAGAAGAGAGTGTTTTGTTTCAGAAAAATTCATGTCAAAACCTGTGAATGAAAGCTGGTTTATATAGCCTATCAGACGCCTCTTCGAAAATATGGCAGTGGTTCACTTAAATGGTGTGGCTTTTCTGAAAATTCATGTCTGTTTATCCAAAGAACATGTCCTTCTCCGAACAGACATACCAGTTCACGAAATAGTGTATCATTTCGTTGAACAATTGCATCAGTTCGAACCAGTGCATCAGTTCAGGAAACACTGTTTCGAAATCTGCATGCATGTATAAATAGAGGATTACTGTTGCGTTTTTTCCCTTTTGTATTAGGATTAAATTTTTGTCAAATAAACTTTGTCCAAAAAGATAGATCTCATCGATCATTTGCCGAAGCCGAAGCCGAGCGAGTGACGACGACGACGACGCGAGGCATCTCTTATTTCTTGCCTCACTTACCATATGGAGTAAGTGTTCATTATTATAAACAATCCAAAGTTCCCTTCTCCCACCAATGTGGAAGAATTAGTGAACTTTCCAATTTGGAAGTACACCTTCTAAATTGGTGTCTCCTTCCTTCCACCATTTTCTCTCCATTTTTCATTCACACCTTGTTCATACATATTGAACCCAACAATCCTCCACATGAATGGGGAATGACTATTTTTCGTAAAAGTTTTACGGACAAGTATGTGATCATCAAGCAAAGACTGATTGTATCTGAATAAATGGGTTTTCCTTTGAACTTTCCATAGTGAACATGCATTGGATGCACTCGGTCAATCGGTAGATTTGATATCTTTGAACCGTCGAGCTTTAATGTACACCTAGAAAACACATGTCACACAACCAGCCTTTTACTCACAGTTTTGTTCTTTTCAGCCATGAACACGTCCCGGTTACATGAGAGCTTAGAGAATAGGCCTTTACTAACATTCTCCTTGAAACGGCTTTCACTTCGCCCTCACATAGGTGATTTATAAAATTTCAATCCTTAGATTAAACTATTTGGTCAAATCTTCTAAATTTAGATAATCATTGAAAGACTTTTCACCTTAAGTCTTATCCTAGTTTACGATACATTGTCTACATCATTAGAATGTGTTGGGTAATTGACAGTGTTAAACCTATCAGACATAACTTTGTTTGATCTCCTTGAACCTAGCTCTTGGGATCTCTAGTCTGCCTAGGCCTTAAACTCATTCTCTTGGATGTCTTTTCCACTCCTTCTCTAGATAGGCCTTTTGTAAGCGGATCCGACACATTATCCTTTGACTTTACATAGTCAACTATGATAATTCCACTAGAGAGAAGTTCCCTAACGGTATTGTGTCTTCGTCGTATGTGACGAGATTTACCGTTGTACATCATGCTCCCTGCCCTACCTATTGCCGCTTGGCTATCACAGTGTATACATACTGGTGCCACTGGCTTGGGCCAAAACGGAATATCTTCCAAGAAATTCCAGTCATTCTGCTTCTTCACCGACTTTATCCAATGCGATAAACTCAGATTCCATTGTGGAGCGAGCAATACAAGTCTTTTTGGATGATTTCCAAGAGACTGTTCCTCCACCAATAGTAATACATATCAACTTGTGAATTTTACTTCGTTCGACCCGGTGATCCAATTTGCATCACTATATCCTTCAAGTACCGCAGGATATTTATTATAATGCAAGGCATAATCTTGAGTGTATTTAAGATACCCTAGAACTCTTTTCATTGCCATCCAATGAGTTTTGTTGGGATTACTCGTGTACCGACTCAATTTACTGATAGCGCATGTTATGTCTGATCGTGTATAGTTCATTATATACATTAAACATCCGAATACTCTTGCGTACTCCAATTGTGAGTCACTTTCACCTTCATTCTTTCTAAGTGCAAAGCTTACATTCAATGGAGTCTTGGCAATACCGAATTCCATATACTTGAACTTGTCAAGTATATTTTTTATATAATGAGACTGTAACAATGCCAACCCTTGTGGAGTCCGATGGATTCTTATACCTAAGATCACATTTACAACTCCAAGGTCTTTCATATCAAACTTGCTCTTGAGTATTCGTTTTGTTGCATTTATGTCAGAAATGTCTCTGCTAATGATCAACATATCATCCACATATAAACATACAATGACTTGGTGATTTAGAGTGTCTTTAATATAAACACATATAACACATTCATTTATTTTGAATCCGTTTGCCAACATGATTTGGTCAAACTTTGCATGCCATTGTTTTGGTGCTTGCTTTAGTCCATACAATGACTTAATAAGTTTACACATCTTGTTTTCTTTCCTGGAACCACAAAACCCTCAGGTTGTTCCATGTATATTTCTTCCTCCAATTCTCCATTTAGGAAAGCGGGCTTCACATTCATTTGATGGATTTCAAGATCATATACCGCAGCCAAGGCAATTAACATTCGAATCGATGTTATCCTTGTTACTGGCAAGTATGTATCGAAGTAATCAAGGCTTTCTTTTTGTTTGAAGCCTTTTACTACAAGTCTTACCTTGTATTTGTCAATAGTACCATCCGCTTTCATCTTCCTTTTGAAGATCCATTTAGAACCTAAAGGTTTATTTTCGAGAGGAAGATCAACCAATTCCCATGTATAATTGCTTAAGATTGAATCAATCTCACTATTGACTGCCTCTTTCCAAAAGGATGAGTCCGAAGATGCCATCGCTTTCTCAAATGTTTGAGGCTCATTTTCTAAGAGAAATATTACAAAATTCGATCCAAATGAAGTAGACGTTCTTTGATGTGTACTGTATCTTAGATTTTCTTCATTATATGCATTCTCACTTGGTTCATATCGAGGTCGTTTATACCTCCCACTAGACTGTTCATGTCTAGTTTTATACAGATAAATGTTTTCAAAGAATTCACCATTATCTGATTCAATCACCGTATTTTCATTAATATCTGAATGTTCGGATTTATGAACCAAAAATTGACATGCTTTACTACTTTTAGCATATCCTATGAACACGCAGTCTACTGTCTTAGGTCCTATCTTAACCCTTTTAAGCATAGAAATTTGGATTTTTGCTAGACACCACCACACTTTGAAATATTTTAAGTTGGGTTTCCTTTCTTTCCATTTTTCATAAGGAATTGATTGTGTCTTACTATGGAGAACTCTGTTGAGTATACAATTGGTTGTAAGGATAGTCTCCCCCCATAAGTTTTGCGGTAAAGCAGAACTTATAAGTAAGGCAATCATCATTTCCTTCAAAGTTTGATTTTTCCTTTCCGCAATTCCATTAGATTGAGGTGAATACGGGGCCGTAGTTTGATGGACGATTCCATTCTCTATACATATTTCGCTGAAGGGAGATTCATATTCTCCGCCCCTATCACTTCTTATCATTTTTATCTTTTATCTAATTGATTTTCAACTTCAATTTTATATTGCCTAAACGCATCTATTACTTCATCCTTACTATTTAGTAAATAGACATAGTAATATCTAGTGCAATCGTCAATAAAAGTTATGAAATGCTTTTTCCCACCACGTGATAGTGTTGACTTCATATCACAAATGTCAGTGTGTACTAAGTCTAAGGATTGAAATTCCTTTCAACAGACTTATAAGAATGTTTTGCCTACTTTGATTCCACACATGTTTGACACTTTGATTTATTGCACTCGAAGTTCGGCAAAACTTCTAAGTTAATTATTTTTCGTAGCATTTTGTAATTAACATGGCCTAAATGTTCATGCCATAAATAATAAGCCTCAAGCATATAAGAAGAATTTGAACTTTTATTTATTTCAACATTCATTACATTCATCTAATAAAGGCCCTCGGTGAGATAGCCTTTTCCTACATACATTTCTCCTTTGCTAATTACAATTTTTTCAAAAACGGTTATATATTTGAATCCGTTCTTGTCTAGAAGTGAAGCAGAAATTAAATTCCTACGTAACTCTGGAACATACAAGACATTGTTAAGTGTCAAGACCTTTCCTGAAGTCATTTTCAAACATATTTTTCCTGTTCCTTCTACCTTAGCAGTAGCGGAGTTAGTCATATAGATCATTTCTTCTACTTAAGCTGGAGCAAATGACGAAAATAACTCTTTGTTGGCACATACATGGTGGGTGGCACCAGAATCCATCCATCATTCGTGAGGATTCCCCACCAAGTTGCATTCTAAGAACATAACACACAAATCATCGCATTCTTTGTTGGATTCAATCATATTTGTTTGATTCTTTTTCTTGCCTTTCTTCCAGGCACGACAATCTGTGAACTTGTGGCCAATCTTGCCACAATTGAAGCATTTTTCCTTGAATTTCTTCTTGAGTTGATTGCTTCCTTGTTCAACTTTCTTTCTTTTCTTAGAATTATTATGGTCATCTTCCACAATATGTGCGTCATTAATAGAAGAATTTCCTTTTAACCTTCTCTCGGCAGCTTTATTATCCTCTTCAATACGCAGTCGGATAGTAAGATCTTCGACAGTCATTTCCTTGCTTTATGATTCTAGTAGTTTTTGAAGTCTTTCCACATCGGTGGTAGCTTCTTAATTATCACTGCTACTTGGAAAACATCATTCACAATCAAACCTACAAAACAGTTTATATGAGTACTAAGAACATTTTCAATTTGTTCAACTAAGGTATTTTTCAAAGATATACCTTCTGCTATGAGATTGTGAATGACTATTTGCAATTCCTGCACTTGAGAGACAACCGATTTGTTATTTATCATTTTAAAGTCCAAGAACCTTGCAACAAAGAATTTCTTAATTCCCACATCCTCTATCTTGTGTTTTTGTTCTAGTGCCCCACGCAATTCCTTCGATGTCTTAGTTCCACTATAAACATTGTAGAGGTCGTCTTGGAGACCACTCAATATATAATTCCTGCAAAGGAAGTCCGAGTGCTTCCAAGACTCTACAATCATGAAATGCTCTTTGTCCGAGGTTCCCTCGGGCACCTCAGGAGCATCCTCACTAGTAAAATTTTGGAGACATAAAATGGTGAGGTAAAAGAACTTCTTTTGTTGTCATCTCTTAAAGTCGATGCCCGCAAAATTTTTGGGCTTTTCCGCAGGTGCCATATGTTGCGGAGCATTTGCCCGGCTTGTCGTAGCAATGCTAGTCGCCGCCACAGTCGTAGCATCATCATGCATTTGACTTTCAGTTGCCATTTTTCTGTCACCACAAGACAATAAATTTAATATATCAAAATACTTATTAAAAAGTTGCAACATCTTTAAACACTTCTTGTTTCTAGTTAACAATGAAGTTTTTATTACTTCCAATTGTCAACCGAGTGAATTTTAAACTTGTGATGAAGATTTTATGTTTTCTAATCACTAGTTAAATTCAAACGGAGTAGAAAGCTTAAAGCTTTAATCTCCAAAAACAAGTAATATAGATTTTGGACTATTCCATAAGATTGTTATTTTCCTTCTACGGGTACTAGAATCTGTATTAATACAACAACAACTTCATAACAAGTTCATGTATGAACAAGAACAGTTTTGAAGTTCTTTAACACCTTCAACACAAGATTATTACTAATCTATCCAAGAAGTATGTTAGATATCAGAAAATAGATGAAACAAAAATTTTAGACCAAGTTTCCCTAGTTCACGGAGTGTTCTTAAGGAATAATTCCCCTCACTGTACCCGAGGTTATGAAATTTTCCTCCCAGGATAAAATGACCTTCAATCTAATTATAGCAGTACCTCAAATAGTTGGATTCCACGAACGCACTCAACGATTTGAATGATCACACAGAAATTTTGAAGACAAGAAGAGAGTGTTTTGTTTCAGAAAAATTCATGTCAAAACCTGTGAATGAAACCTATCAGACGCCTCTTCAAAAAGGTGGCAGTGGTTCACTTAAATGGTGCGATTTTTCTAGAAATTCATGTGTATTTATCCAAAGAACGTGTCCTTCTCCAAACAGACATACCAGTTCACGAAAAAGTGTATCAATTCGTTGAACAATTGCATCAGTTCGAAGCAATGTCAAATAAACTTTGTCCAAAAAAAAAAATCTCATCAATCAATTATTCGCCAAATTCAAATCCAAAGCCGAGCCAAGCAAGCAATGACAGCACAACGCATCTCTTATTTCTTACCTCACTTACCTTGTGGAGTAAGTGTTCATTATTATAAACACTCCAAAGTTCCCTTCTCCCACCAATGTGGGAGTACTCCTTTCCAATTGGGAGTACACCTTCTAAATTGATGTCTCCTTCCTTCCACCATTTTCTCTCCATTTTCTATTCACACCTTTTTCATACATATTGAACCCAACAGATTTTCATTTCTTTTGGTGTGTGTAAACCTCGTTTTGGTTACTTTGGAAGCATTGGGAATCAACTGAGGCAAAATCTGTACTTCTTGTTGAAATGAGTCTGTGTTGATGAGTAAGAATTTCGTTTCTTTTGACAAATTTGCAGCATTTTGTGCTTAAAATCATACTATAAAACTTGTATCATGCATGCAGGATCTTAATATTTATAACTGTATATCGTTCAAATCTTTTCATATATATCGCGGACACGCACTCACAAAACTAGCTGAATGCAGTGGATGTACCATTGCGGTATTATATGTGCTGCGATGGATGTGATATTTCGTTTTAATCCTAACTTCAGATATCTAAGTATCTAGCTTCTCCTGTTTTATATTGTGAATCCACCATTTTCTTCGTTTATATAGTTTTTGTTACCGCCTTGATGGTTCATTTAGGTAAACTTTTCGAAGGGATGTGTCATGAGTAGTTGTGTGAAGCCAAAAGAACACAAAGAGGTCAATCCAGTTGTACTTCTCCATGGTTTCGATAGGTATGCCTCATGGCTCATACTAAGCTAATAGTACTGACCACACTTTATCTTGCTGTGCTCCTGTTGTTCATTATTCCTCATTGTTCAGCACCTGTTTAGAATGGCGGTACACGCTTCCATTGCTTGAGGAAGCTGGGTTGGAGACATGGGCAGTTGATATCCTTGGATGGGGTTTCTCTGATTTAGGTATACCGTCTTGTTCTTTCTCTTTCTCAATCTTCATTTTTTAGCAAACGAACACTGAAGACTTGCTCATGGTTCAACTCTTTCTCTTTCCTTTGTGATATTTAAGAAAGGCTTCCATCGTGTGATGTTGCTTCCAAGCGTGATCATCTTTACCAGGTACGTACCCGCTGATTTTGTGAAATATATGATCTAATCCGGTGCATACAAACTTGAAAGACTGGACTTAAGTACAAAAATAAGTTGAGAGTCGCGTTGAATTAGCTCTTAGTAATGTAGGGAAATACTCAATATGCAGTGTCAGGTTCGATAATTATGCTATTGTTGAGTCATGTAATATCACAGTTATGTAACATTACAGAGAAGCGCTTTCGCTAACCAGGCACAGACGTAACTTAGAAATAACAGCGTACTTCGTCTAAGTTTGTATATCAGTAAAAATCAGTAAAAGGGCAATAAGAGTTCTCCGATACTCGTTTTCAGCTGTGGTCTACCCACATCAAGAGGCCAATGGTACTTGTCGGACCGAGTCTTGGATCTGCTGTTGCTATTGACTTCTCTGTCCACTATCCAGAAGCTGTAAGTACATTCAATAACTGCGAATCCCTTTCCAGATTTTACAGATTAGATTCTTGTATGAAGTAATAATCATTTTTTGGCTTACTCCGATGTACTTTTACTTTATAGGTGGATAAGCTGGTTTTAATCAATGCAAGTGTCTATGCGAAAGGTACAGGAAACCTTGCAACCTTACCGAAAGCAGTAGCTTATGCTGGGGTGAGTTCTCCCATATTCCTCTTAAAATGAATGGATACATTGTACTCCGATTTTTACCAATTGACGTAAGTCATGTAGTACTCCCATCTTTTTACTATCTTGACAAACAAAACCTGTTGCAGGTCCACTTGTTGAAAAGCATACCACTTCGTTTATATGCAGCATCATTCTTTTTCAATGTCTTACCGTTAAGTACACGTATAGAGTGGACTAATGTAAGTTCTGACCCGTTGACGTTTAAGAAACCTGAAAGTTGTGGAGCTCAGATGTTTTAAAATGCACATCTGTTCTATATGTCTTATGACCTTTTTGATCACATGGTTTTCTATCCAGATAGGTCGTCTACATTGTTTATTACCTTGGTGGGAGGATGCAACGGTGAATTTCATGATCAGCGGAGGTTACAACGTCATTGATCAGATAGAACATGTATGTGGAAATTTACTGACCTTCTTATACATGTGTTTCCTATATAAATGTTTCCGATGAACCCCTTTCCATGCACACAAAGTGCAACAGATAAGTAACCACCCCAAAATATGCATCTTACAACACTAGCTAGTAGCTGATTGGATTCACTCTGATAAGCGTTTCTTCTTGTCCCCCCCCGGTGTTCTGTCATACAGGTCAAGCACAAAACACTACTAATATTGTGTGCAGATGATCAGATTATTGACTACAAGCTTGGAGTGGTACGTTTCTTTCAATCTTCGGAAAAATATTACTAACCGGTTAGCTCCTAGAAGCCGAATCTGCAGTACATGGGAGTTAACTAAAGTACTGTATATTGACATTTATGTGTTCAGAGATTGTGTTGTGAACTTCCAAATGCGACGCTGCGCCTAATACCAGAGTGTGGCCACATCCCTCATGTGGAGAAGCCTTATGTCGTCTCCACATTGATCGCGGAATTTGTTCAGTCGGATCAATCACAAAGCGCGAAACCTGGTGACTCTGTCTCTACTATACCTGTTCCTGTCATTGCTGGTTCTTTTACAAGCAGATACTTGAGTTTGCATCTCTAATTTCGCGGAATTATGTTGTTGTAAACGAATATTCTATTATTCTTCGATACATATATAAATAAAGGTAAAATAATCAAAACATTACGCGTGCAGCCGGTGTCTATATTGCATCCAGCCAATTAAGTTAAATATGTTATTATTAGTATTAGATATGATGAGAATACTTGAATTTGATTCACAAGTCCTAACATGTTCAGAAAGGGTGAAAGGTAAGAATGAAACAACACGTTTCATAATCTTGACAGGAAAAGAAAACGGAAAAGGCTCAAAAATGCCCCTTCCCTTAATAGAATCCAGAAAAGGATCAAAAATAACTGAAATAGATCAAAAATATCCATAGTTAATTTTTAAATTATTATAATTTCTTAATTCTTTTTTAAAAAAGCACCCCACCCCCATGATCTTCTTCATAGCATCCCGCCCCACCCCGCGTCTTCATTGTTTCAACCCCACCCTGCATCTTCGTCGTCACCCCACCACAGCGTCTTCACCTAAACAAATTCTTTTTAATCCACCATAATTATTTCCATTTCTTGAAAATTTCCAACAAAATTCACTTTTTTTTTCCTCCACTAGTATCACCATTTCTTGAAAAATGACAACAAACATCACTTTTTACGCGGTTCATATTGTTCAGAATTTTAAAGTTCATTGCTTTGAAATAGCAGCAATGCCTCTTGGCTCTTGCACCACTAACTGCTTGGCTCCATTTGTGAAAGTCATGGATGAAGAACTTGGTAAGCAGAAAATTGTAGTACAATAGCAGTACATCGGCGGCAATTTGATTGTTGTATTAACTATTTCCGTTCACATTGCAGGAATTGTGAAGGGAATAATGACAACAACTCACTCTTACACCGGAGATCAGGTAATAAACCGATGAAACACCTTCATGTCAATATAGATTGAGCTTGCCTTCTATGAATGGTAGACCAGAAACTCCGTGCTAAGTAGGGTTCATTTGCTGTATGCAGATGCTTCACACCATGACTTAAGGAGAGCGAGAGCAGCAGCATTCAACATTGTCCCAACCAGCACTGGTGCAGCCAAGGCTGTGTCTTTAGTGCTACCTCAGCTTAAGGGGAAAAAGTGACCCTTCTTGTAATTTTTCAAGAAATGGGGATACTAAAGTGAATTTTGTTAGAAATTTTCAAAAAATGGGAATAATTATGCTGGATTAAAAAGAATTTGTTTAGGTGAAGACGCGGGGGTGGGGTGACGACGAAGACACGGGATGGGGTGGGGTGGGGCTGAGTGATGTGAAGAAGATGACATGGGGGGTGGGGTGCTTCTTAAAAAAAAAGAATTAAGAAATTATAATAATTTAAAAACTAACAAGAGGTATTGGTGATCCATTTCAGATAGTTTAGGGGTAATTTTGAGCCAAAAATTTAACGAGGATTATTTTTGAGCTATTTCAAATAGTTCAGGGGTATTTTTGAGTCTTTTTCAGAGAAAAAATGAAGAAAGGAATCACGTCTTAAAAAAAATAACCCCCCAACCACCACAAAAAAACTATAATCCCCACCCCCACCACCAAAAGACTATACCCAAAATTTCAATGACACGGAAAGGCAGATTCCCGATAAAATAAGTTGCTATGTAATAATAATAAAAAAGACAACACCCAAAAGATCAACCTCATATTCACAAGGACACATAAGCAATTCAAGGATCCCTGATATGCCATCAAGCCAACCTTGAGTTTGTGTATGGGTTCTCATCAATTAAATCTTATTGACTTCTTTCATTTTTGACACTATAGGTGATTTTTCATGGTATGATATGATATAATTACTAAGAGAACCATATGTTTATTTTGATTGTTTGTTAAAATGTATGGTATGGTATGATATGATTTAATTTCATGATTTGGTAACTATGAAAATACTCACTTTATGTAACCACAAATTTGATGGTATTCCACGATTAACTTATTATTTCTTTTCAATTATTTCCTTACTTAATATTATGTAATCTTATTTTACCTTTCTTCTTATATCATTTAACTCTACCTCTTCCCCCGATCTCCACCCCACCAACCCCATCCACACACCCCTCTCCCTAATTTCTTTTTTTGTATAAAATTCCAAAAATTTTGCTTATTGCATTCCCTATTTCGACCCAACCCGACCCACAACCAAACCCCCAACCCAATTTTTTTTAAATGAAATCAAAAACTTTTTCTTTCCCCCACCCCACCACCACTAACCCTCACCTTATCAATTTTTTTTTATTTTAAATTTATAAAAAAAAGAAAATCAAAAGGAATTTCTTACACCACCCCGCACCCTACCAACTCCCCCACTCCCTCATAAAAAAATTAAAAATTTTTTCTTAAAAAAAATTATAAACTTTTTTTCTTTCCCCACCCTCTACCCCTACCCCTACACCGATCCCCCACTCCATTACCCCACTCTCAAATATTTAAAAAAAAAATCAAAATTATTTTCTTATCTCATCCCCTTTATCATATTCATTTTATTATTTTGTGTTAAATATATATAAATATTTTTAAAAAAATATTTTTCTACTTGTTTGACGAACACACGAAAATAAGTCAAAAATAATTTATTTTTAAAAAAAATATATTTTTGGATTCCATACCGAATACACTCGTAGCATACGCAAACGATGCAGTCAAACTTTGTACTTGCATGCGTTGGTGTCATGTCTCAAAACACCAAAAAGAAATAAAATTTCTTACTATAAAAAATGAATTCAATTATATTTATTTTGAATTTAACAAATTAATATATCTATATGGGCGTAATTTATGAAAAAATAGTAGGAAGAAAATTATTTTATTAATAATTATTGATAAATTTAACGTTTATAATAAGTAAGGGCATTTTAATACACATAATAGTTACGATACAGTACCATACCATCAAACCAAACAATAAAACTGTTATTAAACAACAGTAAACGATACAGTACATCCAAACATTGTATTGTACTATACTGTACAGTGTAGTATCATACCATTTAGTATTGTACGTTATGAAATCATGGCAAACTACCGTCCAAATAAAGTGTTATGGGGTCCTATTATCCCCTAACTCATTTTTTTTATATATTTTTATGCTCCTTTTATACTGATGTGGCTGTCAAATAGAAAATAAGTTGTATCATTTTTAGTTTATTTAATAGGCACGTCAGCATAAAAGAAGCACAAAAATACAGAAAAAAATGAGTTTAGGGAGTAATAAGGCTTCCATCAAAATTTAAGCGTGTCATTGTAATTTCAGGTATAGTTTGAGGGTACTTATATTTATCTCTTTAGTAATTGATCTTGAAAAATAATTTGGAGGAATAAGTAATTAGTGCCTAAGGGTAAAGGCAGGGGCGGAGCTACCCTTTGTCGAGGGGGTTCATCCAAACCCCCTTCGGCGAAAAATTATGCTATACATGCATGTTAAAATTATTTTTTATGTATATATATTAAATGTTGAACCCCCTTCGGTTAATTCTGATATTCACTTATGAACCCCCTTAGTAAATATCCTGATTCTGGGTAAAGGATGAAAAAAAGTAGTCTTAATATATTAAAAATGACAAAAAAAAATAATTAGTAAACAAATGAAAAATGACAAATGGAGAAAGTAAACTAAGTGATTCTTTTTCGTGGTAGTAGTAATTAGGCTAGTAATTAGCCTACCAAACTTTTTTGGTTCATTCCCATATTCTATTTGTCTAAATATATTGACTTTCAACTGTTTGAAAATTATCTAATTTGAGTTATGAGGGTACCAATAATTTTTTATTCATTTTCAGAAAGGTAGAAAGCTGAACCTGAGTTGGCCAGTCAATATAGACCTATCTCTTATTGTAATGTGATTTACAAATGCATATCTAAGCTACTTTGCAGTAGGCTAAAAGGTGTTGTAGAACATTTAGTGTCAAACAATCAGGCAGCGTTTGTCCGGGCAGATCAATGTTGCATAATGTGTTGATTTGTCATGATCTACTTAGACACTATTGTAGGAAAAACTCTCCTAGATGCTTAATGAAGATCGATCTAAGGAAGGCTTATGATATGGTTGATTGGAAATTCCTAGAGGAAGCACTAAAAGGGTATGGGTTTCCAGAGAAGTTTGTACACTGGATAATGGTATGTGTTACTACAACAAAGTTTAGTGTGAAGGTAAATGGCGAAGGACATGGTTACTTTGAAGGCAAAAGAGGGATTAGACAGGGTGATCCCATCTCACCCCTACTGTTTGCCTTAGTTATGGAGTATCTTTCCAGAATATTAAAGTGTATAAGTTTGCTGCCAACATTCAGGTTTCATCCAATGTGCAAAACCTTGCAGCTCATACATCTCGTCTTTGTAGATGATCTGATGGTGTTCTGCAAGGGAGAAAAAGGATCAGTCATTAAAATCAAAGAAGCTCTAGCTCATTTCAGTGAAGTTACAAGGTTGGTTGCAAACATTGAAAAGTCTAATATCTTTTTAGCTGGCATGGAGGAGAATGTTAAAACTCAACTAATATCCTTAACTGGATTCACGCAAGGTACTCTTCCTATAAGATATCTCGGATTACCTCTTTCCTCTAAGAAATGGTCCAAACAAGATAGCCACATGTTGATCAAAAAAATAGTGCAAAAGATAAGAGCTACTTATGCAAGAAGATTGTCATATACAGGAAGATTGCAAGTAGTCCTTGCAGTATTGTCTTCAGTACACAACTTTTGGGGTTTAATTTTTATCTTACCTCAAAATGTGGTAAAAGAGGTAGATAGCAAATATAGAGAGTTCGTATCGAAAAATACTGAAGAGAAGAGGAAAGTACCTTTAATTGCTTGGAGCAAAGTCTGTGTTCCTAAGAAGTATGGGGGTTTAAATATCAAGGAGTGTGGTAAGTGGAATGAAACTTCAGTTGGTAAGTTACTGTGGCAAATAGTGCAAAAAGAAGACAGCTTATGGGTAAAATGGGTACATGGTATATACATAAAGGATTATCTCAATGTATGGGCACATAAAGCTCCAGAGGATAGTAGCTGGTATTGGAGAAAGTTGATGTCCCTCAAGGAAGGTATGAGAAACTGGTATGTGCAAGATAGATATATATTCACCGCAAGAGGGCAATACTTTATTACAAAGAGCTATTAAGTCATGTTAGAAAATCAAGTGAATGTGGGCATAACTGGTCTTATTTGGAGTGCAATATCACTCCCCAAGCAGAGATTCATCCTCTGGTTAGCTGTGCACAGCAAGTTACTAACAAAGAAAAGATTGATTAAGATGAATATCCCTGTTGATGACGTTGTGTGTTGTTTATGTGATAAACAAGATCTTAAAACCAACCACTATTTGTTTGTCACTTGCAGTTGGTTCTGTGAAGTCAGAAATGAAGTGATGCAGTGGGCAGGTATTAAGTTACCTGCTGTAGGGATCAAACAAGTGCTAGAAGTAGTAAAGACAAGGCATTGGAGAAAGTTTGTGAAGGAAATTGCTGTTGCTCTAATAAGTGGAATGGTGTATTATGCTTGGCATGCCAGAAATTGGAGATTGTTCAAGAAAATCAGTATTTCTCCTAGTAATGTTGTTGCAAGGATTAAAGATGAAGTGATGGCCAGAATAGATATCTTCAAACTAGCTCAAAAAGCTATTAGAAGTAGAAGTTTTCATCAAAGATTATGTGTTTAGTGTTTCTAGTTTCTGAGGCCTAATACTTGCCACATGTGGTGGAAGGAAGGGTGCTCTTAGTTTGTAATTATGGATATTTCTTGTTGCAGGGGCGGACCTACACATCGACTTTGGATGCTCCGGCACCCACTAAAATCGACGCAGAATAGGTATGATTACATAAAAAATATACGAAAATGGGTATAAATGATATAAAAGCACCCACTAAACAAGAAGTTGGTTAGGTGCACGTGATTTTTTATTTTTTTCTGTAGTAAACACTCACTCTCCTTAAATTTTGGGTCCGTCACTGTCTTGTTAGTTCAATGGTATTCACCTTGTTTTTACAAAAAAAATAAATAAAAAAAATAGGTACGACTACATGAGGAACTAAGTACAAAAAAAAAATTGTATAATGCATAAGTTCTATTATAAAATAGGATAACTTTTTCTACCAAAGCAATCAATTTGACCAAATTTTTTTTTGGGTTCATCCCCTATATTCCACTTATGGAAATATGAATTTCAGATTAAGTTTCGAAGAAATATGCTAAGCTATTTGAGTATTTATTTTTAAAAAGTTACTCAAAAAGAAAGTTATTTGTCGATGTCTTTTCCAGAATTATTTAAAAGTACATTGTGATTTAAAAGCAATGCTTAATATTTAAATTTTTTAATTTACTCCAAATTATGATTTTAAATAATTTAAATTATAGATAGAGAAGTTATTCAAAATTCATAGCGTTATGGAATATAAGTAGGGAAGAATAAGAATAGTAATTCTTATTTCACTTGAGATTCTCTTGGTGTTTTTTACAATGAAGAAAATTCTTTTATTTATAGGAGGAATTATAGATATCAAATACATTTGTAACATATAGTTATTTTTGAGAAATATCATCTAAATAATATGTGCATCCATACTATTTGAATTTCTTTCCCTTTTCAAGTCCGTTTTTCTTTTCAAACCATTTTTGATAACTTTTTTTGAGATTTAGGGTGGGTTCAATATGTTTTTGCGATAATTATATTTTAAAAAAATAAATGAATATTAATGTGAAAGACAAAATATTACTCTAATATCATTTGTATATAATCTAGAGAAATACTATAAAAGATGGAGGTGCGGGGGTCATGGGGATGGAGGCTACAGAAAGGATAACGTGAAATGTCATTTGTGGAACTTGTTTTTCTAACTTTCATCATTAAAGTTATTTTTAACGAACTAATTTTTTGGAAAAATTTGGTTTAAATAAACATGAAAAAAAAATTTCCTCCTTACCGAATAACAAGTTTACCATGAGTGAATATATATATATATATTTTTTTTTTTTCACATACATCTTTTCGAGTCAGAGGTAATTTATGCATAGCACCTATTATATATATATATGGTATAGCTTATAACTAGCCACTCAATTAAAGCTGGCAAAAATGGCTTATACAGCTGCTCATTACAATAACACAAGTAAAGACTAATTAATTTGAGAAAAAAAAAGTGAATAAATTAGTGTATATTGTATGGGTATCGATTTGATATTTGGACGTATCAGAAGATGATACGTAAAAGTCAAAATCATAATCGAATACAGCTTATCAGAAATGATGAAATACTCGATCACATCTAGTTATTAGTGACTATCCATTCAAGATTCGAACAAATGATACAAATTATAACCTAGCTCCAAAAGAATAAAAGCATAAAAGTTTGAGAAAATATTTTGTTTACGCCCCTGAACTATACACGAAATTGTTGAAACATATATGAGGGTTTTATTATCTTCCTGAATTAATTAAAATCGTATTTTTGGCAATCTTAGCGCCTACTAGCACATACGTCTGCCTAAATGGATCTTCAGTGCGTTGATTCATTTGATGTGCCACGTAGGTACTAAGGTTGCCAAAAATATGATTTTAATTAGTTCAAGGGGTAATAGAACCCTCCTAAAGTTTAGGTGTGTCTCAGCAATTTTGTGTATAGTTTAGGGTGGAAACAGAGCATTTTTCCTAAAAAAATTTAAACACAAATCAATTAATACACTTATTAAGCAATTTTACGGGACATTGAATTAAAAGGAACAAACAAGTTTGTCAATTAAGTGGGAGTCCTTCAAGTTTTAAAAATTAGGTAAGAGAGACAATTTTTTTTTTTTAGTTTTGTTTTTAAATATTTTCGCTTCAACAACTATAAAAATTGTCGAACAACTTTGCAAAGTTATTCGGCAACTGTGCAAAGTTGTTCAACAACTTTGATAATTGTTGGGACAGCTAATGCAGTCGTCGAACAACTGTTCCAATGGTTTAAGCGACTTTACCTTTTTTAACTTAATAATATTATGAGACTCACTTATCACCTTTATTTAATTAAATACTTGACAGTATTTTAGCTCATTTTTCTCCAATTTGACAACATCGCTTTATAATCTACTATTTTTCCTTGTAAAGGTAATTAAATTATAATTTATCGTATTTATTCAAGTTTGATCAAGTTAATGAGTCGTTTATTTTATTAATTCTGCAAATATTCTGATTCTTTCTTTTTTTTAAAAAAAATAAATTGAGCTGATATTCAGTTCAAGTTGATCTATTAAAAAAAAAAAATTTTTGGTTTCTCATCCGGTGTTCGATGTTCGCATTGGAGTCTCAACTAATCTGGATCGCGCGTTGCAGGGCCCATTAAGGTGGCAGCGCTCCCAACAGAGTTTTCTCCATACTCAGGGTCGAACCCTCGACCTCTGATTAAGGATGGAGCAGCCCATCCACTGCACACAACCCAAGTTGGTCTATTAAAAAAAATCTTATTATGCCATTAGTGATTTTTTTTAAAAATCTAATATGTTATATACAAACTATAGTCGTAATTTAAGGGAAAATGTTTTATAGGTATTCAAATAAATTAAAAGAACATAATTCAAAATTTTGTACGAATTGAAAAGGTTAGATTATGATCCAACTTTTAACTCTCTTCAGCTAAAACAATTTTCGAATAGATAATTTATTAACTCTGTTTTCTGCTAATAATAATTAAGAAATGACAAGCAAAATTCATGGATCATAGAAGAATATAGAAGACTGATTGTCATATCTTTAAGAGAAGCACACAATTTTCTATAATGCCAATCTTGTATATAAAAAAGGGAAAGGGCGAAAAAACATATCGTTAAACCATGAGAAAAGGTTCATAAATACTCTCCTTTCATTTTTTGGGCTAAAAATACCCTTCATATTTATTTTTAGGCTCAAATATGCCCACAAGTTAACAGTCAATGGATGGAAACTCAGGTCAATATTTTGACTCTTGTAAAAAGCCACATGTCATCTTCTAATTGATCGTACATTTTAGTTTAATTTTTAAAACACGCCCTATTGACCCATTTTAAGATAAAACATACAAAATATTTTCTCTTTCGTCAGACTATCTCCTTTCTTCATTCAAGATTAGTTCCTCATTATGGACTTTGAACTAGCAACTAAATCTGTTGACCCTTTAGAAAATGAAATATTGAACTGTACTAAATTGTTGCAATATAAAGACATTGTTATTGACATTTCACGTAACCAACTATTGAATTCAACGTACAACAATTGAACTAAAATACAAGAGTAATTAATTTAGTTGTCATTGATAACTCAATTAAATCATCATAAAAGTATTGTCATTGCCGTAACATTGGCAGAGAATTGATTCATCACAAAAGTCATTTAAACATAGTCCTAGCATGACTGCTTTCATGAACTCAGTAACCAGCAAAAGAGTTTTTACTTCTAACTGTCTTCCTCTTTTTAGCTTTCATATTGCTGATCCCTTTTTCATTTTATTCTACAATTATTGAAAAAATGATCTTCATTAACGTTGAACGAAGAAGAAAGGATTCAGATGAGATGCAGACTCCATATGGAAGACGACGTAATTTCTAACGAGGAAATAAAGATTTTGTATGTTTACCTTAAAATGGATCAACAGATTAGGTTTTAAAAATTAAAATAAAATGTATGACCAATTAAAAAATGACATGTGGCTTTTTTTACAAGAGTCAAAACATTGACTTGAGCGTCCATTCATTGACCGTTAACTTGAGGGCATATTTGAGCCTAAAAACAAACATTAAGGGTAATTTTTAGACCCAAAGATGGAAAGAAGGTATTTACGAATCTTTTCTCATAGTTTTTAAGGATATTTTTGATCCTTTTCCCTATAAAAAAATATATCGACAAAGTATTATTAATGACAAATTTATTTTCTTCAAAACTATTAATCTGCTATTTATGATGCATACATGATATATATCACCATAAATCAGTTCATTCTTTCTAAAAAGAAATAATACTCTTTCATTATAGAGGATATCAACGTGATATGTATTATATATCGATAGGGTTTGAATTTGGCATATTTTGGTTCAAACTGAAAAAATCAAATCGAAATTTAATTTTGATTTTGATTTTTTATTTTTTAGAATTGATTTCGGTTTCAAAATTTATAAATACGGTTAAACGATTCAGTTTTTGATTTTTTCAAAAAAAAAAATTGGTTAAACCAAAAAATTAAAATTATATAAATAATATATATATATATATATATATATATATATATACAATAATATTTTTTGGTTAGTTCCTTTCACTTCATTCATGTTGAGTTATTTATATTTAGGAATGAAAAATAGGTTTGAGAAAAATTATATTTTCTAAAAAAAAATCACCAATTTTAAATGCCCAATCATGACAAAGAAAGACTCACTACTTTAATATTCAAAATCGAAATAAAAATCTAAAATAACTGAACCGAATTTATAGAAACCAAATCAAATCGAATTTATTTCGATTTGATTACGGTTGTCATTTTTGTCAATCCAAAAATTAAAAAACTGAACGGATATTAAACAACCAAATCGAATGTCCAACCCTAAATAGGGTATAATAAAGGATTGGTTCATTTCTCTAAAAAAAAACAAAAACACAAATTTAATTCTCTATGATGCTTACATGATACATATTACATATACTAATAAAGTGTTACAAGCAACTAGTTAAAATTAACAAGATATCTTGATAAAGTGTTGAGATTTATGGTTTGGGACTAAAATAATTCACTTTTTCATACATTATTGACGGAAAAAATTTACACACACTCGGTGTATACACCAAGCCAATACATGCATGCCATGTGTTTGAATTTAAAATTCATGTTACTTAACCACAATTAATCAACATGTATTTTACTTAATTTAATTACATAATCATGATAAAAATATTAATTTAGTGTATAAATCGGGTGCGTGTAAATTTTTACCCATTATGAACCATTTCTGTAAATGAGAGATCAAGGACCAAAAGTAATCCAACCTATGTACATTAAGGACCATTTTGATATTTTTCTCTTTTAAAGTGCATGTTACTTCTTTACTTTAATAGTACTTGTCCATATTATTAAAAATAGATATTAAATAATATTTATTTAATTTAAAAAATTAATAAATAATTTATTTATATTATCTTTAGTAATTAATTATAGTTATTACACAGTATGTTTTATAAAATGTTGAATTAGTTATATTTAAAGGATAATATAGTAAAATTAATTTTATTATTTATTGTTTCTTAATAATTGTGCCAAGATAATAATAAAAAACTATTATTTGACAGAGGAAGTACTCCCTCCATCCATCTCACTTGTTCACCATACAAAAAATATATGGACAAAAATACTTGTCAAGTTTTAAAAAAATGAATAATTTACTAATTTCTATCAATTTTATCCTTAATTATTAAATACAATTATTATTCAATATATTTCTCAAAATATTAAAGTAATTATATTTAAAGCATGATATGATAAAATTAATCCTATCATTTGTATTTTCTTAATTCGTGTGCCAAATCAATACTCCCTCCGCTCTATATTAGTTGATCATATTCTTTTTTACACACATGTTAAGAAATCATAAATAAGAAGATAATTTTACTAATTCACCCCTTAAAAATCTTCTTGAAAACTTTACAAACAAGTGTGAGCACTTTCAAAAATAATTAATTGCAAGTAGGTTTGATCGTGGTTCGGTGTGAATCGATTTTTGATTAAAGTCAACCAAACCAATTAAGTCAGTTTTTAAAATTATAAAGCCAAATCAAATCAAATAAAATAAAAACCATCGTTTTGATTTTTGTCAGTTTGATTTGATTTTTTGATTATGATCAATTAATGATAAATTGATAATAGTAAAGCAACGAGATATGAGACAACTATTTCAAATGAACGTTAGAAATCAATAAATTCTCTCTGCTATCACAAGATGAATACATATATGAATCTTCAATCATTTTTAAACACTATTTCATAATTTTAGCAAGTTTAACCTGCATAACTATCTTTCAATTCACATATCTAACATCCATAAAGCAACATACATTTTTAAACATAATGGTCAATTGTCACGATGCAAAAATCAAGGGACATAATGACATTTGTCGCGACAAACCTTGACAAGTAAGCCGATCACCCAAACTGATATAAAATGAGAAAATCAATACCAAATCAAGGCAAGACCCCTAGAACAGAGTCGAACCACATATATATAGTAAAAACAAAAATGTGATCAATATATCAAATCGAATCTTAAAATCTGATGTTACGCTGTAAGAACTAACTAGTATAACTCGAGGTAAAAAATACATAAGATATCCAACCAGGAGCAAAACTCAGTCTCTGAATACAAGTAAGACATAGTCTAGATAGATAAGAAAAGGTAGAAGTCAACACCGGATGCATAGATCAACCCCTACCTCGATTGAGCTCCAAATATCACCTGAATCAACTATTCGTGCGATGCACTCGTACTTGAATCTGCACCGAAAGGGCACAGTAGAGATGAATACCGTCCACTTGTACTCAGTAGGTATCATAGGCCGACTGAGTAAAGTAGAAAATAAAATATATAAACGCAAACTATGGGCACATCATTTATAATTAGAAAATGTCCCAAACGGTAGTCCACACCGTTTTCACTAACAGTTCTAATATATACACGTATAACAAATGCATGTAGAGAAAAGAAGAACAAATATACATGTACATCAAATACAAGTATAGAAAAATAGAATAAATGGACAGATATTAAGTCAAAGACAGAAATACAACTACAACATAAGCACAATATATGAAGTGAAATGAAGATGGTGATGTGATGCATGAGATTGTCGCACAACCTCCGTATATATCTATAGATCTAAAGCTTCTCGACGTAGGATTTTGTCAATCCTTATACAATCACTATTCAATTTCAATATCTATATTTCCTCTCTGACATATACATTGGTAGAGGATTTTAAAAATGTTACATTTTCTGTCAGAAAAAATCAGTATTTTCATGGTGGTATCAATATTTTATGAATGAATATGATATGAGAATGTAATGCTCACAACCAATCAAAATGAGAATATCGAATATCCAACCAATAGACCAACCACGTGAGTCAAAAGTTCACTCAAATCAACCAACTATTTGTGATCCAATATAATCCAAAAACCATCCGGTGAAACATGCAAGAAAATATTATTAATACTACATAAATTTTAAATTTAGGCTTTTTCCATCAAAAGAGTGCAACCAAACATACATACATCAATACCAGACCAACAACAACATACAAGACCCCAAATGATCACACATAACAAATAATGTCTCAAAACCATCAAATATTATTCAAGTAGGCCTCACACGAATACATATATCACCTTACAAATTTTTTATGATACAACCACATTTTTCAGAAAATATCAAGATTTTCTTTATATATTTGGACAGACCTAAAATAGAAATTTTTAATAATTATGTAAAATGTCAAGATTTTTTATATGTATCTCGATAAATTTAAAATAAAATTTTTCAATAATTACGTAAAATATCAAGATTTTCTATAGTCAATCTTCAAATTGTCGGATTTATATAATAAATTACACTCCCAACTTTTCTTTTTAGTAGGTTTAAAAAAGAATGATCCCTTTTCTTTTCAGTAATTTTTTAATTTTAACTTTTCGCATGACATGTTTAAGACTACAAGATTGAAAGACATTTTGATATATTTGACATATTTTTTAATTTAAGACCATAAAATTTAAAAGTACCCCCTCCGTCTCATTTTATCCGTCCCAAATTGGGATGACACAACTATTAAGAAAACAATAATTGGTAATTAACTTTACCATTTTGCCTTTCTTAATTGTGTCTTGTTGTTATTTCTAATATTGATGGATGACTAATACTAAAACACCATTTATATTTTTAATGTTACTCCTCTTTGTAATATTTTTTAAGAATGCTAATAATAAAGAGTAATCAATTACACTAAGGGTAAGGGGAAAAAAAAATTATCTTATCTTAATAAGTAAAATAGTACAAGTAAAATGAGACATCAAATTCAAAAATTTAGGACGAATAAAATAAAACAGAGAGAAGTATTTCTTTATTTTCTTAAATTTCTCATTCGTTTTCAAACGGAGGAAGTACAAAGTGAATCTTAAAAGGAGGAGCAAAACTCTGAATAATGAGCAGCTGTTCAACTGAAGTGGCAGAAAAAACAAAACGCATGTAGCAAAAGGCCACATTATACACGTTGAATCCTTCTTCTCCTCGTTTTTACTCCATTTGTTAGGCAAATGCTAAATCCAATTAATTCTCAGCTACTGTGAATGCTTCCCTATCTTCTTCTTAGTATTCAGTAGTAGTAATCTTGTTTTCTGCTATGTTAACATTTATCTCACCCATACCAATTGGAGGACCAAATGTGAAATGCTCCAAGAATTCGAACCCTTTAAGGATCTTGTCTGCTCATGATTTTCCAGATTTTCTACCTAAACAAATTGACAAAGTTAAAGATCTTTATGCTAGAAAAATGGCTTCAAGAATTGAGAGAATACCAGTATGTATTCCCCCACCCTCTCTTTTATTATAATAATGTGTTACTCACTTCGTTACATTTTATGTGACACCCTTTGCTTTTTAGTCTGTTTTAAAAGAAAAAAAAAATTGTTACACGAATATCTAAGAATTGTTTTAGTCCGTGTCTAAATCAAAGTTTTTTTTTTCCGGTATCTGTTGTGTGTGTGAATCTTGATTTTGATATTTTCGAAGTGCATGAAGCATTTGGGAATTAACTAGGGTGAAATTTGTAGTTTTTGTTGAAATGGGTATGTGCTGATTAGTATAAAGTTTGTTTCTTTGGGTAAATTTGTGTCTAAAATCAGTAGTTTAAGATTTGAATTATGCATGCAGGATGCTAGATGGGATATTTTGATGTTCTTTTATTACATTGGTGGCCGTGACAGTGACAGAGCCAGTATTTTCATTGAGGGAATCGAAAGTGCACACATAAATTAGGCGAAGGGGGTTCAACATCTGCTATATATACATAAAAAATAATTTTAATTATGTATAAATAAAGTAACTTTCTGCCGATGAACCCTCTCATTGTATGCTAGCTCCGCCTTTGGCCATGCCATGCCACAATGTTAAGGTTTGTGTATGTCCTATCCTCTCTATATCCATCCCTCTTGTGGGATTATACTGGGTATGTTGGTGGTGGTGGCCGTGTTCATTGGTTACTTACTCTATTTTGATGTCTCTGCCTAAGGACATTAGACATGGATGGAGGGGTGAGGTGGGGGGACAAGGAGGAGTAGATTTTAGTGATTTTAGTAACTTGTTTTCCTAGAGAAAAGTCTTGCAACTTCTCCGGAAGTAGTGGTATGGACTGCGTACATCTTACCCTCCCCAGACCTCACTATGTGGGAATAAACTGGGTTTTTTGTTGTTGTTTTCCTAGAGAAAATGTTTACCAAAAACTTTAACCAACCAACACCCAAGGGTGTGGGTGTGGCCTAGTGGTTAATGACGTGGGTTGAGAATCATGAGGTCTCCGGGTTAAATCCTAGTATAGACAAAAAAACACTAGGTGATTTTTTCTCATCTGTCCTAGCTTTGGTGGACAGAGTTAATTAGCTAGTAGCAAACCTGTTGCTGGTGGAAGGTGGCAGGTATCTCGTGGAATTAGTTGAGGTGCTCAAAAGCTAGCCCGAACACCACGGTCACAAAAAAAACATGAGAAAGTTGTGAAAATTTTACAGAAATGACATATATTTTGGAAGGAGGGGTTGCTTTCTATTTAGTCATGGTTATTTAGGAATATAGCAGGGGCACGTCCATGATTTGAGTAGTACTGCACATACTAGTGCAGACTACAACAACAAACCCAGTATATTCTCACATAGTGGGGTCTGGGGAGGGTAGAATGTACGCAGTCCATACCACTATCTCCAAAGAAGTAGAGAGGCTGTTATAAATCGCACACAACATCTAGCTGAATGCAGCAGGTGTCCACACATGATCCACAATTTAATCAATCCTCTTGTATGGAGTATTCATTTACTTTTAATCCTAACCTCAGGTATCTAAATATCTCTAAATATCTCGCTTCTCTTGTTTCGTATAGAAATATCTAAGCATCTTTGTTTCTCCTGGCTCATTTAGGTAAACTTTTCAAAGGGTTGTGTGATGAGTAGTTGTGTGAAGCCAAAAGAACAGAAAGAGGCCAATCCTGTTGTACTTCTCCATGGTTTTGATAGGTATGCCTCATGCTAAGCTAATAATATTGAACACTTTTTCTTGCTGTGTTCCTGTTGTTCATTATACCTCATTGTTCAGCACATGTTTAGAGTGGAGGTACACGCTTCCATTGCTTGAGGAGGCAGGTTTGGAGACCTGGGCAGTTGATGTTCTTGGATGGGGTTTCTCTGATCTAGGTATATTGTATTGTTCAAGCTCTTTCTCAATTTTCATTTTTTCAAAGAGATTTTGCGAACAAGACTCAAGATTTCCTCATGGTGTCGTCTATTTTTGTCTCCTTGTGATTTTTAAGGAAGGCTTCCATCGTGTGATGTAGCTTCCAAGCGTGATCATCTTTACCAGGTACCTACCGATTTTACAAGATATATATTCTAATCCAGTGTTGGAAACAGCCTCTACCCACTAAGGTCTGTGTATTCCTCACCCCAGACCCCAATTATGGAACCACATTGGGTATGTTGTTGTATATGTTCAAATCCGGTGGATACAAACTTGCAAGGCTGGAATTAGTCTCTTTTACCGCAAATTCTAATAAATGTTAAAGTAGCCTATACAACAACAACATACCCATTGTAATCCCACAAGTGGGGTCCGGAGAGGTAGAGGTGCAAGGTAGAGGAAAAATAGCCTATATAAGTACAAAATTAAGTTAAAAGTTCACATTCAATTAGCTCCAAGTAATGTCCAGTAATACTTAATATGCAGGGTAAGGTTCCTCACTTACACTAATGTTCAGCAGTACAATATCACAGTTATGTAGCATCGTAGAGGAACTCTCTTGCTTACTAGCACACCGAACTTGGAAATCATGGCATAACGTTTACTTCGTTTAAGTTTTATCTGTAAAAAACAGTATAAGGGAAATAAGAATTTGCCATTTACTTGTTTTCTAATTTTTCAGTCTGGTTTTTATTTCAGCTGTGGTCTACGTACATCAAGAGGCCAATGGTACTTGTCGGACCGAGTCTTGGATCTGCTGTTGCTATCGACTTCTCTGTCCACTATCCAGAAGCTGTAAGTACATTCAGTGACTGTGAATCCCTATCCAAATTTTTTAGACTAGTTTCTACTTTCTAGTATTAAGGAGGAATCATTCTACGGCTAACTCGAAAGTACTTATACTTTATAGGTGGATAGGCTGGTTTTAATCGATGCAAGCGTTTATGCAGAAGGTACAGGAAACCTCGCGAAGTTACCCAAAGCATTAGCTTATGCTGCGGTGAGTCTTAAGTCTTTCTAAAATAAAGAGATGCATTCCACTCTGATTTTGACCATTTGATGTAACTGAACATCTATATCGCAGGGATTGTGGTTCACCGATAACTTGGTTTATGATTAGCTTTAAATAAAAAGGAGAAAAGCTTTTCACCTAATTGTTAATGATGATTGAACCAACTTACATGATCCAAGACTAGCACCCCTTGAATACTGACGCTCTTTGATCATCAGATCTTTCCCTTAATGCTGCAAAACCGCAAATAAAGAAAGAACCCGTTCTAGATACATGGGACTAGTACTCGAATGGAAATATTCTGATCCAAATCGTAGATATAACATGGTTTAAAATATGCGTACAGCATTCTTCGAGTATCTTCCATCTATGATTTCCTTTTGTTTTCTCTATCTTGACAAAAATCCATTGCAGGTCTATTTGTTGAAAAGCATACCACTTCGGTTATATGCAGCGTCATTGTTTTTTAATGGCTTACCATTAAGTACGTGTATAGACTGGACTAATGTAAGTTTTGACACTCTGATCTTTAAGAAACCTGAAAGTCGTGGAGCTCAGATGTTTAAACTTTAAAATGTCCATCTGCACTACTTGTTTTACCAAACCTTCTGATTACATGATTTCCTATCCAGATAGGTCGTTTACATTGTTTATTACCTTGGTGGGAGGATGCAACAGTCAATTTCATGATCAGCGGAGGTTACAACGTCATTGATCAGATAAAACATGTATGTGGAAATTCGCTACATAATCTTATTACTTTCGTTTATCATGATTATGGTATCGAGCAACATATTCTTCCTGTAAAAGATGTGGAGAGAATGTGTGATCTTACTAGTCATTTATGCAGTTTTGGAGTCTATATGCAGAAACTCATGCCAAATGGTTAATTTTGAAAATCTGTTTTAGCAAGTAAAGTTCTTTCTGTTATATTTTCAAAAAGACCAGAAAGAAAAGTGATATGCCAAAGTCTTGTCTATCCATAAAATTGGCGTACTGTGAAGTTCACGTGTTTTCTTCAACCACGACTATTTAGGTGGAAACCGTGCTACTTTCTTCAAATAATTCCTCTTTTCTATCCAATTAATTATTTGTTTTCGTTTTTTGGGTTGTCCCAAATGATATCATTTTCTGAAAGGAAAACGGAAGTCTCCTGTATACTTATCACATAACACAAAAACTTACTCGTGTCATATCTGTTCCTATTAGTACAAAATTGTATATTTTCGACAGTGAAAAATTCTTCAGCATTCTCATGCTAGGAGTTCTGTCATACAGGTCAAGCACAAAACACTAATAATATGGGGTGAAGATGACCAAATTATTGACTACAAGCTTGGAGTGGTACGTTTCTTTCGAACTTTGGAAAAGTATTACTAACCTGTTAGCTCCTAGCAGCCAAATATGCTTTAGTACATGGAGTAACTGAAGTGTCCGTTGAATTTTATGCGCTCAGAGATTGTATTGTGAACTTCAAAATGCGACTCTACGCCAAATACCAAAGTGTGGCCACATCCCTCATGTGCAGAATCCCGATGTTGTCTCCAGGTTGATTGTTGAATTTGTTCAATCTGATCGATCACAAAGGCCAAAACCTGACTCTGTCTCCACCATTTCTGTTCCTGTGATTACTAGCACTTGTACGAGCAGATACGTAGCACATCCCATATGTGGAAATCTGACTTCCTGATTCAACATAGTCATGAGGTTAGTTTGCCAGCTTCAATGGTGAACTATGATTTCATTCTTTAAACAATGTCGGCGATATTACCATCGTACCAAAGGTGCTTTGGCGTCCAGTACATAGTGTAATAAACTGAACACTTTAAGCAATCAGCATTCTGGTACATATTTCTTTCAGTTTTACTTCGATACTCAGAGCTAGAGTTTATGGCCGGTGAGTCATAGCTTGGAGCAATGCAAGCCTTAGTTTGCCGAGCTACTCGATTCATGCTGGTGGGAGGTAGCAGCTAGGCGAATAGCCGAGGAGCACTCAAGCTGGCCCAAGCACCACAGTTATGAAAAAAAATAGATCGGGGCAGTGTTGAACTTTTGTTATGTAATGTATCTTGAATTATCCTTGAACCATACTGGAATTTCAGAGTTGCGTTCTGATGGTTTTGTTTCTCCTCCAAGTTTGTTATGTAAGAGGTAGAAAGTTTGTGATGCTAATCTCATTTTGTGTCATTTACCAGTTGTGTAATCCCGTAAATGGGGTCTGGGAAGGTTAATGTGCGAAGAACTTACCCCTATCTTTCTGGGATAGCGAGGTTGTGTTTGATAAATCTTCGACTCAAAAACAAATAGCTGCTGCATAATTGTATCAGAATATTCTACGTAGTTGTATTAATACATATATTTTCACGTTCCTTTTATAGAAAAATGCCTGCGATTACATGTCACTCAAAAATTGATTTGTTGTTTCTTGCATTGGAGCATTGAAAACTATGGACATGAAGCAAAAAATAGAAAATAAAGAAAAGTTAAAATTAACGGGTAAAACGGTCAATTTTGACCTCAAATTTGTTGTTAATGATGATTATTTTACAGAATCATTACATACAGGTTTGTACTTGAAGCAATGTCATAGTTCTTTAAACTTGAAGAAGAAAAAAATAAAATAATGAGGTCTCAAGGTAAGAGAAAAGCCATGTCTTGGCCCATGTTCTTCTCAGAGGCTGATTCAATCACGGTGAGTCGGAGATGTTCTTCTTAGAGGCTGACTCAATCACGGTGAGTCGGAGATGTTTTGATGCATGTAAAGATTAAAAAAAAAAAAGAATACGCCAATAGATACTCTTTTATACTAGATTGACACACATTTTTTAAAAGAGAGAAAGGGAACATTTGCATAAACATACAGTCTCTATACCCAATTGATATTCTTTTATACCAGTTTGATACACTTTTATACCACATTGATATACTTTTTTAAAAAAAAAAGAGAAGGGGAACCTATGGATGCATATACAATCTTTATACCCATTTAATACATTTTTATGTCACATTGATACACTTTTATACTACATTGATATACTTTTTAAAAAAGGGAGAGGGAATTTTTTGCATGCACATGCAATCCCTATACTCAGTTGATACTCTTTTATACCACATTGATACACTTAAATTCAACATCAGATATCCACTGACCTCCGTATTTTATCATTATTGAAACTAAAACTGAAGTTGAAGCCATTATTTTGTATCAATTTTGAGCAAATTTACAATGGGAAAAAATTATAGGAAGCTAATTGAATGCAATTTTTGAAGATTTTCTACAAAATTTATAGAATAAGAAAGATTAATTGAAGTATCGAAAAAGGTAAAAGAATGGAGGTTTGGAAGTTTGAATGGAAAGAAAATTGTGAATGAAAAGAAAAGAAAGAAAGAGAAAGTTACTTTAACGACATTTTCGATTATGTTTAAGTGAATGACAGTGAAGGTTAGCTAGTGAAATTAGTTTGTGGCTATTTATAGGGTATTTAATTTTGAGTGCTATTTTTATCATATTATTTTAGTTTTAGGTGTTATTGTTGTCCTTTTCCCTTATATTTATCCATTAGTAACAGATTAATACAAAACCCAATATTAATATAAAAACCTATAACTCTTCAATTGCTTCACTTTACATTTTACTTTCCAAGTTTTCAGAGAATTCTCATTATTTCCTCATTTTACTTTCATCTTACTTTTCTCATTCTCGTCATTCGTCAAGTTTTGATTTAGGTTTGTTTCTCTTCTTTCTTTTTTTTCTTGTGGAATTATGTTATAGTTAATTATTTTATGGAGTTAAATTTTTAATAAGTTGTCTCCAATTCTTCATTCTTCTTTATGCTCATATTTTATGTGAAGGAAACTTTCAGACAAGCTATTGTGACTAGTGACTTACAAATTGAACCACTGAATATCCACATAATATTACTTTGAGAGATAGTAGTTTAAACGTCTTAGTAATTTGCCAACTTAATTTTAATTGGAACTACTCTTTGACCATTGTTTTTTTTTTTTAATCTTTTTAGGGAAAACATTTAATTTTTCTTCAATCACATTATAATTGTAAAAAAATCGAGAAAAAAACTGAAAAATCAAAAAAATAAAAAAAAAACGATTAAAACCGAAATATAAAAACCGATTGTATATTGGTTTGATTTGGTTTATAGATTTAGAAAATCGACATTGTTGGTTTGGTTATATTTTAATGAAAAACCGAACCAACCCGACCTATGTACACCCCTAATCAAACACATACTAAGTAGCCGTTTGGCCATGAAAACTAAAAATTTTTGGAGTTGGAGTTGAAGTTGAAATTGAAATTGGAGTTAGAGTTGTGTTTGGCCATGTCTTTTTTGAAAATTTTATTTTACTTTTGAAAAAACTTTTTAAAATATAATTTTATGCCCTAACTTTTACAAACTATCAAAATCACCCAAGTAAAATTTACCTACTAATGGAAAAAGAACACAATTAGTCACTATTATAAAAAGGAATAATTACATAACTTAGCCAATATTGACTTCTAATAAACTTAATTAGCCTAGTTTCAATTAATTATAATTCATAACTTTTCTCATATATTTTTTTTTTCTCTATTTTCTATTACTTTCCTTCTTTTTTTTCCTTTTTAGTTTTTTCCCACATTTTTTTTTCGTTTTCTCTTTCTTTTCTTTTGTCAATTTTTTTTTTCATAACTATGTTTCAATTTTTTTTTTTCGTTTTCTATTTTCCTTTTGTATTTTTTTCTTTTTCTTTTTTTCCTTTTTATTTTTTCTCCTTTTTTTTTGACTATTTTCTATTACTCTTTTTTTTTCTTCCTTTTTTCTTTTCCTTTTTTGTTTTCTCTTTCTTCTTTCTTTTTTCAATTTTTTCTTTTTCGTGTCTTTTTTTCATTTTGTCTTTTTTTTTCCCTTTCTTCTTTTCCTTTTTTATTTTTTCCTTCTTTTTTTTTTGTTTTTTTTTCTCTATTTTCTGTTATTCTCCTTCTTTTTTTATATTTTTTCTTCTTTTTCTCACATTTTTTCTCTTTTTTTTTCTTTTTTTTTTCCTTTTTTACATTTGTGCGAATTAACAAACACAAATACAAGTGTGAATTATGTTTTAATTTTTTCTTTTTCTTTTTCATTTATATTTTTTTTCTTTTTCTTTTTTCTCCTTTTTTTGTCTATTTTCTATTACTCTTTTTTTTTCTTAATTTTTTCTTTTTCGTTTTTTTTGTTTTCTCTTTCTTCTTTCTTTTTTCAATTTTTTCTTTTCCATTGTCTTTTTTTCGTTTTGTCTTTTTTTTTTCTTTTTCTTCTTTTCCTTTTTATTTTTTTCTTTTTTTATTTTTTTTCTCTATTTTCTATTACTCATCTTCTTTTTTTGTATTTCCCCCCCTTTTTCTCACATTTTTTCTTCTTTTTTTTCTTTTTGTTTTTCTCCTTCTTTTCATTTGTGCGAACTAGCAAATACGAATACAAGTCTGAACTATGTTTCAATTTTTTCTTTTTTGTTTTCTTTTTTTTCTCTTGTATTTTTTTATTTTTTTCTCCTTTTTTTTGTCTATTTTCTATTACTCTTTTTTTTTCTTCATTTTTCTTTTCCTTTTTTTATTTCTCTTTCTTCTTTCTTTTTTCAATTTTTTTCTTTTTCTTTGGTTTTTTTTTTTTTTTTTTTTTTTTTTTTTCTCCTTCTTTTCATTTGTGCGAACTAGCAAACACAAATACAAGTGTGAACTATAAAATATAAATACAAAGGCGAATTATAACATACAAATACAAGTGGAAACTATAAAATCTAAATACAAATGCGAACTATAGCATATAGATACAAGTGTGATCTATCATTTGTATTTTTTAATTATTGAAAAGGAACGATTGATTTTCTTTTTACGAATACTTTTTTGTATTTATTTATACGAGTTGTATTTATTGATACAAATAAATACAATTCAATTTTTTTTATAAAAATACAATATATATAAATACAATACGTATTTGTATTTTTAAAATCATTGGTTTCATTTGTTTGTAATTGTATTTGTATCAAGTGATATTGATTTATTAACAAATACGAATAATAATTTTGACATACAAATACAAAATGGTACATTTGTATCAAATGATACATTGCATATTTATATATTTTAGAATAAAGAAAATACAATTAATGCATTTACTTGTTTGTATACAAATACAAATGATAAATTGTACATAATCACGGCTAAATATAATATGCAATCAACTTACAAATACAAATACAAAATAATTCTTTAAAAATAAAAAGACATCGACGAAAATAGAATACAAATACAAATATAATCTAAATATACAAACACAATAAAATCATGATACAAATATAATCCAATATAATATAAAGTCAATTATAAAATACAAATACAAAACAGTTCTTTAAAATACAAGCGCGAATTATATAAAATATAAATGATGGTGCGAACTAACAAATACAAATACAAGTGCGAACTATAAAATACAAATATAAATGCGAACTACAAAATACAAATACAAGCGCGAACTTTAAAATACAAATACAGTTGTATCAATGAATACAAAAATATAAATGACGGTGTGACTACAAATAGATAAACAATTATGGTATTTACGTTATCATCAATGACTTGTGCTCGAGTAGTTATATTTTTTAAAGATACAAAAAATATAAAATAGAACAAAAAAAATGATAAAGAAAATAAGTACAAAAAAGAAAATAAAAAAAATGAGATAGAAGAGAGAAAAATATATATAAAAAATGAAAAAAAATAAAATAGGAAAAATTAGAAAAAAGAAGAAGAAAAATGAGGAAAACACGAAAAGGAAAAAAGAAAAAAGAAAAAAAATGGTAGTGTTTTTGGCAAGACTAAATATGTAGTGTATTTATGTTTTTATGAATACAGACCACTGAGTAAAAGTGAATACAACAGCTGTGAATCGAATACAACAGCTAAATGGTACTATATTTATATTTTATATGAATACAGACTATTGATAAAATCGAATACAGCGGGCGTAAATTGAATACAACGGCTATAAATGGTAATTATGTAAAATATGGCTATGAAAGGTGAGTTTTTCAGCAAAATATAGCTATTTTTGAAAGATTTCCTTATAAAAATAATTACATATACATGGTCATATTTAATGAATTTCAATTATGACATATATAATATTTACAATAATAGTCGTTTTCTCATATTTGAAAATTTTAAATATGAATGTTATATTAACAGATCACTGTTTCCTGTTTTTTAGATATCAAATATTATTTTTCAAACAAATTTATTTTTTTAGAAATTTGTTTAATTTATTTCCTTCATTTTCCGTTCCTAAAATATAGAAAATGATGAGTTGTTATTAAATTTTAGGATGCCGCTAATTTATTTCTTTAAGTTTTTTATACATGAAAGATTTTACTGTGTGTGAATAAATTATTTCTATGTAAAACATGTTTTGCATATTTATGGTATATTATATCATATACCATAAATATATAAATATGCTTAGTATGTTTCTTTATACTTTGTATTTATATATATGTGTGTATATGGTATATACATGGTATAAACTTCATATATAACATACTTTGTATATTTATGTTATAAATATGCTTAGTATGTTTCTTAATACTTTGTATATTTATATATGTGTGTATATGGTATATACATGGTATAAACTTTATATATAACATACTTTGTATATTTCTATTATAAATACAATACTTTATATATTTATGGGTTAAATATAAATTAGCAATAAAATAATGTTTTAAATAAGGGAGAAAATTAAATAAGGGATAAAAATAATGATGAGAGAGAAAAAAAGATATATATTAATTAGGATAGCATTAAGTTTGAAATTATAATTATCTTATTCTTTAAAACTGCTATATACGTAATATTGAAAAAGTAATGTTATAAGGAGAGTTTTATGTAAAAATTTAAAAGATTGGGGTTATATGTAATAATAATAAAAGTTGAAGTTGGAGTTGAAAAATTGTGAAAACACCACAATTTCCAACTCCATAAAAAATTTTCGGAAAAAAATAAAAAATCTCCATGGCCAAATGGGCCCTAAAACTTAGGAAGATTTTTAAAGTTTCTAATAAAAAAAAGTAAAGCATCTAATACCCTAAATTATGACCGAATTCGCTACGACACACTCTAACTTCACAAGGGTTGTATTATCCCCTAAACTCAATTTTGTATATTTTTGTCACACTTTTTAGCTGATGTGATACTTTTTTAGCTGACGTAACACCTTTAACGCGAGTCTCATTTTTATGTTATAAAAGTGTCATGTCCGCACAAAAGGATGACAAAAATACATTAAAATTGAGTTCAGGGTAATAGGATTGAAATGTGTCGTAACAACTTTAGTCATAGTCCCCAAAAAGGTACTCCCTCCATTTCAAAATAAATAAATTATTGAGCTACTCCCTGTGTCCCATTTTACTTGTCCAAAATTTCTTAATTTGATTTCTTATTTTACTTGTTATTTTTCATTAATCAAGACAAGATAATTTTTTTTTTCTTTTTTATCCTTAGTATTAATTGTTTCTTCTCCAAATTAAAATGTAAACATCATTTTAATAAGAGTACTACGATAAAATAGGATGAAGGGAGTATTTTTTTAATGTTCAAAATAAATATATTGTCCATTTTTAAAAGACATGTTGGAAATTTCTTTTAATTTTATCTTTTTATTTAATGAGGTTTTTAAGTCATATTTTTTGAAAAAATAATTTAAGAATAATTAAAGGGTAATCGTGAAAAGTAATTTATATTTTAAGAATAATTTAATTATTTTAAAATAGAGGGAGAGTATAAAAAAATAAAAAATACCAAGTCATAATAAATGTTTAAATGAGCGCATGGCCACATGACTGGATAATATTATCTTGGCGCCTTTTCGTTATTGTAAGGTCATGGCCATTCTTCTCTTTCTTGTATGACTAGTAGCAAAACTAACTAGTGCCACCGTCAAGGCGTGTGCAAAATTAAATATACGATCATAATATCTAATATTTAACCTTTATACGTCGACTAAGAGTGTGCATCAGACCCTTCTTCGCCTAAGGTGGCTCTGAGTGGCTGAGAAACAAAGAATATGCTGGCATTTCTCTCAACCAGAACAGGTGGTGTTCTTCCACCAACACTTGTGTTTGGACCCAACGTAAAATGGTCGAAGAATTCGAGACGTTTAAGGATGTTTGCTGGTGAATTTCCAGATTTTCTGCCTAAACAAGTTGAAGATATCAAAGACCTTTATGCTAGAAAGTTGGCTTCAAGAATTGAGAGACTGCCTGTAAGCTTTTCATTTTCTTTGTTACTTTCAAAATGTGATACTACTTCCTCTATTCCAATTTGTGTAACGATGTTTGATTGTGTTGGTTTAAAACCGTTAAAAGGGAAATAACGCAGGAATTTAATTCAAAAGCTGGCCGCTGAGAATATGCAGAGAGGTTGATTATTTTTTTGTAAAAGCCATCTATAATTGATCATCTACTTAACAACTTAAATAGTTGTTATTACAACTAAAAATAGGACAAATAAACAACCTATTTCTATCAAAATTAAAATAACTAATTAGTTTCCTACCAAAGATAGGACTCCTAATTTAACTAGGATTTGTACGTTAAAAGGAAAAGGCCGGAGAAAAAAGAGAAAAAAAGCTGCATTCTTAAAGCAACTTTCAACAGATTGATCTATGATGGAAAGAAAGGCTTTTTAAAATTATTTGTTTAAAATAAGTTGGAGTATTTGTGTGTGCATAAATAATATTAAATGTAAATTTAAAGGTAAATTGTTACTCATGTTTCAATTAGTTTGACTGCTTTTGACTTGGCACCGACTTTAAGAAAGTACAAAAGTTTTGTGAATTTTATAGTTTTAAATTAAAGATATCCCTTTTTGTTGGTTGTTTTTATGTTTTTTGTTATATTTGTTATTTGTGCTGAGCCGGAGGTCTATCGGAAACCGCCTCTGTACTTCAACTGAGGTAACGGTATGGATTGTGTACATTTTACCCTTCCTATACTCCACTTTGTGGGAAATGTTGTTGTTGAAACTATAGATATGTGGAATATGTCAAAATGTATTTTCATCTTGTGGTTTTGGTCTTAAACATGTCACGTATAAAGCTGAAATTAAAGTGTTGTCGAAAACAACAACAACAACAAACCCAGTGTATTCCCACTTAGTGGGGTCTGGGAAGGGTAAGATGTACGCAGTCCATACCACTACCTCCGAAGAAGTGAAGTGTTGTCGAAAAATAAGGAGATATTCTTTTTTAAATGAAAAAGTAAGACAAACAAATTGAAACAAGACTAGTGCTTTATAACATGAAATCTATACTACTAGATTTGCGACATGGATGAAGATACTCAATGCAGCTACGACGGTATATGTTTATGTCTCTGAATCTTGACGTTAGATATGAATTAGTTTACAAGGAACAAGAGACCACATTTTTTGCTCTTCTTAAAGCTATATAGAAGTGGCATGGTGTCAAACACTTCAGAACATCCCAACATGGAAGGAGTATCATATTCTGGGGAGCAAGGACTGTGTTTCATTAACTTGTGATTGTTTAGGTGCAACTTATAGTAGAGGCGAATCCATAATTTTGAGAATTTGGGTGCTGACTAGTGACTACTACTTGACAGTGACACACTACTTTGTGGCAAGCCGTGTGGATTTAGTACGAATATATATTTACAAGATATTTTCATGTACACACGCTCACTTGGAATAGAATGCAGCGGGCATGGATGCACCCATTGTAGAGGTGTCCAACCATCATATGCGACTTAATCATTCTTCTTTTATGTATTTTGTCCTTATAATCTTAATAAAGTCACATATCCAGATATATTGCTCTGAATTGAATTAAACATTCTCTTTCTTTATGAAGTTTTGGTTACTGCCTTTGTTTGATGGTCCAGCTTCATTGCTGGTTCATTTTAGGTAGACTTATCGAAGGGATGTGTCATGAGTAGTTGTGTGAAGCCAGAAGAACAGACACAGACCAATCCAGTTGTGCTTCTCCATGGTTTTGATAGGTACATGTCATGCCAAGCTAATAGTTCTGACCACTTTCTCTTGCTGTGTTTGTGTTATTCATTATCTCTCATTGTTCAGTTCATGTTTAGAGTGGAGATACACTCTTCCGATGCTTGAGGAGGCTGGGTTGGAGACATGGGCAGTTGATATCCTTGGATGGGGTTTCTCTGATTTAGGTACTTTTCATGTTCTGGCTCTTTCTCAGTTTTTATTTGTCGAAAAGATTTTGCAAACAAAAACGAAGACTTGCTCATGGTTTGTGTCGTTTTGTTTCATGTGACATTTAAGAAAGGCTTCCGTCATGTGATGTAGTTTCCAAGCGTGATCATCTTTACCAGGTACCTCCTAATTCTAAAATATGGCCTAATCTAGTGTGTACAAACTTGAAAGGTTGGAATTAGTCTCTTTCATCACACATTCTAATAAATGTTATATCGCATATCTAAGTTCAAACTTAAGGTAAAGCTAACCTTCAATTTTTCCGTAGTAGTACACTATAATACTTAGTAAGCAGTGACATGTACCACAGTTATACCCCATTGTTCGTTGGTAAGATATCACAATCATGCAGCATTATGAAGGGGCACCCTTGCTTTCTTAGTATGCAGCGACGCGCACCACAGTTGTACTCCATTTTTCGGTGGCATGGTATCACAGATATGCAGCATTGTGTAGGGGTACCCTTGCTTACAGGGCACAGGCCTACACTAGGAAATTATGGAAATAGTGTGTATTTGTCTAAGTTTATCTGTAAAACAACTAAAAAGATAATAAAGGTCAGGCAGATCTCCTTCCTGAAAGATCATGTTGAAGAATCAGTCAGATAATAAAATTTTGAAAGAATTTTCTATTTGCATGTTTTGATAGTTTTCAGTTTCGTTGTTCTTTCAGCTGTGGTCTACCTACATCAAGAGGCCAATGGTACTTGTTGGACCTAGTCTTGGATCTGCGGTTGCTATTGACTTTTCTGTCAAATATCCAGAAGCAGTAAGTACATTCAGTAACTTTGGTTGCTTGTCCAGATGTTGTAGATTTCTTTCTAGTATGACGAAGGTACTATTTTATGCTCACCGCAAGTAGCTTTAATGTTATCAGGTTGATAGGCTGGTTTTAATTGATGCAAGTGTTTATACGGAAGGTACTGGAAACCTTGCAACCTTACCCAAAGCCGTAGCTTATGCTGGGGTGAGTTAGCTCCTAGTCCTCTTATAACAAAAGGATACATTCTACGCCAGATTGAATTGTTTCGTGTAACATAACATATATGTAACAATGTCTGTGGTTTATTAACAACTTGGTTTATGATTAGCAAACACAAGTAGTAAAACAACAGAAACTTTTGCCTAGTTGCTAGTGATGGTTGATCAACTTAATCGATCATAGTTTAGCATCCGTTATACTGGCTCTCATTGTCTGTCAGATCTTTCTCTTAATGCTGCAAAACACTGAACTCTTAATATCAATTTGTTACCATACAATATTCTATTAAAGGGAAAGACCAGTGATATAAATATACTCAGATATGTTTCAATACTTTGACTATCTTCCATCTGTATTTCTTGTTCTTTTTGCTAATCTGAGAACAACTTGCTGCAGGTCTACTTGTTGAAAAGTGTCCCACTTCGCTTATATGCAACATCATTAGCTTTCAATGGCTTACCATTAGATACCTGCATAGACTGGACAAATGTAAGTTTTGACCCATTGATCTTTTCTAGAAACCTGAAGGTCGCGGGGATCAGATATTCATATTTTTGATGCTCTTAGCTCTACACTTTCTGATTATCTGGTTTTCTATCCAGATTGGCCGCTTACATTGTTTATTACCTTGGTGGGAGGATGCTTTGGTGAATTTCATGACCAGTGGAGGTTACAATGTCATTTCTCAGATAGAACATGTATGTTCCGATTTACTAAATTTTCTCAAGTGTTTCCTAAATAGACATGTCGTTTGTTACCTTTCGTTACTTTCTTTTTGCATTGACTCTAGTATCAAGCAACACTTTCTCGCTGTATTTAGTAGACAATGACGATCATGGAGACTAGCAATACTGAGTTTAATCTTAACATAGTTGCTATTCGGGCATGCAGTTGTTGGCGTATAAATACAGGAACTCCTGGGGACTGGTTTAGTTTTGAAAAATCTGTTTAAATAAGAGAGATGCATTCTGTTGTATTGTTGTAAAACAGACCAGACGAGGGATATTCCATAAGTATTAACTGCAAACACTGCTGAACTTCTCTGGAAATTACAAACCTACTAGCTTTAGACGTCATTAAAATCATTCATGTGGTATGTAAACTAGTGGATCTTGAGGCTGATCGATCCAACTTGTTTCTGATTCTGCTATTACATGCCATGAGAGTGTTTCTAGCTGTAGCTCCATTTCTACGTTGTCTACTGGTTACCTGCTTGTCGCAATGGAAAATTGTACAGCATTCTCATGCTAGGACACCTGTTAATTGTTATGCAGGTCAAGCAAAAAACACTAATAATTTGGGGTGAAGATGATCAGATTATCGACTACAAACTAGCAGTGGTATGTTTCTTTCTAACTTAGGAACAATATAACCTGTTAGCGCCTAGATGCCTTATATTCAATACACGGAGTGTTACTGAAGTGTCCATTGACTTTTATGTTTGCCAGAGATTGCACTGTGAACTTCCTAATGCAATTCTGCGCCAAATACCAAAGTGCGGCCATATCCCTCATGTGGAGAAGCCTGATGCTGTCTCCAGGTTGATAGTGGACTTTGTTCGCGATGACCAATCACAAAAGGCAAATCCTGAATCGGTCTCTACCATCTCAGTTGCAGCTTGATTGCTGGTACTTGTACGAGCAGATAGTTAGCATATCTCACGCGTGAATATCCTTCTTCCTGATTCTACTTAGCGATGAGGTTAGTTTGCCAGCTTCAATGGTGAATATGCTCTCATTCTTTGAGCACCGTCGACCAGTATGGCCTTCATATTGGTTATCAATGGTGCTTTGGTGCTTTGGCATCCAGTAGAGAAGTGTAATAAACTGAATACTCAAGCAGAGAGTATTAGCTTATTGCTTTAGCATTCTGGTGGTCATCAGTCCGTACTAGTAGTTGTAGTATCGCCCCTATAGTTTCGGGTCCTTCGAATTCTGTTATTATTTGTTGTCTTGTCTTGTACTTTGACTATCATTTTAGTTTGTTGTAGTTATAGTCCTCTACTATTTGAGGTTTTTGTTACTATTTGTTATTTCTTGTACAGTACAAGTTGTATTTTTATTATTTCTGGATTGCTTTAGACTGTTTTTTTCCATGAGTCGAGGGTCTATCAAAATCAGCCTCTCTGCCATTAAGATAGAGGTAAGGTTTGCGTAGGCTCTGCTCTTCCTAGGCCATTTTGTGGGATTAAACTGGGTATGTTGTTGTTTCCGGTACATGTTTCGTCCAGCACATGCTTAATCTTATTTTATGCCAATCACCAGTTATTATGAACTAATGTGACTTGCTCTTGATATGTCTTGTGGTACAACAAAAGTGCAACACTTCACATACTATTATTTTCTTAAGGGGACTCTACATTAAGTTCAAAGGTTTGTAACTGGTTTATAAAAAGTAGTTCCCAAGTCATTATCCCTTATTAAATCATTAAAATACACAGGCATGTGCAATAATGTCACCATCCAAGTGAAACAATTATATGAAAAGAAACCAAACAAGTTTGCAGTCCACACATACACTTCACCTTGCCCTTTTTGCCTACATAAACCAAACAAGATTAAAAAAAAAAATACATCTTGCTTTGAAACTTCTTAAAGCTGTTAATGCACTTTTACACCTAACCGCAACTAACATGGTGTCCCGACTAGCTTATGTGCACGGCAATTACACTAAATACATCGCGCACATAATTTTTACTCATTTCATTGACTATTTTTACTCATGTGCACGGCAATTACACTAAATACATCGCGCACATAATTTTTACTCATTTCATTGACTATTTTTACTCATTTCATTGACTACTAGATCGCACCGAGTGCTAAATGAAGAAAGCTTGTTGGATTCATTATGTAATATGGCAAGCTCAAAGGGTGGTAAAGAAAGTGAAAAGAAAACCCTTCTTTGGTTTATTCCCTTGTGAAAAAACAAGATTCCATTGACTCTGACAACTAGGATACTTGACCCTATTTGTGCACTTCTTTAAGTTGGATTTTCAATTATACTTTGCTCATATTCTTTAATATTATATGCAAGCACAAAGAAACAAAGATGAAAGTAGAGGCAGATGGACAGAGGGGAACTACAAATATTTTAATAAAGGGATGCACTAATATACTAGAGATGGTGAGAGTAGGGTAGCAAGTACTCATTGATAAAATGTCTAAAATAAAAAAATACAGGCTTCTCATTCATGTCTCTACTTCTCTAGATATACAAAAAGGAAAATCCTAAAAGAAGAAGAGATCAGATTCTTCTACATTACTAGTACATATTACTACCCCAGAAACAGCCACATCTCCATTTCAACAAGGAATCTGATTCCAACTTTGTCCACTCAAAATGGAGATAAAGAACAAGAAGAAAATAACAAAAGAAATAGTAGCCCAAGTGGAAGTGTGTCCAGATGATTCTCCCCCCTGCTGACCATTGAAAAATGCTACCCCCATTACCCATACTTTGTGCCAAAAGTTCATTATCTTCTTTCATTCACTGCCTCACATTCAGACTTTTCTTAATAAACTCTTACGCATACTACTACCAAGCTGCTGGTTAACAAAAGTGCTATGGTGAAAAGAACTTTGTTTTGATGAAGAGTAACCGAGCCGCTGCCATCTGGGTTGAAGCCACCATTTCCTGCTGGTCCTAGACCAAAAGCTGGATTGGTAATACCTGTATTAGTTCCTGTGCCTGTGCCTGTTCCAGTGCCGGTGCCGGTGCCGGTGCCTGTTCCGGTGCCGGTCCCAGTTCCAATCCCTGGATTTGTTGTGGTTCCTGGTGTAGTTGGGGTTGTGGTACCAGTGTTGCTGGTTTAAGTAAAAAGACAATATGAGTGAAAGAACAAGATACACCATCCATTAACTAGAACAACATGATAAACCCTCGGCTCAAAAGAAGTGTAGGGAAATCATGATAGACAGGAAAATAACGGCAACAAAAATAGGATAAACAGATCCAATGAAGCAACAGATACTAGTCAGAACACCATCCATCCACAATATTCAATTATTAGTTCTATAAAGAAATCCAGAGTCCAACTAAGATGGGGAGCTGCCTCCAACTCGCTTGAGATCTGACACTTGGTCAATACTGCTGTTTGTCATTATAGTATATTCCAGAGTAAGCATGTTACACGAATTATGAGAAATGGTGGAAAGGACTTTGGTTCTTATAAAATATTTGCATCATGGGTTGAAAACACATTTCAACTTAAAAGATTTTTCATCATGACAAATGTGAGAAAGTGACAAATAATACATTATCATGAAAGATTATATCAACATCAAGACAGTCACATGGAGAAATATAATGATGAATATATAATGATGAATCTAACTCATCCTGTGTCTGAATGTTATTGTCACAGTTAGGACACTGGGTTAAAAAAAAAAACAAGAGACAGCTAAACAATCTTTAATTATATCCTCAAAAAAGAAGTCGCTGTAATAGGAAAAGTTTTCAACCATCCACTCATACAGTCAAGTTTATCTTAAGCATTAATAATTGCACCTTTTTAGGTCCTTTTTACCCTTCTGAGTTTTAACTTCCATATACTACACCAGCCCTTGTTGGTAGGTGAATATTTGTACTGACATGGGAAAGAAGATCATTTTCCAAGATCAAGTTGAGAATGATCTCACAGCCCTCCAAAAGGGGAAAAAAAAAACTCTTTTTCTGGGAAAATAGCAAAAGGATTTAGGACTAGATGCAAGTTGAGGAGATGCTACACTCAATAGTGACAAGAAAAATACAAGATCTAACATCACAAATAACAACACTTCAAGAAAACATACCCTCCTGTGGTCTGGTAACATGCAGCATTAGAGGCTGTTAATAAAACAAAAACACAAAAGCAACATATCAGTAACTTTTATATTAAAAGATTTGAACCGAAAAAAGAGAAGAAATAAGTTTTTCAAGAACTTACAAGATGGAGGAGTTGCAGTTAAAGTTGCACTTCCAGTGAAGTCACAAGTAGCACCAGTTGCAGACTTCCTCTGATAATAGCTATTTACAGCATAAGAACAGTGATCTTTGATAGTGTTGGGGTTGTAGCAAGGTCCATTTTGAAGGATACCAGTACAATCAGCTCCATTTCCACAAGCATAGTCTATATTTTTCTGCATAACTTGGTCCCCAACCCCATCTTTACACACACAGTAGTTAGCACCACCTAGAAAAAAGACCAACATAAGAAATCAGCTCAAGAAATAATGGTTGTGGACAAAGACTGGATCTTTGAAATAACAATTTCTTGGATACATCACTATAAGCAAAGTCTAGTGAAACACATGGAAAATCAAGAACCAAGAAAGAGAATTTTGAAGTGAAAGAGCAACAAGAACTCCATCTTTGAACAAGTTCTTGAATACATCACTAAGAGAAAAATCTGATGAAACACGTGGAAATGCAGGGAGAAAAAAGAAACTTGAAGTGAGGAGAGCCAAAAACCTCGAGCTTTGAACAAGAAACTGTCAGATACACAACTAAAGAGCAAAATCTGATGAAACCCCATGGCTAGAAACACATGGAAAATGCAGGAATCTTGAAGTTAGAGAGCCAAAAAAGCTCTATCTTTGCACAAGAAACCGTTAGATACACAACTAAAGAGCAAAATCTGATGAAACCCCATGGCAAGAAACACATGTGAAAATGCAGGAAAAAGAGAATCTTGATCTGACACAGCCAAAGATATTGTTAGATACACAGTAAGAGCAAAATCTGATGAAACCCCATGACAATAAACACAGTGAAAAATGCAAGAAAAAGAGAATCTTGAAGTGAAAGAAGCAAATAGCAGCCTGTTGGATACACAGTAAGAGCAAAACCTGATGAAAATCCATGACAAGAAACACAGTAGAACTGCAGGAAAAGAGAATCTTGAAGTGAAAGAAGCAAAAGCAGCTTGTAGGATGCACTAAGAGCAAAAAATATATGAAAAACAGAATCTTGAAGTGAAACATAACAAGAGATTCTTGGATATCAGCAACTAAACTCAAAATCTGATGAAACCCCATGACAAAAAGCACAGTGCAAATGCAGAAAACAGAGAAATCTTGAACTTTCAACAAGCAACAAGCCAACTTACTTGAATAACTAGTGAAAGCTAACAGCAGTATAAAAGACAGTACAAAAGCAGCCATGATTGTGCCAAGATCTAACAAGTAAGATATGAAGCTACTACTTTTCCCCGAGTATTTTCAAGAAGATTAGTAGAAGCTAGTGGAAGAGTGCTGATGAAGAAGATAAAGCAGAAAGAAGAGATGTTATAAGAGGAACACTGAAAAGTGTAATAGGGAAATGTAGCTCTCGAGACAAGAAAAATAAGGTGGAAGGTGGAGGCTCAATGTCAATTTTGGGTGGCATTTTATATGTATAAGTATACACTTTGACAATAATATATTTAAATATAATCTTTCGCCAAGCCGCATTTGAGAACATAAATATATATATATATATAAATTTTATCTTTGAATTAAAAGTAAAAAGATTATTTTTATATAATTTCCACTCAAAAAGAATATAGTTTAAAGAAATTCAAGAAATAAAGTAATCAAGGTATAAAAATAATACGTATAAATAAAAATAATAGTAATAAAACAATAAATAAAAATAATAATAATCTAAGCATTCAAAGATATAGTACTAACTATACTAATAATATAATCCTTTCGTACCAATTGTTTGACGTGATTTTTTCTTTTTAATACATTTAAAGAGAATCATTCTTTCATTTTTAACAATTCTTTATTTTCTATTTTTGAAAGACATCTTTAAGATTATAAAATCATTAATATTTTAAAATATTAATATATTATTAATTAAAATTATAAAATTTAATGTTTTTTAAACTTTATACAACAATAACAATAACAACAACAAACTCAGTGTATTCCCACAAAGTAGAGTATGGAGAGGGTAAGATGTAAGCAGTCCATACCACTACCTTCGAAAAAGTAGAGAGACTGTTTTCGATAGACCCTCGGCTCAAGATAAAAATAGTAAACAAGGGGATGTATGACATAACAGAAAGGGCGTGAGAAATAATAAAATATAAATCAGAGAAATACGAAATACGAGCGATAAGGTAACACGAAATAAGAAAATAGGAACTAAGAAATTACACACGAAATAAGAAAATGGTCTATTACCCCCCAACCTTTGGTCGAAATTCCAACTACACACTCAACCTTTAAAAATGACCTATTATCCCCCTGAACTATTTTAAAATGAAATTATTACCCCCAAAGCTGACATGACAAGAGAGAGTGAGAACGAAAATAATTTATTAAAATTTTATTTTTAATATTTCTTTAAATAAATATATATAATTTTATTTTATTTTTCTTTCTTCTTCTTCATTTCTTCTTCTTCTTCCATTCTTTCCTCCTCTTTCATTTCTTTCTTCTTCTTCATTTCCTCCTCTTCTTCTTCAATGACATCCAAAAACTCATCAATGACATTTCTTTTTCTTCCATTCTTCTTCTTCAATTTTTCTTCTTCTTCTTCAATGACATCCAGGAACTCATTAATGACATTTCTTCTTCTTTCATTCTTCTTCTTCTTCTTCTTCTTCTTCTTCTTCTTCTTCTTCTTCTTCTTCGTTTAAGAACCCATCAATGGCATTTCTTCTTCAATGGCATCCAAGAACCCATCAATGACATTTCTTCTTCAATGACATCTAAGAACTAGAATTACGTGAGATTGTTGAATCAATTTAGATTGGAAAATTCGAATTAATTTCTGTGTTAGAATCATTCCTTAGCTCTCCAAAAATTAATTGACGTTGAAAATGTTGAAATTCATCAAAAAAATAAAGTTGTCGGAATTTTTTATTTTTCGGCGCCGTCACTGTCCAACAACATTTCACCATTGAAACTGCACCATTAAAGGCGGCGACATTTAGTGAAAATCAAAATTTTATTATTGATTTGATTTTGATAAGATTACGTATCGTGTGAATTCCATATTATTCATTATGCCATTGAAGAAGAACAAGGCGAAGAAAAAAAGAAGAAGAAGAAGGCATATGACGTGGAATTAAATTTTTGTAGTAAAAAAAAGTAATATGACGTGGAATTGCGTGGCATGACACATGGCAGTGCGTGCATCACACCCACACTTCAAATGACTGGTTGTCAGTTTTCGGGGGTAATAATTCCACTTTAAAATAGTTCGGGGGGTAATAATTTTATTTTAAAATAGTTCAGGGGATAATAGGTCACCTTTAAAGGTTGAGTGTGTAATTGAGATTTCGACTAAAGGTTGGGGGTAATAGACCATTTTCTCTAAATGGGGCACCCACCTAGAAGTAACAAAAACTCACAAACCGG
>NC_061121.1:14266986-14277413 GCF_002878395.1 Capsicum annuum
ATTACTATTGGATATAATAAAATTATATTAATTTTTATAGTAATAACATAATCAATCGCTCTTATTAATTATTATGAGTCATTTAGGTATTAAGAAAATAAATAATATTTTATGAAAAATAAAATAGACATAAAATGCTAAATTAACTCTTAATATTTTAAATTAAATTTTCATTTTTCGAACGATGATTTTACTATATCACTCCTTATTATAAGTCATTTATGTATTAGAAAAATAAGAATAACAAAATGATATGTCAATATAAAATATTTGATTTACTATCAAAATTATATTAGTGCCACATAAATTGGGACGGGACAGAAGAAGATATAAAATAACATATATTGTTTGAAAATAAAATAAAAAGTACTATAAATAACAATAATTAACAAAAAAAATTAAAAATTGACTAATTTCTGGTTCAGCTGCTTCAGTCGTGATTTTACTATATTACCCCTAATTAATTATTATGGTCATTTAAGAATTGTGCCACATAAGTTGAGATAGAAAAAATATTATAAACCACAATGATAAAAAATTTAAATTATTTTAAAAATATAATTTTCTATTGTCGACACAAAACTCTGGACAAGAAGAGTAACATATATTATTCAAAAATTACATAAAAAGTATTACAAATTACAATTGTAAACAACTTAAAATATCTGAAAAAATTAATATGTTATATATTTCAAAAAAATTACATGAAAAATACTAGAAATCACATAATCAACAACTTAAAAAATTTAAAATATATAAAATATTTGGTTGGCTCTTGAAATTATATTAGTGTCACTGAAATTGGAATAGTAGAAAAGTATTATAAATCACAATAATTAAAAACTTAAATTATTTTTAAAATATAATTGACTATCAATGCCACAATAATTTGGACAAGAAAAGTAACGTATATTAATTTGAAAAATACATAAAAAAGATTATAAATTGTAATAGTTAACAACTTAAATTATCTCAATACATATTAAAATAACATATGTTGAACTTATGTTAGATTCCGGATGAATCCTAGAAAACATATGCAATTTTTTTATTTAAATATATCAAGATTGAAAAGATAAATAAATATCTCAATGTTGGGCCTGTACTGACATGGGTCATGCTTATCTAGTATATATAAATAGATGTGTGAATTGAAATCATAGATTTTGAGGGTATTTTAATCATTGTATACTTTTATACCAAAGAAAAATTGTCTTGAGATTGTTATCCCACTAATCAGGTGAATAACTTATTTCAAAATTAATTATTAATCCCTATTTCAAATATTTACAACTAAACGAATAGTTTAAATTTTTATCTCAAAATTATTATTTTATTTCGAGATTATTAATCCCTAAAAGAAGTGGGAGTATGGGAGAATGTGTTTTAGGAAAGTGAGCAGCATATCCAAAGCAATTTGTCATGTCGTATTTATTTGATTGCATATGTGCTCACTCTGTCCTATGCATGTCAGTGGCAGTGTTTCTCAAACGGTCATAAACTTAACTATCTGGTTACCAATTCAACCTAACCATAGTTCAAACTTAAAACTAAGGGTGTGTTTGGTACAAATGAAACCATTTTTCACAACTTAGAAATTGTTTTTACTTACATTTTAATTAATGTAGCAAGCAAATAACATTATCCCAAAAATTTAAATTTAGACAAATACCAGTACAGAGTGGGGTGGTAGAGATAGATCAAAATTTAAAAATTTATGAGTTTTTAGAGCAATTTCGAGCCAATAATATTGAGTTTTTAAGTATAGAGTTAAATATCTATATATTGAAAACAATCTTTTTGTCTCTCAAGTAGAATTGTGGTTTGGATATGCGCTATTCTCCTTACATCTCACGTTGTGAAATTATTAGTTGAGAGTCTATCGAAAATAATCTCTTTACTTCGTTTAAGATAGTGATATGAACTGTATACATTTTATTCCCCGGGTCCTAATTTATGAAAATACACTGAATATATTATTATTATTATTATTATTATTATTATTGTTTGTTGTTACATAAAGGTCAGACATCTATATAACAATCACACACTATAATAATATTTCAAGAAACAACAACAATAATATAGTTTCAGAAGTAGAGTTTGAGAAGTACGCTAATCTTATCTTTATATTATGAGATTGGAGAAGCTGTTTTCGAAAGATTTTTCCATCAAAGAAAATAAAAACATAATATTTTAAAAGAAGACATAAGAAATAGTAAAAAAAAAAAAAAAAAAGGCAATTAAATTATTTTGAACTCATTTTTCATGTTCCAAACACATGTTTTATTACAGAAAGATTGCATAAAAGTGGAGTATTTAGGTTCTATCATCTCATAGGTTCTCATCTAGATTTGCTCATGTAGTAATAGGAAGTGAGTTGGAGAAAAGAAAAAATGGCATGAAATTTATTTTTCTAATTTTTATCATAAAAAGTTAGTACTATTTTTTTTCTAAATTTTAATAAATTATTTGAATTGCAGATTATGGGTCCCCCTTCTAAGCCTTGAAACAGAAGAGGAGGGTCCCCATGGGTGTCAAAGCCTTTTGTGTTGTGCTGTCATTGTTCAAGTTTCGACTTATGGCATTTCAATGGAGGTACAAGAATCTCCTAGAACTATATTATTTCAATATAACGAAATTTGATGGAAATAAAAGAAAGTAGGTAATATTTTTTTAAAATAATCAATGGTATAATAACACTATTATATTCGGTGAATCTGAGGAGGGCCGAGCAGACACAATCTTATTACTATCTCATAAAGGTAGAGAGACTGTTTTAACAAAACTTTCGACTCAATCAGAACAAATTTAAGTAAAAAAAAAAAAAAAAGAAATCGTGAAACATCTTTATTTTATTAATATCTTTCTCTATCTTTTAAATAGAGGTAAGATTTATATAAATATTATTTTCTTAGATTTTATTTTATAAAATTATATGAATATGATGATGTTGTTACAAATTTAGTTTTTATGATGCATCTTCTTTGAAAACAAAGTTAATAGGTATTTAACCATCGATTCAATTTTTTTGTTTTTATTTTTTAAAAGAATTATGACGTTGTGTTTTATTATATATTTTAGTAAAGAATATTAAAATACTATGTTTATACTTGGATGTATTTTAATAAAATTTCAAAAATAGAAAAATTATTATAAATGTATTTATACTATAGTGAATGTTATCAAGATCTAATAATATCTAGTTGATATCTATCATGATTTGAAGTATCTGTCTTTTAGTCAGAAACTAGGAGTATTTTTCCTTATAAATAGAGGGGTTTTGTTCATTGTATAATCAAGAATCTTATGATCTCTCATCCCTCAAAGGAAATAAAGAAGCCTCCTCTTTTCTCTCTATTTATTTCTGTTCTTGTTTATCTTCTTCTTGTTCTTTATTGTTTTATAACACGTTATCAGCACGAGACTCTTCCAAACAAGGTGAGATTATAAATCTGAAGGATTTTAAAGTTAGTAATTCTTTATGTTATCTTTCTTTTGCTATTACTAATATAATTATTATTGGATTTGAGGAAAAATAATTGGTTTAGAACCATTTATATTTTAAACCTATTCCTCAAGAACAATATTATCAAAAAGGATGATAATATGTTGGATTCAAGTCCCATTGATTCATGCCTAAGACGTTTTTATATGGATAAGATGTTGAGCTTGAATCTCAATACACCATATTGATGATATTATGATGGTTAAGGTAAAATAATAGGTGTTTAATGAAAAGTCATGAAATTCGACCAATTGAATATGCTTCATTCCATGAAGTGAATGTTGTAGCAATATATGATAAGTCTGAAATATGACAACTTACTCAATTCTTGATGTGTGTGGTAGCAGTGCATAATATGTCCGAAAGAAGACAAGTGATTGAATGCACGAATATACGCGTGGAGGGACAATATGATAATGATCATGAAAAGTGATGATATTTTCACACGCTTATATGATTGTAAGATATACTAGAGAAAAATTCTCTACATCATATGTATGCATCGATTTGCTCCTGAAGTAGCAAAATCTTGAAAGAGGTTATAAGCTATCATAATTTTATCGGCTTAAGGCATGATTATATTCCATTCCTGGGGAATGAGAAACTTATTAATGCAAACGTGCACTTGATTATGATTGTATCACAACTCACCTCCGAAAGAGGTTGAATAATTTTGAAATCTACTTCTGAAGTATTAAATCTGAAATTTATTCATATATTAGTAAATCTGAAATTTACTAAAGCAAAAACACATATCATGGTAAACTTGGAATTTACTAGATTAAAAATTCATAAGTTGACATGAATAATTGCGATATCCTGAAGATGTGCATACTGAGTATTGAACATATATTGAAGAATTAAAAAATTATTCATGAACTTTAATGTTGCTTGTTCTTATGATAAGTTGGTTGAACCAACTAATTTTAGGATTGAATCCCTCAAAATCTGAAAAGAATAAAAGGTGTATAAGGGTCAGTTCACCTATCATGTGATATGTGGAAAAGTTGCATCAATAAGATGATCACATGTACATTCATGGTCAACATACATTTGACATTCATAAAGTTACTTGTTCAATATAAATTGAGCATAATTTTTAGATTGTGTAATCAAGATAATTCTTTTTGATGATGATGGTTTAGCATTGAATGTCTTCCATAAATGGTTGAATCATTACTAATGAGAACAAAGTTTCATGTATTGGTATGAAATATGATATATTATATACAATAACACTTGTATGCATTAGACCAATATATTATGATTATTTCTTCCCTCTCAATTGGTTCAAGGTCAGGAATCAACTATTCTATCTAATAGTTTTAATGTGCGGTATACGATTATTAAATATACCATGATGCAAAAAGATGGATTCCTCAAAGTAGATGGAGGATGTATGTTAGTTTTCCTAACATAAGGGGGAGATTATAAGCAGTTATAAAATATATTAGGAATTATCATCAGATCCTCATTCAAAGGATAATTCAAATCAATTGCCAAAAGCATTTCATATTTAGCTGCAAGTGCTCCTATTTTGTGTCCTTAAAGGATAAAGTCTATGCATGCGTGAAGCATGATAGACCAATCGGTTTCAAATAAAATAATCCTTGAAAAGGATAAGGAACAAATAATCATGATAAGAAGGTAATGTGCTCTTGAAGAGCCTACGACATAACACGTCATGAAACCCTATGAGAGGTTTAGATACCTGAAAATAATAATGTGATGAGATCTCAAAATGTTATGTCGCATTGTGAACCGATACAAAATAAGAAATCGTCGACGATATTTTTGATACAATATAGGCGCAATATTGTAAAAGATTATGAGGATCTGAATTCTAAGTTAATTTAAGCATGCTGACGTAAAAAAATTTATCAAGTGACATGAATGGATGCATCTTGGTAAGCATAACATTTATTTGATTTGCAATCCAGACACTTGAAGATGTCACACATATTGATATTGTCACTTGACAAAATTCCATATGAAATTTTCTAAAGAATTCAAAATGCTTGAAGCATATAAAGTTTCTGAAAAACTTGTTTATTATCCTTATAAGGGATAAATTGATGGTATGAATATTGTTGAAACTCTTGGAGAGTTTTCAAAAGCAATAGATTATTTGCTTAAATGAGAAATATACCGAATTAGATTGGTTGTGAAGTACCATATCTTAGTGCAATTGATGCACTCATGTATCTTGCAAATACTACAAGGCCTGATATAGTCTTTTCAGTCAATTTGTTAGCAAGATATATTTCTGCTCCTGCTAGGAGACATCAGAATGAGATAAAACACATACATGAGCTTATTTTATTCTAAAGATTGCAGTTCCAATCTTCTTGGTCATGCTGATTTTGGGTACTTATCTGACCTACATAAAGCTCTGTCTCAAATAGGCTATGTGTTCATATGTGGTGGTACTGCAATATCTTAGAGATATACAAAGCAGTATATCGTGGCCACTTCATCGAATCATGCTGAGATAATAGTTGTTCATGAAGCAAGCCAAGAATGTGTATGATTGAGGTCCATGATACATCTCATTCGAAAAAAATGTGGTGTGAAATATGACAATGTATCCACAATTCTATATGGAGATAATGCAACATGCATAGCACATCTTAATGGAGGATTCATAAAAGGAGATAGAACGAAGCACACTTCATCAAAGTTTTTCTACATACGCGAGTTACAAAAGAATGGTGATATTAACGTGCAACAAATTCGTTCAAGTGAAAATGTGGTTGATGTATTCACCAAGCCTTCTCCAATTGCAAATTTTAAACAGATGGTGCATAAGATCGGGATGTAAAGATTCAAGTATGTTCTCATTAGGGGGAGTTAATACGCGTTGTACTCTTTTTTCCTTTCAAGGTCTTGTCCCACTGGATTTTTCTTGTAAGGTTTTTAATGAAGCAAGCGAAATGCGTATTGTTAGAGATGTGTACTTTTTTCCTTTACTAGATTTTTTTCCCACTGAATTTTTTCTAGTATGGTTTTAACAAGGCACATTATCTATCTATACATTCAAGGAGAAGTGTTATAAATGTATTTATATTATAGTGAATGTCTATCAAGATCTAATAAGATCTAGTTGATATCTATCAGGATTTGAAGTATCTATCTTTTAATCAGAAACTAAGAGTATTTTCCCCTATAAATAGAGGAGTTTGTTTCATTGTATAATCAAGAATCTTATGATCTCTCATCCCTTAAGAGAAATAAAGAAGCCTCCCTCTTCTCTCTCTATTTATTTCTGTTCTTGTTTATCTTCTTCTTTTTCTTTATTGTTTTATAACAAAAACGAGTTATTTTTCAAATTTAAATATCACTTCAAGTTAAGATATACAAAAGTTGTCGTTATGTTAGGACTATGTTGAAAAGAACGACGATGTCCGATAATGTGAGGTGAAACAAAAAGGGAAAAAAATTAAATATACTGTGTATCTATTGTGAAATATAAAAGCAAGAACAAGAATAAATTGAGAGAAGAAGAGAGACTTCTTTATTTCTCCATAGGGATGAGAGATTGATTGTTGAATACAATGAACAAAATTCCTCTATTTGTAGGAGAAAATACTCCTAGTTTTTGACTAAGAGACAGATACTTCAAATCCTAATAGATATCAACTAGATCTTGATAAATCTTATTAGATCTTTGATAGACATCCACTATAATGTAAATACATTTATAACACTCCCCCTTGAATGTCCAGATAGATAGATAATGTGCCTCGTTAAAATCTTACTAGAGAAAATCCAGTGGAAAAAAATCTAGTGAAGAAAAAAGAGTACACATCTCTAACAATACGCATATAGACTGCCTCATTAAAAATCTTACAAGGAAAATTCAGTGGAACAAAACCTCGTAAGGAAAAAAGAGTACAACGCGTATTAACTCCCCTTAATGAGAACTTCCTTGAGCCTTTGCATCCCAATATTGTGCAGCATCTTCTTGAAAGTTTCAATTGGAGAAGATTTGGTGAATAAATCAGCCACATTGTCACTTGAACGAATTTGTTGCACGTTAATATCATCATTTTTTTGTAGCTCATGTATGTAGAAAATCTTTGGCAAAATGTGCTTCGTTCTATCTCCTTTTATGAATCCTCCCTTAAGATGTGCTATATATGCTGTATTATCTCTGTATAAAATTATGGATACATTGTCATATTTCAAATCATATTATTTTCAAATGAGATGTATCATGGATCTCAACCGCACACATTCTCGACTTGCTTCATGAATAAATATTATCTCAGCATGATTCAATGAAGTGGCTACGATAGACTGCTTTGTATATCTCCAAGATATGACAGTATCCCCACATATGAACACATTGTCTGTTTGAGATCGAGCTTTATGCGGGTTAGATAAGTACCCAATATCAGCATAACCAACAAGATCGGGGCTGCAAACTTTAGAATAAAGTAAACTCATGTCTTTTATTCCATTTTGATGTCTCCTATTAGGAACAAAAATATACTTTGCTAACAAAATAACCGAAAGGCTATATCATGCCTTGTAAGATTTGCAAGACACATTAGTAAACTAATTGGACTAAGAAATGATACTTCAGGACCAATCTAATTCGGTATGTTTCTCATTTCAGCAAATAATCTTATTATTTTTTAAAACTCTTTAAGAGTTTCAATGGTTTTCAAACCATCAATTTATCCCTTATAAGGATAATAAACAAGTTTCCCAGAAATTTTATATGCTTCAAATATTTTTGAATCCTTTAGGGATTCTCATATAGATTATTGTCAAGTGACAATATCCAACATGTCAAGTGTGACATCTTCAAGTGTCTGGACTGCAAATCAAATAAGTTTTACGCTTACCAAAATGCATCCTTTCATGTCCCTACGTTATCATGCTTCAATTAACGTGGAATTCAGATCCTTGTAATCCTTTACACTATTGCGTCAATATTGTATCAAAGATATCGTCGATGATTTTTTATTTTGTATCGGTTCACAATGCAACATAACATTTTGAGATCTCATCACTTCTTTATTTTCAGGTACCTGAACCTCTCCTAAGGTTTTATGAAGTATTATGTCGTAGGCTCTTCAAGAACACATTGCCTTCATATTCTGATTATTTACTCCTTGTTTTTCAATAATTATTTCATTTGGAACCGATTAGTCTACCATGCTTCATGTATGCAGAGACTTTGTCCTTTAGGGACACAAAATAGGAGCACTTGCAGCTTAAATATGAGATGCTTTCGATATTTGACTTGAATTATCTTTTGAATGAGGATATGATGTAATAGCTGCTTATAATTCCCCCCTTATGTTAGGAAAACTAACTTACATCCTCCATCTTCTTTGAGCAATCCATCTTTGTGCATTATGGTATATTCATTAATCGTATACCGCACATCAAAACTATTAGATGGAACAGTTGGTTCCTGACCTTGAACCAATTGAAAGGAAAAAAATAATCATAATTTATTGTTCTAATGCATACAAGTGCTATTGTATACAACATATCATATTTCAGACCAACACATGAAGCTTTAATCTCATTAATAATGATTTAGCTATTTATCAAAGGCATTTAATACCAAACCATCATCATCAAGATGAATTATCTTGATTACACAGTTTGAAAATTATGCTCTTAACTCAATTTTATTGAGCAATTAACTTTATGAATGTCAAACACAGGTTGACAATGAATGTACATGTCATCTTATTGATGCATTTTTTCAACATATCACATGATAGGTGAACGGGCCCATATTCACCTTTTATATTTTCAAATTTAAGGGATCCAATCCCAATATTAGTTGGACAAACCAACTTATCATGAGAACAAGCAACATAAACAATTCTTGAAGAATCTTTTATTTCTTCAACATATGTCTAATACTCAATATGCATATCTTCATGATGACAAATCGTTTATGTCAATAGATTAAATGATTTGTATTAGTAACTCCAAGTTACCATAACATGTGCAAAAATTCTTTAGTAAACATCAGGTTTACTATTGCATGAATTTCGTATCAATAAACAATAAACTCTTAGTTTATTATGGCATGTGATTTCATCATGCTTGGGTAACTTTTCATATTCGTGTTTCTTATCATAGTAACTTGAAGATATTCAATCTTCCAATTATTTCACCTCTTTTGAAGGTAGATTGTGATATCTTCACAATTAAGAACACATTCGAATGTATATACAGTCACATTCACCCCAGGGTATAGATCTGTATTTATAATAATCGAAATTCTCATTTTCAGGAATGGAATATAATCATGCCTTAAGCGTATCAAATTATGATAGCTACTATAAAAGCAAATTGTGGCATACTTATGATTTATTGCTACCACGTTCAATTCAAAGAATGAAGCATATTTAATATCTCTTAAGCATATCATTCTTCAGAGTAGTTGCCCCTTTTAATTGATAATAGGCATAATAAAATCAATCACAATGATATAAGTTTGATTGATAATAGGCATAATGAAATCAATCACAATGATATAAGAGTATGCAAATTTAGAATTCAAAATATTAATACCACTTCTGGTGGTTATTATGATGATGAGCATCAAAGTAACTAATGCATACCACTATTAATACATAAACAGAGCATAGAACTAGGGATGCCAAATGGGCGGGTTAGGTTGAGATTGAAGATATTAAATGGGTTGAATTGGATATCAGATTGGATCATGACCCGCCCAAATTCACTTTGAATTGAAATGGGTTGGGTTGAAATGGGTAAAAATTGGGTTGGGTCTTAACCCGCCCAATATAACCCACTTAGTTTAGAAATATTAAAATATTAATATTTATCTCTTGTAAAGAAAATAAATTTGAATGGGTTAAAAAAGTTGGGTGGGTGGGTAGGGAGTGGGGGTGGGGTAATAATATTTTTTTAAAATTTA
>NC_061121.1:14277513-14280940 GCF_002878395.1 Capsicum annuum
TATTTTTTAGGAAGGGGTGTGGGGTAAGAGATCGGGGGTAGGAGGGGTGGTTTTTAGGATGGGGGTTGAGGTCAATTTTTTTTTTTAAAAAAAATTTATTTATTTATTTTTAATATTTTTCTTACAAAAAAAATGGAGAGCGGGCGGGGTGTAGGGGTGGTGGTGGTGGGGGGGGGGGGGGGGGGGTGTGGGGGAGGGGGGGGGGGGGGGGAGGGGAGGGGAGAGGATATGTCGTATAGGGGAGGAGGGTGTGGGGGTGTAGGGAGAAAGGAGAGATGGGAGGTGGGGTAAGATTAATTTTTTTGTTCAAAAAAAATTATTGATTTATTTTTAAAAATTAAAAGATTTTTAAATTTTTAGGGTGGGGGTGGGGGTGGGGGTGGGGGTTTGGGGTGGGAACGGGGGAATGGGAATGAGGTGGGGTGGTGACAAGATAGAAAATTTATAAAGAGTTTTTAAAAAAATTAAAATAATTTATTTAAAGGGCGCGGGGTGGGGTGAGAGTGGGGTAAGTTTGCTTGTGGTGAGGTTGGGGTAAGGTGGGGTAAGGTGACTTTTTTTCACACTTTCATTAAGAAAATAATTTTTGTATTAAATAGGTTGAAGTAGAGATTGATTGGGTTCATTTGAACCCAAATTAAAAATGAGTTGAGAGTTAATGGGTTGAGATTTACCCAATAGCAAATTATCTTGAACCCAACCCATTAAATTATGGACGGGTTAGACGGGTCAACTCAATTTGGGTTGTTTTTGACACCCCTACATAGAACCATGAGTAAATTAAAAATATTAAACCTACAATAATGAACAAAAGACTTCGTCACTTTACTTGAGATGGCCACTAGTCTATTTACTAAAATCAAAACTCAAGAGAATTGTTAACATACATTAATTAATTAATACAATTGAATCATTCTCATCCACAAATAGATTTTACCGTATAACAATTACTTCACCACTTATATTAGGGACTCGTGCTGATAACGTGTTATAAAATATAAAAGTAAGAACAAGAAAATATAAAACAAGAACAAGAATAAATAGAGAGAAAAAGAGAGACTACTTTATTTCTCCAAATGGATGAGAGATTATAATGATTGTTGAATACAATGAACAAAACCCCTCTATTTATAGGAGAAAAAATATTCCTAATTTTTTTACTAAAAGACAGATACTTCAAATCCTGATAGATATCAACTAGAGGAGAAAATACTCCTAGTTTTTTACTAAAAGACAAATATTTTAAATCCTGATAAATATCATTTAGATCTTGATATATCTTTGATAGATATTCACAATAATGTAAATACATTTATAACAATATCTTTATTTTTTAAAAAATTTCTAAGTCAGATATAAAGTTGAAGTATTTTGTGTAAATATGTATTAATATCTTCTTTTAAGTATTAATCTGTCAAGCAAATATATAAATACATAAATACACTGATCATAAGAACCTAAACAAGTGTATGCACAGATATATGTATGTGTACATCGGTATTTTCTCTTCTTCTTCTAAACTAGAAATTTATTTTAATTATTGTGATTTATAATATTTTTTAAAAAATATATAATATATTATCTTTTTTGATATTTTAAATTATTAACTATTTTAATATGTAATATGTTTAATTGTGTAATTTTCAAATAATAAATATCGCTCTTGTTGTTCAAATTTTTGTGCTATTGATATTCAATTACATTTTTTTAAAAAATAATTGAAGTTTTAAATTATTGTGATGTCTAATATTTTTTTCTTCTATTCCAATTTAAGTGTTATAATGTTTAGATTACCATAATAATTAATTATGAGTGATATAGTAAAGTTATGATTGAAGCAGTGAAACAGACATGTATTAATGACTCACAACAACTAATTAGAAGTAATGTAACAAAATTATTATAAAAAATACTTGTAAATTTTTTTTGAAGTGGACCTTGTATAAAACGTCAAGTTAATTTAAAACATCAAGAGTTAATTTATCATTTTATATCTATTTTACCTTTTTTAATCAAATATTATTAATTAACAAAATACATAAATGGTCATAATAATTAATTAAGAGTGACATAGTAAAATCACGATTGAAACAGCGAAACAGACATGTCTAATTAGAAGTGATATAACAAAATTATTATACAAAAATATTTGCGGGAAAAAAAATTAAATGGGCCTCATAGAAAACGTCAGATAAATTTAATATTAAATATTATTAATTTTTCAATACTTAGATGACTTTATAATAATTTTTTAATATTAATTTTTTAGTATTTAGATGACTTATAATAATTGACTATGGGTGCTATAGTCAAATTATGGATGAAGCAGCTGAAATAGACATATCATTAATATCTATTTTACTTTTTTATTATATATCATTAATTTCTAATACATAAATAACTTATAATAATTAATTAGAGATGACATAATAAAATTACAGAGGAAGCAGCTTATGAAATAAGCTGGAGAAGCAGACATATTGACGGCGATAATTGAAGCAGTTGAAGTAGAGATGTCATAAATGCCTATTTTACCCTTTTTAATTAAATATTATTAATTTTGAATATGTGAATTACATATAATAATTAATTAGGGGCGATATAATAAAATCAAGTACTAATTAAAAGTGATATAGCAAAATTACTATAAAAAATATATGTAATTTTTTTTTAAAGTGTACCTCATATAAATCGTCAAGTTCATTTAAAATATCAATAGTTAATTTATTATTTCATATTATTTTTCACCTTTTCTATCAAATAATATTATTTTTTAATTTTCAGATGACACATAATAATTAATTAAGAGCGATATTTAATGAAGCTACGATTGAAGCAGCTGAACAAACACGTCATAAATGTTTATTTTACTTTTTTATTAAATATTATTGATTCTTTAATACGTAAATGACCTACAATAATTAATTAGAGATAATATAGTAAAATCACAGATCAAGCAGCTAAAGAATAAGCAAGCAGGAGAAGCAGACATGTTGACGGAGAGCTGCCTGCTTCTCCTGCCCTTTCCCTCTTATTAGAGAGTATATACTAGAGGAGCATGGCCCGTGTCAGCACAGACCCAATATTAAGATATTTATTTGTCTTTTCAATCTTGATATATTTAAATAAATTTTTTTAATAAAAGGATACCATATGTTTTCTAGGATTCATCCGGAATCTAGCATGAGTTCAACATATGTTATTTTAATATGTATTTAGATAATTTAAGTTGTTAACTATTGTAATTTATAATATTTTTATGTAATTTTTAAATTAATATACGTTATTTTTCTTGTCCAAATTATTGTGGCATTGATAGTCAATTATATTTTAAAAATAATTTAAGTTTTTAATTATTGTGATTTATAATACTTTTCTTCTATTCCAATTTCAGTGACACTAATATAATTTCAAGAGTCGACCAAAT
>NC_061121.1:14281040-14298005 GCF_002878395.1 Capsicum annuum
TAGAAGAAAAGTATTATAAATCACAATAATTAAAAACTTAAATTATTGTGATTTATAATACTTTTCTTCTATTCCAATTTCAGTGACACTAATATAATTTCAAGAGTCGACCAAATATTTTATATCTTCTAAATTTTTTAAGTTGTTAATTATTGTGATTTCTAGTATTTTTCATGTAATTTTTTTGAAATATATAACATATTAAATTATTTTTAGATATTTTAAGTTGTTAACAATTGTAATTTATAATACTTTTTATGTAATTTTTGAATAATATATGCTACTCTCCTTGTCCAGAATTGTGTCGACGACAACCAATTATATTTTTAAAATAATTTAAATTTTTTATCATTGTGATTTATAATATTTTTTTCTATCTCAACCTATATGGCACAATGCTTAAATGACCATAATAATTAATTAGGGGTGATATAGTAAAATCATGACTGAAGCAGCTCAAGTAGAAATCAGTCAATTTTAAAAAAAATTTGTTAATTATTGTTATTTACAGTACTTTTTATTTTATTTTCAAATAATATATGTTGCTTTATATCTTACCTGTCCCGTCCCAATTTGTGTGGCACTAATATAATTTTGATAGTCAATCAAATATTTTATGTTGGCATATCATTTTGTTATTCTTATTTTTTCTAATACATAAATGACTTATAATAAGGAGTGATATAGTAAAATTATTGTTCGAAAGATGAAAATTTAATTTAAAACATTAAGAGTTAATTTCGTATTTTACGTCTACTTTATTTTTTATTAAATATTATTTATTTTATTAATACCTAGATGACTCATAATAATTAATTAAGAGCGATTGATTATGTTATTACTATAAAAATTAATATAATTTTATTACATCCAATAGTAATCATAGATAATTCACCGGAATAGTATATTAATTAAATACGTGATGCTATATTTGCATATGCAAAATATGATATTATGAAACATTATTGGATAGTGCATTATATTTATCTTTCACAATAATAAAATTTTACTATATATTTTTCTTTATTTCTTTTTAACTTGATACATATTGAACCAACACAAATTCTAAGAAAATATTCATTAGAAATTTATTTTATTAAATAAAATTTATTAATTTTGTACTTAAAAATTTAAAGTTAAGTTTAAATATTAGTATTTCTATATAAGAAAAAAATAATTTTAAAATTTAAATTTACTAAAATAAATAAATAAATAAAATGATTATTTTTTATATAAAAGTCAATTAAAATAATAAAATTGATTTACTTTAAATATTTAGTTGCAATTAATTAAAATAATTTTTTATTTTGTCATGATTTATGCTGCACCGATAAAATTTTGAGAGTTGAATAAAACTTTTATCTATTTTTAAAAAAGGATTTTAACTTGTTAATTATTGTGATTTATAATAATTTTTACGTAATTATGAAATAATATATTTACTCCTTGTGTCCCAATTTATGTGATTTCGATACAATTTTGAGTGTCAACTAAAATTTTTATATATCTTTTAATTATTTTAAGTTGTTAATTATTATGATTTACAGTACTTTTTATTTTATCTCAATTTATGTGGCATTGCTAAAATAATGAGAGCCAATAAAATTTTTATATGTCTTTTAAATATTTTAAGTTATTAATTATTGTGATTTGTGGTAACAAATTAGTTTTGAACATGATATCCAATTAAATAAATAATTATTTTTACTTCCAATATGTAGTTATAGTTAATTAATATAAATTAATAGAATATATTAAATATTTAAATCATTATGATGAAACAATGAAATTACTATACATTGGAGCATTGTATGTTATTAAGTGGGAGCAGAGGGTTTTTTGGTTAAGAGTCAATAAAATTTCTATATGTCTTTTAAATATTTTAAGTTATTAATTATTGTGATTTGTGGTAACAAATTAGTTTTGAATATGATAGACAATTAACTAAATAAACAATTTTTACTTCCAATATATAATTATAGTTAATTAATATAAATTAATAAAATCTATTAAATATTTAAATCATTATGATAAAATAGTGAAATTATTATATATTGGTACATGATATGTAATTAAGTGGAAGTAATTGAATTTTTTGGTAATTGCAAGAGGTGGTCGAAACCACCTCTTCTATATAATAGAAAAGTCTAAAAAATAGATATATCATATACACAGAATAAAATTGATATAAAATACATTAGATCAAATTAATATATGGATAGGGTGATGAATTTCATATTGATTGCATGCCTTGAAGTGACTAAAAGATTAAATTGTTGACATAAGATGTCTTCTCCTTCTGAACAAAACAGCCCAAATCCATCATTGTTGACTCCACCGCCGGATCCGCCTGACCCAACTCCGGCTAGCATAGAGGTGAACCCACTAAGAAAATTGTCTTATAAGGAAGCAGCAGAAGACACAAGTAACAACATTCATGGGAGTGTAGACTCACCCATGGATTTCGAGAGATTAGGGTCTGCGGATCCTGGAGTGGGAGAGAAACACATCCATCTATCGGAAGAAGATAAGCAACGGTTATACTGTCCCTGGAAAAGATCTGTTATTATAAAATATATAGGACGGAGACTGAACCATCAGTACCTCCGATCGAAGCTTTCAGATCTATGGAAACTCCAAGAAAACATCGTCCTCATCGACTTAAAGGAGGACTACTATACAGTCAAACTTGCTCTCGAGACAAGTCAGAAAAAGATCCTTTTCGAAGGCCCGTGGTTCATCGCCGGCTTGTATGTCTCAACCAGGGTTTGGGAGCCTAACTTTGTACCCAGCAGATCCAAAATCGTATCATCAGCTATTTGGGTAAGACTACCTTCCCTACAAACCGAATTTTACGACAACGCGATTCTAGAAAGAATTGGAAAGGAAATCGAAGGGCTCTTGAAAATAGACGCGTGTATATCTTCCTCTCTTAGAGGACGCTACGCGCGTATCTGTGTGCAAGTTCAAATGGAGAACCCTGTCTGCACCTCTATAATCATCGGTCACCACGTACAATAAATTAACTACGAGGGAGAGGGTTTCTTGTGTACTAATTGTGGCAGATTGGGTCACACTAATAAAGGGTGCAGTTTCACATATACCGTTTGCAAAGACAATCTTAACAATACGGATGCAGGAACAACGAAACACAACCAGTCCAAAGAGGTGGTGTCGGAATGGAAGACTGTATCTTTCACAAAACGAGGTAACAAACCAAGTAGGAAAGACCAATCTTCAACAACAGGTATGAAGAAATTCGACAAATAGAATATAAATTCCAAGTCTTACGATCCAGAATCAGGTAAGTTCCTTGATCCCTCTCAATTCCCATTCCCTCTGGTGGAACCTCAGACGGGTTCTCATCAAAATTCGGGTAAGGATCACGACACTTCTATAATAGACCATTCAAATTCCTTGAACCGGTCTAGTTTGGCTAAACTTGGAAAAAGACCCATTAATACTAACCCAAATAGTGGGTCGTCTCTACAGTATAGCCCAAATACTCACCACAACCCTAACGCTTGGGCCAAAGCAAATGCTAATACCCTTTCTAGCTCTAAGAATACTTCTGTTTGGGCCAAAGAGAATGCTGATAATTCTTTCTTCTCTTTAAAGGCCCAACCCGCTAAGGCCCACCAAAACCATCTCCCTCCTATTTCTTCCAAAAATTCTAATAGTAGCATGTCAAAGCTAGGCCCCACAAATAGATTTGAGGCCCTGCGAGAGGCAGAGAACTCCAAAATCCAGAATGATATGACTACTGATGGTCTTCTCAATCAGAAAATCACTCCCCCCAAGCTGAATATGCCTTCTATTTCTCCTGACTGCACCTCCTCAGAGAACACTCTCTACAATCATTACTTACCTCTGGACAAGAGCCATGCCATTTCCATATCTCTCCATAAAAATCCACTCTCTACAAATGTTTCTTTTCCTGATAATCTTCATCTCAATATGAACAACCTCTCCCCTTTAACTCTAATCTCCGAACCTCTCTCCCTGGATCATGCCCCAACCTCGTGGTTAGAAATGGGACTCCAGGACATGTCAATCACTGTCCACAGAATGGAGGATGGGAGACAAACCCAAGTGGCGATCCAAAATCCACAGTACCTTACACTACTAGCGAAGAAATCCCTAAACCTCAGTCTAGCCAACTACGGCAACAACCTCTGGATGACAGCCCTGATGGCAACTGCTTATCTGAATCCACAAGGGACCATGTCCACAGAGACTCTAGCTTACTTCCTCAATCAAGTCTCACAAACTCTTCCCTTCTTTTCCCCCACAACCCTCTTCTGCTAGTGAATGGTCCCCCCCATGTCTCCCTTGGCCATTTTTCCTTCTCAAGTGGAGGCACCACTGGCCAGACCTCTACCCCCAGAGATTTGGGAAAGAGGAAAAACTCTGGATATGCTAAAGAAAAGCAATCGAGAAATGGAAGCCATCTTGGCAACAATGAAAGCTCCCATAACAGAGGCAACCTCCCTAGACAGACAGATAGGATTAAAATTCACAAAATTAGTAAGCGAGATGTGGATAATCCTGATTCTATGGAATCTAACAAAATTTGCAATGAATATCCAGTTTCCGAGCATCCTCACGGGGGGAAACTTAATGATATCACTAGACCCCTAAAGGCCATGATCAACATCAATTTACCTCAGCCACCCCTGTACCCTCGGGATAAAGGGAAGACAGTGACTGTGGACCCTTTTTCTCCCCAAAATAAGTTGATGCTGAATCTCATAATATGGAATGCTAGGGGCGATAATAATGGTGATTTTCAACGTTACTGTAATGCCACGATATCCCTCCATAAACCTGCTATGCTTGCTCTCTTGGAAACTCGCATGAGTGACCACCATCAACTCACTCAAGAACTTGGGTTTGACTGTCAAATTTAATCTGCCGCTATTGGGATGTTGAGGGGTTTAGTTCTGATGTGGAAAGATGAAATGTTCAAATCACGAATATCTCTATCACTCCTCAAACCATCCATGTGGCTGTTAAGGTAATTTTCCCTCTTTTTTCTTGGTTTATTAGTATTGTTTATGCTAGTCCTAACTCGAAAATCAGGAAAACCCTTTGGGACCAACTAACAGTGTTGGCTGACATTATTGAAAGCCATCCTGACACGAGATGGTTGGTGGGGGGTGACTTCAACGAAGTCCTCTCATCCCATGATAAGTTCGGGGGAAACCCCATTAGGAATAATAGAGTTAACCTCTTTTGGAACTGCATTAACCACTGTAATCTGGTGGATTTAGGTTATAAGGGTAGTAGGTATACCTGAACCAACAAGAGATATAGAAATACAAAAAACCTCATCCTTAAAAGAATTGATAGATGCCTTGCAAACGTTCAATAGCTCTATCTTTTCCCCAACTTTGTTGTCTCTCACCTTCCTAGAACCCACTCTGACCATTGCCCTATCATGGTCAACCTCGGGGCTACTTCCACCCCTAAGGACAAGCCTTTTAGAATGGAATCCATGTGGTGCTCCCACCCCGACTTCTCCGCCCTTATAAACCAAGTCTTTCTTAATAGTAACGACCTCACTAGTTCTATTCTTGCCCTTCAGAGCATATGCATTCCTTAGAATAGAGAGTTCTTTGGGAACATCTTCTCTAGAAAGAAACGACTCCTAGCCAGACTCGCTGGGATCCAGAAAAGCCCTCATCACCCTACTAGCTCCTTTCTTCATAACCTCGAGGACTCTCTCTCTAACCAATACAGGGGAACTCTTAGGTTAGAATATGAATTATGAAAAGTAAAATCTAGGGTAAATTGGCTTACTAAGGGTGACACGAACACAAAGTTCTTCCATACCTCGACCCTCAATAGGAGGAGAAAAAAAATCCTTTCTCTCAAAGACGATCAGGGCAACTGGCTGTACACTCAAGGGGATATTGAGCACTCCATCCTCTCTTTCCATAGTTCTTTGTACACCACGGATCACTCCAGCTCCTTCAACACTTCCCCAACCAATCCTTCCTCTATAGGTTCTATTCCAAACACCTCTCACACTATGCTAGACAACATCTCTTCTCTCATTAAAATAAGAAAAGCAGTCTTCAGCTTCAAGGCCACTAAATTTTTGGGTTCCAATGGTATCCACCCTCTTTTCTTCCAAAAGTTCTGGTATACTACCAGTTCTCACCTCCTCTCCTTCTGCAATAAAGTTTTCTCTTCTGGTGAGATGGATACTAAGGTCAAAACCATTTACCTATGCCTCATACCAAAATGCCAAAATACTATCAACTTGAAGAACTTCCGACCTATCGGCCTCTGTAACACCCAATACAAGATTGTCTAAAAAATTATTGCCAATAGGACCAAAACCTTCCTTAATAAAATCATTGGCCCTGCCCAAGCGAGATTTCTCCCCAATAGAAGGGCCTAAGATAATGCCATAATTTTCCAGAAACTCATCACTCATTTTTACAAAATGAAAGGTAAACAAGGAAACATAATTCTTAAAATTAACCTTGAAAAAGCCTTCGATAGAATCGAATGGTATTTCATTAGGAAAGTTTGAATTTTCTTCAAGTTACCTCCTCTCCTCTCTAAGCTCATCATGTCTTGCATTTCCACCTCTTTAATTTTGATCCTGATCAATAGAGGACAAACTACTTTCTTTTCTCCTACAAGGGGTATCAGACAGGGTGATCTTCTTTCCCCTACCTCTTTATTCATTGTATTGAACTTCTTTCTAGAAGAATTGATTATGAGGTAGACACTCTCAACTGGACCCCAATATCCATCAACAGAATGGGTCCTAAGCTCTCTCACCTCTTCTTTGCAGATGACATAATCCTCTTCGCCAGAGTTGACCGAAAAAACTGTCACACTATTAAAAGGGTCTGGATGTTTTCAGCTCCTTCTCAGGTTAGAGGATCAATAGGACCAAGTCAAAAATCCTCTTTTCTAGGAACTGCACTAATGAGGTTTTGCGGAACATCTCCTCTAGATTAGCCATTCATGTTGGAGAAAATTTTGGTTGGTACCTTGGCTTTCCCATTTTCCACAACCCTCCCACCAAGGCTGATTTCCAATTCATCATTGATCGAATGAAAGCAAAGCTTTCCTGATGGAAAACTAAAATGCTCAACCAAGCGGACAGGACCATCCTAACTAGAGCCACCCTCAATAGCATCCCCAACCATACTATGCATTACATTGCAATTCCTGTCGGGGTCAATAAGTACATCGACAAAATTCAAAGGAACTTTTTTTGGGGTACTACTGATCTTAAGCGGAAAATGCATATGCTTCGGTGGGAAGTTGTAACTAGGCCAAAACATCTTGGAGGCCTTGGTATCCAGCAAATTTGTCATAAGAACACTACCTCCCACACAGCCCTAGCTTGGAGATTCACTAAAAATCCCCAATCTCTTTGGACAAGGGTCCTTAAGAACAAATACTCTAATGCCAATACCACTCACACCAAAAGTTTATAGTGTGTTTCTAGGACCTAGAAAGACATTATCAAGGGCATCAACATATGTTCAGAAGCTATTAGGTGGATTATTCGTAAAGGGGATTAGGTTAATTTTTGGACTGACCGATGGATCCCCAACCACAATTCCCTGAATAAGATTATCCACTGCCCGATGACAGATAACCATCTGGAGTTAAAGGTGCCTGATCTCTGGAAAAATAATACTTAGGACTTCTCTCCCTTATCAGTCCAACTTCCTCCACCACTCATTCATACCATCAACCATACCCTCATCCCTGATTCTTCCAACCAGACTGACTAAAAAATCTGGAACCTCACTGCCAATGGCATGTTCACTAGCAAATCATCTTACAAACTGATCACTGCTAACATTTTCCCTTTGGAGAACAGCCAAAACTTCAGCTGGATTTGGTCTCTAAAAATCCCCAACAAAATTAAGCACTTTCTGTGGCTCATTCAACATAATAGGCTCCCTTTTAACTGTACTCTTTATCAAATGGGTGTCCCAATCGATCCTGCTTGTAAATTTTGCCAAAATAGCCATGAAGATATATTGCACATTTTTTGGTATTGCAGCCGCTCGACTACACTTTGGCATGGCCTATTCCAAAATATCAGCTGCTTCACTCCTACCTTAACCAACCTCACAATCTATAACCTCCTGCAAACCATCAGAGGCTAGTCCAATAATACTGCGGCTGACCATAATCTCAATCTCAATGTTCTTACTGTTTTTTGCCTATGGGAGATTTGGATATGCAGAAACGATAGTATTTTTAATAATAACAACAGCATCCCTTTCTTTAGGAATGCTTATTTGAATGCTATTGAATTCTCTTCTCTCTCTCCTCCCTCCTCCCACCCTCACCACGATATCTGCATCAAAGTTCGTTGGCAGCCTTCTATGAATGCAACATATAAACTGAACACTGATGGGGCGTGCCTTGGCAACCCAGGAATTGGAGGTATTGGGGGTTGCATTAGAAACCGCAAGGGGGACTGGGTTATTGGCTTTTTCAAAATCTTCCCTCACGCAACAAACAAAAAATGAAGCTTTTAGCTCTTTTTGAAGGACTCAAACTGGTTGAGTCCAAAAATCTTTTTCCCATTGAAATCAATGTAGACTCTACTGAAATTATTCATATACTGAATGTGGGAAACATGCACTATAACCCGATTCTGGATGCTTGCAGGTGTGTACTCAGAAGGGTGGGTCATCCACCAGTAACCCACTGCTTTAGGGAGCAAAACACAGTTGCAGATTGCTTAGCCAAGGAGGGAACGAAGACGAAATGCTTCCAATGCACCACCATTTTGGCAGTTTCTCCGGTGTATGCCCAACAATATGTTTGGACAGACATTCTAGGAACTGATTATACTAGGAATATCAATCCTTGTACTAATTATCAGAACTTAGATTCGCTTATTTTTGTTCCTGACTAAATAGTCAGCAATTTGTATTAACCCTCTTAACTACTCCTTTATTATATATATATATATCCTGCTTACCAAAAAAAAAAAGATGAATTTCATATTGGATACATGCTTTTACATATACATGAAATTTATGAAACTCAGGTTCCATATACATGAAATTATAGATCTTATATACATAAATATATTAAATTTCTAGTATCGAATACAATGCATGAAATTGATATAAAATATATTGAAAAAATTAATTTTATAAAACTCTAGTAAAATTGATATTTGATTCATGTTTTCAGATACATGAAATTATGAAATCAAATACAAAAATATATGAAATTAAAATTCTCATATATACAAATTCATAAAATCATGAATTTTAGATACACAATAATAATCATATATGTGAATATTTTTTGGTGGTAAAAAGGGTAATTTAAAAAATTAATGTTTGAGAGAGGCTCTTATAATAATGTTTTTTATATTGTTTGCTCAATATTTATATGTTACTAAGCCATGATTTCGAAAAAGAAAGAAAAAGAAAAAAAAAAGCACATCACGTCAACTAAAATTTTGTGGAGATGGGTCAATCAAAAATTCAAACACAAAGATAAAGTTCAATCTCATATTAAGTAATAACTAGTTAAGTGTACGTGATTTGCACGTATATATCACGTTAACTATAATCTTTGAATATAAAAAGAAAAATTATTGTAGTTTTGCCATATTTTTTTAAAACTACAATAACAAGTATTCATTAATCGATGAGATGATTATTTCTCTTCTTATAATATGATGAGTATTGGATAGTATTCAATTGTAAATCTAGTTTTAAACGTTGAATAGAAAAGTCTTGTAAAAAGAATATTATTTAGTTTGAATTTTTAATTTGAGAAAATAGTTCTTCTTCTTACCATATATTTTATAACTCCGTAAATATTAGTTCTCCTAATATTTATTATCATATATTTTTTCTTATCAAATAATTCAGGATTCTTCAATTTTTAAAATATATTACTCTCTTACCAAAATATTTTAGGACTCCTTAATTTTAAATATTATAAAAATAAATAATAATTAAAGAAAATAAGTAAAAAAATAATTTTGTCTATTGCAGACTCTTTTAACGAAGGACAAAAAGTTCAAATCACTTTTCTAAAGGTCTTCACACTTTTAATATATTATAGATATAATTTCATCTCACACACACACACACACACACATATATATATATATTATAATAATAATAATAATAATAATAATAATAATAATAATAATAATAATAATAATAGGCGGTTAGAAAAAATGATGTTTCAATAAATTGTAGTAGATAAACAGGTTGGTTTTAAACAAATATGTTGTAAGTCCTACTCAGTACTCCATCTCTCTGATAATTTTATCATGTTTTAGCTCTTTTAGCCTATATTTTCCTTTTTTTTTTTTATCTTACCCCGTTCATCTCCCTCTCTTAACCTAATTCTTAACAACTTCTTCTTTAACCACACCCCGGATCATTTATCTGGCAACTAAACTTCGTCCTTTGAGCTTTTGATTTCGGCGAACTACTATGGCTAGGATTCCTAGGAATTTACAGGTTAATCCATCGTTGTTATTAAGAAGTTAAGAGGTTAACCATATACTAAGGGTAATAATAACAATGTTTAATTTATATTTAATTTACACGATGCATATAAACAAAGCATATTTAAAATATAAACTTATTTTTGGTGGGAAAAATAAAGCATAAATAAGAACTTACATGAAGTAACTGAGAGAAAGGTTTTCCTTTCGGGGACCCCTAAGGACTTTTCAACAGAAAACTTGGAGGCTTTATTAAAACACACTCAATATTATACAAGCTTGGCTACATACCGAGGAAATATTGATTTTGGTAGAATGGTTTTTAATATGAAGGAGGATGGAGAGAAAGTTTTTCTTCCTTAGGTTTTTCTGAATTCTTCAATTCTATCTTTCTACTACTAATACTAGAGCCTTATATAAGCCTAAGTAAAGAAAAGGAATGGACTACGACACACTATGTGGCCTTATACCAAATGGCCGACAATAACAGATAAAGAATCTTAATAATGCAAGTCGGGTAGTCATTGAGCCCCATCGTCACATGTATTATTATTCCTTTTATCAGACGCGTGCTTCAACAGTTTTTATTTCTTTTGGAAAATAGTGATAAAGGAAACACTCTAATACGTTACAAGACATAATGTGGACATACCCACATGGAATACTTTATATATTTCTTTCTTATCTTTATCTTTACAATACTTGGAGCTTATTCTTCCACGTTGCTTTCTTATTATTTTTGTCTGACTATGTATCCAAGTTGTGCAGAGCGATAGAATCAAAACTCATGCCTGAGTCGTTATCCTCGTTAGGGTCTTGTGCATCTTGGAGATATGCAAAACTACTATTGAATTCATCGTCTTCTTCTGATCTTGAAATAGTATTGTCTGCATTATCCATGTCTGGGACTAGTCGGTCTGAACTGGTGCTAGGGTTATCTTTGCTATCGATATGTTTGTCTTGTCCTTTGCTATTAAAAAATATTTCTAATGTCTGTTTTATTATAGTCTCAATCTTTTCATTTTTTCTTTTCGAAATTAAAGTCTTTCTTAAAGTACTACTATAAGATTTAACTAATTTTTGTTTTGATGAAGGACAACCTTTATCTTCACTTTTTGGCAAAATGATAGCCATTAACGGATTTGACTTGTCTTTACCAGCTACCGTTTGAACCGGACTAGCTGTATCTTTATCCGATACAGTAAACTTCCAAGCATTCAAAGGGGAATGCACACCCTTTTCATCCATTTTTTGTGGAGATGGAGAACTCTGAATGTGAGTACTTTGGGAAATATTAATTTTTTCTTTCAATGTCTTCACTTGCTCTATGAGTCTGGCATTTTCAATGAGAAGAGTTTCTTTCTGAACATTGATTCTTGTAAAAGCTTCGGTCATTGAAGAGGAGTGGTGACAAAAAATATTTTATCAGTGATTTTCTGAATATTATATTAGGGTATTTAGCTTGAGCTTTGTTTAAGTGCTGGTGATATGTAATAGTTAGGCCCAAGATATCCTCTTGCATAATCAGCTGCTTCGAATAAATCATTAAATCCTTTAAAAAGTGGGTTTTTAACCCCATTTATAGAATCAACTACTTCTATTCAAGTTTAAAAAACTCCGTTGGTTTTACCTTGTATGACTACATAATATTTAAATCTGATCCTACTTTTGTTTGACATGTATTGGCATAGAGAATTTATTGCAACTAAGAAATGTCTGGGTCTCCTTTATTATGAGCTATCCAAAAATTGTCTATTAAATATTTTTGGGGTTTGTCTAAAACACAGTCTGGTTTAATCCTAAAAGGTAAATTACTAGGCGGATAAGAAATTAAGTTATATTGTCCAAAATAAATTCTTTCCATTAATTCTAAAGAGTCTTGTGATCTAAAATTAATATTACCTAACATTGTCTGATAATATGAGTCTTGAGAAGAAGAGGCTATTTCTTTGCCTTTGTTTGCCGGGGATTAACCAGTTGGTCTCATGCTGAAACAAAACATTAGTTTATTTGTTTAGTTTTAATTTGTAATCTACTCACTGTTCTGCTAATTGATTGTCTTTTTCTTTTACATATTTAAATACAATATTTTTATAGACTGATATTGTATCCATAAAATTAAGCCATCTTCTTTTACTGTTAGCTTTATCATTTATTTTTTGATGAAATTTAACTATTGTTTCGCAGTCTGCTCTTACTAAAACTTCTTCTTTATTTAAAATATATAATTTAAAGCTATTTAAACCGTATACTATTGCTAGTACTTCTAGATCTATGCTACTCTTATTTCCTTGTTCTTTATGTAGACCGCATTGGTATGCGCAAATTTGTTCTTATATTTATTTGGTCTTGCTTTTAAGATTGTTCCCCATCCTAGTCTACTTCCATCAATTTGAATAATTAAATAATCTGATTCTAAAGAAATTTTTAAGTCTGGAATATTTTTAACTTTTTTTTTTTTAATTTATTGTACTAATTTAATATCTTCTATGTTAAAATATTTTTGCCCTTTAACATACAAAGGTCCTGCTATTTTTCCTAAGTCTTTAATAAAATTTTTAGCATAATTTACTAATCCTAAAATTTTTTGTAGATCTTTTGTATTATCTAATTTGCCAGGCATATCTAACACCTTTTTCTCCATGTATGGTTGGAGTTTTATTTTTCCTTCTCCTAAAGTTACTTCCAAAAAATTAATATAAGTTTTACATAGCTACATTTTTTTTGCTAATTATTATTCCATGTTTAATAAATAGTCTAAATACTGTCTATAGGTGTCCTATGTGTTCTTGCATATTCTGACTAAATACTAAAATATCGTCTACATAAACTAATATAAAAATTTTATATTCTCTGAAAATGTCATTCATTTTCTCTGAAAAATGGGTGGAGCAGTCTTTTGGCTAACAGGCATAACTAACCATTCAAAATGTCCTCCTGGACAAGTGAATGTTGTCCATTCTATGTTATCTGGGTGCATTTTTACTTGTTAGTATCCTGATTTACAGTCAAATTTACTAAATATCTTTCTTCTTTGTATTCTATTAATTAATTCACTTTTATCAGGTAATTTGTATGCATCTCTTTTAGTATTGTCATTTAATATTTTGTAATTTATTATCACACGAGCCTTTTCTTTTACTTGTTCACTATGATTCCTTACCATAAAAGCTGTTGATCTATGTCTAGGAGTCGATCTTCTTATAACTTCTAAATTTAATAATTCTTTTATTTGTATATCAAATTCTTCAGTGTCTTCATTGTTTGCTTCTATGGCTGTTGTTTTTATTGTATATTCTGGGTTAATAATATCTAATTTACACATTATTTGATTAGCGTCTCAGTGTACCAAGGTTTTTTCCCCAATTATTTCCATTTCATCTAGAATTGCTACTATATTATCTAAATCTGTAGGACTATTTATTATTCCTAATTTGTTTGTTCCTCTTTGAAAATTATAAAATTAGATTTCAATATTAATCAAAGTATAATCTTTTTCTATATCTTCTAGGTATTCTTCTGTATTAATTAAAGTATAATCTTTAAATTCCTTTAAATTATTTTCTTTTTCTAATTCTTTGTATAAATTACTAACTTGATATTTGTCACTATTTGTACAATTTTCACAACATGGCTGTGATCTTCGGTCCTTTTTGTGTATCTTAAGCTTTCTTGCTACTGTTGGATGATTTGAGGTTTGTACTGGAGTATAGATAATGCTTCTGAATAATATTATACCGTCTCTTGTTAAGAGACATCCTCCTCTATTTTGTATACAGAAATGTAATCCGCTTATAAAATCTGTGTTTATATTTAAATCTCTAGCTAGTATTTTATGAACATTATAAGTAAGCTCGTAAAATTCATTACATGTATTTAAAAAATTTATTTGTGCTTTTTCTATGTAATAGTTATAAACATTATGTGATCCATCCATTTGCATTGCAGTTATTGATTTTTTAAAGATTTTTAGTATGTGTTTTGGTACTATTCTTTTATTAACTAAGCAACTTGTACATCCTAGGTCAAATAAAGCTAAAGTTTCTATTTTTATGTCTTGGATTCTGATTTTTACTAATACCTTTATTGTAGAGAAGTGTTTAACTTCATTACATATTAAACTACTATTTTCTTCTACATTTATAAGTTCTGTTTCTAATTATTTCAAATGCACTATTTTTTCTGTATCTATTTCTTCATTTATTATGATTTTTTCTTTTTCTAATATAATTATTCTTTGTTCTAAATCATTTACTCTAGTTTCTAGAGTTGCTACTCTTAAGTTGATAATTTGATTTATTACTTGTCTTTGTTCACCATCTGGCCCTATTTTTATTTTTAACTTGTTTTCTATGCAATTTGCACATGCTTCTATATATCATTTTTTACATTTAGCTATATTTTCTTTACTAGGGTACCAGTTACATATTCTACATTGGTTACTGTCTATTCCCTTGTATTTTTGAAAATCATGTATACATTCTTGTGTAATGTTCATTAGGTTATTAATTAATAAATCATTTAAACTTAAATCATCTGCTTCTCGTCCTATTTTATTTACTAAATTATCTTCTTCTGAGTCTGAAGAATCAGATTTAACATTATCATTTAAATCAAAGCTTACTATCTGGTATATACTTTCATTGTCTGACATATAGTCATCTACATTTAATAAGGTCTCCTGAAAGTCTTCTATTAATTGAGAATTTCTAGTTCTGCTATTATTTTTTTTGGGACATAAATTTGCTAAATGATCTATGCTTCCACATGTATAACATTATAGTTTATTTTTATAGTTTCTATCATTCCTATATTTTCTGACATGTCTATCTCTATTTAAGTATGGCTTTTTAGCTCTTGATTTATGCAAGAAATATCTCTTTCGCGAATATAGTCTTTGATCGTATTTTTTTATTATACCTTTTAGGTTTTCTTTGGTCATTATCATAGTTTTGGGTTGTATATATAATGGATTTACAAAAATTCATTTCGTTTTTCTTGAACTGTTTTTGTATTTGTTTGTTTGTACATTTTTCTATCAAGATATTCATTACCTGTTGTATTTTATGTCCTATGGTCCATTTAGTATTTAAACTTTGAATTACACCATCTCTTTTGTACCATCTATCTTCTATTTCTCTTCCTAAAGCCCCTGATAGTTTATTAAATAATTTTTTACCTAATTCTTCGTTAAATGTATTTCCACTAATTGTTCTATAATAAAAATCGTCTTTTAAAAAATTCTTAATACATAACCAATTTGAGATACTTAATTGTTCTAATTTTATTAATGCCTCATTATTAAACCACTATTTGAATTTTTTCCTGTTAATAAATTATGCATTTTATTTGTAAAATTATAAGGGTTTGGATCCATTGACAATAAAACTTGAAATTCACATGAAGAATTTGATTTAAAAGCTTCCCATGTAGCTTTTGCAGATTCTCCTAAGAAAGTTTTCAGAAATTTATACATTGTTTTTGTATCTGTTTCTGTATAGTGTCTTAAATAGTCTGCTACTACTATTCTTTTCCATAGGTCTATTACTGTATCCCACATTTGTGAATCATGTACTGCTATATTTAATATTTTTCCTTTACTACCACTTTCTTGTAATTTAATTGGTCCTTCTATTGACATTCTTTTTTCTGCTGGTCTTATATTTTCTTTAATTTCTGTATCTGGGTTTAATCTAATAGCTGGTCTTCTGGGTACATTACCTGTACTATAGTCTATTGGTAGAGGATGTGGATTAGTTTGTTGAAATGGACCTGCACTTGTTGAACTGGCTATTTCTAGTTCTGCTAGTTCTCTATAAATTACTATGGATATTGTATCTTCATCTTTTTGAGGGATTACATAGTTAGTGTCTATTTCTTCGGTCCTATATTCTAAATTATCGTTTCTTTCTAAACAGGTTTTGAAATGTTCTTTACATTTTATTATATTCATGCTATTTTTCTTACATCCTTTACATTTAAAAGTCATATATCTATGTTCTTCGGCTAATCTTTGTGCTTCTTCTATTGCTATATCTATTTTATATCCTTCTTGTAATATTTCTACATTCATGAATTCTTGTTCTATATCTATAGTACTTTCAGTTTCATTATCATCTAATCTACCGTTTTGACTAGCATAATTATAGTCTGTAAATCTAACTGACGTCTCTCCTTTACTGGTAGTGTATAATAAGTGAGATTCTGGTGTAAATATTTTGGGTTTATTAAAATTTTCTAAATTCCATTTTAAACCTGCGTATTCTTCTGAATTTATTTTATTGATTTTATTAATTTTATACCTTTATTCCCCATTACTTCGGCTACATTATTTACCTTTAGTTTAAATTTAGTATTACTACTTAAAGTCATTTTTCCTATGAAACTTACACACATTAATAAATTATTTTCGTTATTCATATCTTCATATCCTTTAGTCTGAATTCCTATTTAATATGTTTCCTAAACTTTTTTAAATTTATATATAT
>NC_061121.1:14301005-14358712 GCF_002878395.1 Capsicum annuum
AGTTATGTTATGTATATTAATAGGGAGAAAGAGTAAAGTAATTAAAAAAGTGGAAGAGAGTATAATTACTTCCAAAAGGGTTGGTATTTATGTTATTTATACTTAATTTGAATTTATACATTTAATTAATTTATTGATATATTGATTATGTCTTGTTTGGTAAGTTATATGATTATTAATATTTTTTTGTTATATAATTGGATAACTTTTAAATGACTCTATTTATGGGGAAGGAAGTATGAAGGAGAATTAACAAATACGAATCAACATAAAATTCAATTTAAAGCAAATAAGTGGTGTGTTCAACATGTTTTGGTTTTTTCTTTTTCATATTTGACTGGTTAAATTTTTGGAAAAAAAATAAAATATTTTCTCTAGAGAAATAAATTTTTTTAGACTTATGAATTTGATTCGTGAAAATAAAAAAATTATATTTCGCATGTTACATTTATTGATCCCTTCGTTCTTCAATACACCTTTTCTCAATCCCAGCAGTAGCTTCCATCTCCATCATCCCTTATCTCACTTCTCACACTACTTATCGAAATTGTGTATAAATAATTTTTAAATAATATTTTACTACTGAATATAAATCTCTCTTGATTTGCTAAAATAATAAGTAAATAGGAGTCAAGCAAAATGAAAAAGAGAGATAAACGAATATTCTCTCAATTCCTTTTTACTTATTTTTGTGACTTGACAAATAACTTAAGAATCAAATATATTGAGAGTAAAGCATATGAAAATATCTTTATTATTTATGTTTTAAATTTGACTTTTAATACTTCATGTAATTACTTAATGAAATAATAATAATATAGAAAAAAGTTATAAATCTTTTGTGATTTACTAAAATAAATAAGTAAGAAAAATAATTAATTTTTAATATAAGAAGTAAGTAAAAGAAGAACAAGTAATTCATAAGGAATAAGAAGAGATTTATTAAAAATTACTACTATGTATAATTCAATTATAAATATATAAATAAAATATCATGAAATGACAAATGAGGACAAATGTAACAATATGTATGGAAAAAATAATAAACATGTGTTACTATCTAATTGCATTAAAAACTTTGTGAGGACTACAAAAATATATTATTCTCCCTTATATATAAGTATAATATATATATATATATATATATATATATATATATATATATATATATATATATAGGGAGAAAGAGAGATTCGAGTTCTAATGCACGTGTATTTATTGACTAGAAAAATACATATAACAAAAGTTATTTCAAATTTATAAAACGTTGAAATTTATATGTAATAAATTTCTTATGTTTACATTCAATTATAGACAAATTTGTATTCGATAAGTGAAGGATTATTAGTACGAGCAAGAATTATGGCAAAATCTTGCAGCAATCGAGTACAATGAAGATCTCTCTCAATGAAATCATTATATTTACAAGAGTTCTTTCTTTTATAAAAAACATCATATTCATTATGCTTTGGACCCCATTAAAAATTGCAATAAAAATGATGGTGCTCCATCCATTTTGATGGAATACAATAATAATAAATTCAGTGTATTCCCACATAGTGGTGTCTGGGAAGGGTAAGATGTACGCAGTCTATATCACTACCTCGGAGAAGTAGAAAGACTGTTTCCGATAGACCCCCGGCTCAAGACAAGGAATAATAATCAAATCCGTAATAAAGTATGGAGTAAGATGACATGACATAAATACGATACCCACAAGGAATAGTACACAAAGACTAGTAAACAAGTTCGTAATAAAGCATGAAATAAGGTGGCATAACAAGAATAATACACCCACCTAGTAAAACCCTACCCTAACGACCCAAACTAGCACTAGCCTTCTATCCTAATTCTTGTCTTCCAGATCTTCCTATCTAGGGTCATGTCCTCAGTGAGCTGTAACATCTCCATGTCCCGCCTAATCACCTCTCTCCAGTATTTTTTCGGCCTACCCCTACCACGTCTGAAACCATCCAAAGCTAGCCTCTCACACCTACGAACCGGGGCATCCGTGCCCCTCCTCATCACGTGTCCGAACCATCTCAATCGGACTTCCCGCATCTTATCCTCCATCGAAGCCACTCCAACCTTCTCCCGGATAGACTCATTCCGAACTCTATCACCCCTAGTAAACCCACACATCCAACGCAACATCCGTATTTCCGCCACCTTTAATTTTTGAATGTGGAGATTCTTGACTAGCCAACACTTTACTCCATACAATATGGCCGAACGAACTGCCACCCTGTAGAATTTTGCCATCCGATCGATTTAAGTATGCAAACTCCAGGGTCATAATCTCTACATTGACAATGAACATTAATTTAGTAGAGGAGTATTTAGAGAGAGTTCATAGACAAATCGTTCAGTAATTGTTCGGTTGAAAGTTGAATCATTTGTCATCACCATAACACCGATGGCAACTAAAATAAGTAATGAAAGTTGGACTTTGGTGTAAGCGTAATAAGCCATTTTAAAGGTAAAAATAAAATGATTTCCTCATTTTATAAAGGTATTATACAAATTTGGTCATTGAATTATTGAGTTTAATTTGAATCGTTCCTCTAAAAAAAAGAGACAGAGGAATTTAATACTAAACTAACACGATTATATCAATGTTATTAAAAATAGTCAATTTTCTTGATCTTTTTGGGTTAATTTCATGGTCACTTAATTTTTATTTTATTGCATTAAAGTCATTAATTAGATTACTTTTTTGAATACAAAGATTAATCAATTTCACTTAAGTATCGCAGAAAAATTAATCAACTATTTTAAAAAGAAATTATTTTTCTCAAATAAACTAAAAAAAAAAAAACATCACATCATTTAAACTCAACTTCACAATTTTCAGTCACTTCATGCAACTACATTGCACATTGGATGTATATAAATATTTGAATGACAAATATAACCATTGCACTTCCTGTAAATGATTAAACTATAGAAACAATATAGCAAGTGAGAAATGTCACACTCACACAAAAAAATAATATTACAAATAATTTTATTTAGGCAGTTATTTTAAATTTCTTCTAAGAAAAAATTGGTTCAAGGAAAATGACATGTTATCTCATTGTTGACATGAAAAGTACAAGAAAAGTGTTAAGCCAAAAAGAGGTTAACGTAATCTTGGACATATAATTTTCATTTGAGATTTGATTATCTTAAATTTATATTAAATTTCACTATAAAAATTTCCTAAAATAATCTCAATGTTATTATCAAGCCTTGATAACGACGTTTGATTAAGGATTAAAAGTAATTATCACTCAATCCAAGTTATAACCATCACTATAGTTCGGTACGAAGGAAAACATTTTATTATGAAAATAAATATTGATTTTTTAAAATCTTTTGTAAACAAAAAAATTATAAAAAATATTTGTCTCTAGCTAAATAAATAATATAAAGTGGGAATAGAATAATAGCGTAGGGTGATGAGATGGAGCTAACTAGATTGATATGAAATGTTACATATAAAATTTACTTTTTATATTTAAATTTATTTATTTTTAATCTTGAGAAGCTTATTTTTCAAAATAAAGTATTTTAAAATAAATTTAAACAACCAAATATTAAAAAATAAATAAAAATATTTTTCTTTAATGCCAAATGAATAATGATTTTCATTACATTAGACAAGACACACCATTTAAGGTTGTAAAGTGAACTAATCAATTTTGTCATTTTATTTTTTTGGACAAATATACTCAAACAAAAAGGGCATATTAATACTTTAATATCCAACTCAGATACAGATTAATTTGAAGGTGACATTCTTGAATAAGATATTTATTTATTACTATCAAATGAATGGACCCTTTTACGCAAATATGAGCAATCTTTAATCATTTTTTAATTGTTAACCAAACAAATAAAATAATATCAGAAAGGGGAAAAAAAAATTGAAATCGAAGCCACCGAGCTCTATCTTTTATTTTAGTGCATTTACAATTTTTTTTAAAAATCTTTTATCTAGCCAAGTTACTATGTTTCCCATTTTTTGAAAAGAGAATAGAATAAAAATGACTTTGCAAAAGATATAGGATTCATTTGATTATGAGAACTATTTTTCTTTTAATTTTAGTTGAAATTAATATTTGACAATAAAGCTTTTAAATATGATCCTTTTTAAATTTTCTCAAATATTATTTACACAAATTATAACCAAGGGAATTTGCCTTTCACTTATGTAGGCATTCTCGTGTCAATATAGAAGCTTACAGTTTGTTTGGCAAACTTATAGAATTAACTTATTTTGAAAAGTGTTTTTTTAAAAATGATTTTAAAAAAAGTATTTTTAGTTAGAAGTAGCTTGTGTTTGATCAATAAATTAAAAAGAGCATTTTTGAACAACAATTAGTGTTTGACCAAGCTTTTAAAAGTGTTTTAGCTGTATTTTTCTCAAAAATGCTTTTGAGGAGAAGCTATCTTATTTTAACTTATGAAAAACAACTTTTGTTACTCCTCCAAAGCACTTATTTTCTCCCAAAAGCTTAGTCAAACACTTCAATTTACCCCATGGCGATAGTATAAGGGCAACAACATGGATCATGAAATTTGTTATATAATTAGTCATACTTTGCTAAGACATTTTCTTGTCTTGTGCCAATAAAAAAACTCTTTATCATCAAACTGACTCTCATTTTAGTTTAATTCTTCTTCAGTCGAAATAGGGAGTACTCGGAATCAAATGAATTCGGACGATTTGAGGTTTCAACTGGCTATTTGCCAATGATCTAGTCTAAGACTAACACCTTCACATTTCACAATCACGATAATAGAGTGATTGCACACATGTACTTCTTGACTAAAAAACATGTAAAATAAAAATTACTTCAAATTTATAAACCCTTTGAAATTTAAATGTAATAAATTCGTAATGTTTACGCCCAAGCATAGGCAAATTGGAATTCACTAGGTGAAGGTGAAGGATGCTTAGTACGAGCAAGAAATATAGCAGAATCCTTCACCAACCAAGTACAATAAAGATCGTTCTCAGTGAACTCGTGATACTTACAAACGCTCTTTTCTCGGTAAAAAACATCAAACTCACTATACTTTGTATCCCATTTAAAATTGCAATGAAAATGAGTAGTGCCCAGGATACTTCGACGGAACGAGAAATCAAATTGATCACCCGGTTTAAGTGTGTGAACTTTAAGATCATCATCTCTAGATTGACAATGAACATAAAGTAGGTGAGTATTCTGAGGAAGGTCACTTATAAATTGTTCAGTAATTCTTGGTTTGAAAATTGAAGCATTTGTCATCATCATAATATTGATGACAAATGAAATAACTAATGAAAGTTGAACTTTGGTATAAGGATAATAAGCCATTTTAAGAGTAAAAATAAAGTTGGTTTTCTTACTTTATACAGATGATATATAGATTTGACACTAAAGTAGTGAATTTAATTTAGATTTACTTTCACAAATAAATAGAAAGTATTTAATGTTAAATCAACAAGATCACATCAATGTTATTTAGTAGTCTATAGTCTATTTCCTTTGCCTTTTTGAGTTGATTTTATGGTAACTCAATTTTTGTTTTATTACATTAAAGTTAATTGTTATTGTAATTAACACTTCAGAAAAGAGTTAAAAGAAAATCTCAAGTTACCTTAATTAAAGTCTTGTAAGTCAAATTATGACTTTGCTCAATCCGCAAAACCTTCGAAAAAGCCCAATCGGATCAAAATATCGTCTACACAAGAAAATGAACACGTAGATACATGTATTGTTATAGTTTTATTTTGAGTATCAAAAGTAAACCTCAAACTCACAAAAGGCAAAATTAAAATTTTATTTTAAAATTATGGCATCCATAACATAAGAAACTGGATTATGAAATTTCATCGAGAGTTCAAATCGACCTTCAAAACCTTCAAATATAATTTCATAATGTTGGTGAAATTACAATAAAAATACAACTGAAAATTACAAGTGTAGAAAAAAAGAAAAGAATGTCTACTTCTTCTTCGGCTGAGGCGCGGATATCTCGCTTTCTTTAAGGAGATTCAAGCTTACTTCAGCAAATGTTTCACCGGTCCAGCAAACCTTCTCACAACAACTCAACAACTCTGGACAAGAGTTGAGTTCAAAGTTCTACAAAAAGTACACCTCCCTTCAACTAACAAACTCTCTTTTTTACTAACTTTTTTGTGAACTCTCTATTATCTTATGTGTCTACTTTAAAACCATGCAAGACCACCTTTATTTACAGGAGAGAAAGTCTTCCATACAATGAATAGGAAGAATGAATAAGGTAGTAAAGAGGGAAGATCAATGGCTTGGAGGTTTCATTAGTTACAAGGACTACACCACATAAAGAATAGAATAATGAAGAAATTAAGGTGAAAGTTACATGAAACTTATATCCACTTTCTACTCACTAAATGTTGTGATTAAAAATACAAATAAACTCAAATGAATGGAGGTTAAAAGCTGAGGTTAAAAGCTTCAAAGAAACGTCAGCAACGTGTGCATTATGCCAAATTATGGCAGTAAAATAAAGGTAACTCTCATGCAAAGTAAGAACAATCATAATGCTCAATAATGCCGAAAGCTTCAAGAATTATGCATTATAATAAGAAAATTTTTAGAGAAACTAGCATTTTAAAGACTATAATTACAATAAACAGCATCACTTTTTCAAAATTACAATTTATAGCAAAAGTAGCAATATTTTACCCACTTCCTAGTAATAGAAGAATATGTATTTTTCAGTTGTGTATATATATTTATGAGTAATACATATATATTTATATATGTATTTATATAACAACATTTTACTTCTATTAGTTTAGAAATATACCCAACGAAGAAGTTTTGAAAAATTCCTTTTTTGAATCACTCCAAAGTCCAAACGGATTTCCAAGCTCCAAAAGTTAAAAAATAGAACTTTGAAATCGAAAATGGATTCTTTATAAACTACTAGGAACTTGCTCTTCGCGATCACAAAAGGCACCTCATGATCGCAATATCTGACCCGAGCTCAACCCTTCACGAAGGCAAAGCACCAACAAGTTTCATAAATGACATGACATTTTAAGTTCATTGTCTCATCTTCATTCATCCAACGTCCCCACTCCCTTTACCATCACACCTTTGATAACCCCGAACCCCCACTATGCACCTCACACATTGTCTCATCTTAACCCTTTGTCTTATTTTACTGTCATAACGTTTTGCTAGATTACATATGTTGGTGTAATATACCACAATAATTAAATAATAGTTGAAAATACAAAAAAAATGAAGAAAATAAAATAATCTTCTTCTTAGCTAAGATGCAGATGTATCGCTTTCTTTAAGGAAATTTAAACCCATTATGGTATAATTTATACCGATCCAACAGTATATCTCTTGACTTGTCTCCTCCTGGATACAACAGTCCATCAACGATATATAACCCAAGAAACTCTAGATTAGTTGAAGAGTCCAAAACTCCACCATAAGAACATCTTCCTTCAACATATAAAACTCTCTTTTATAGTGAATATAGTTAAAGATTTAGAATATTTTCTATGACTCAACTCTTTCTTTCACTACTATATTTACTCTTATCATCTTTTTCTTGTCACTCACAATGTACTACTACTCATCTCTTTTCATATATTATCCAACACAGAAGAAAACGTCATTTATACAGGTGTACTATTCTTTCATCTAGTAAATGAGGGAGTAGTGGATATTAAGTGAGGAAGATGAATGAATGTTTTAGGAATTTTATGTGTTATATGAGTTACAACAAATAAAATGGTAGAATAATGATAGAAGTTACAAGAAATTAATGACCACATTCCAGAGGCGGATCCAGGATTTTAAACTTGTGGGTTCCCAATAAAATAAATTAATATGAAAAAATAATTTGTAAAAAAATGAGTAATCAAATATTTTTAATATATAGTCTTAAAGCAACAACCCGTTAAACACGACATATTTAAAAACATTATCATTATAATCGTACTCGACGACTTGTCATGTTTTGAAAACGATCAATGATCGTTTCATTATGTACAGTTTCAAATACCTCATCTTCTATATAACAAACTAAACAATCATTCAAAAATTCATCATCAATTCTGCTACGTAGGTCATTTTTAATATATTTCATCGAAGAGAAAGCCCTTTTCACCGTTGCAGTCGCCACAGGTAATGTCAAACTCAACTTCACAAGCAAATATACAAGTGTCCAAGTCTTGTGCAAATTTGTTTTCACCAATGTCTCTAAAAGATCCCCAAGTCTTTTCAACTTAGAGAAATTATTATTCCTTTGTCGCACATAGGCAATATAATTGTCAAGCTCAAAACTAAGATCTTCAAGCATGGAAGCACTAAACTCATTCGGATAATAGGTAGCAAGTTTTATAATCCTGTTTTTATCATAATTTACAAAAGAGTTATCTGGACTTAAACTAGCCATACTAAGAAGTAGATCAGTATTCACTTCATCAAAACGACTATTAAGCTTACCAAGTTGCAAATAAATTACAACCTTAAAAATTTCAACACGCAAATGATGAGAATATGTGATACTTGAAATCTTACGCTTTGACTTTCCAAGAGCATAATTCTTATTCATTTCGGGAATCACAATATCATGTTTGGCACAAAATAAAGAAACATCCTTTACCAAAGAATCTCATTTAGAATCTCTCATAGATTGCAACTGTCTCTTTGTGAAACCAACAAGGTTTATAGCAGTAACAATATCTTGATCTTTTTTTTGCAAAGCCATATTCAAATCACGTGTAATTGCCAACACTTTTAACATCAAATGCAGCCTATACACAAACTCATAAGATCTTATGTCATCTACTAAACTTTTTTGCCAATGATTTCTCTTGATAATTTGAACCCTCCTTAGCAAGAACTTCTACTACATGAATAATTGAGGAGAATGATTTAATAAAGTTACACACTGTTTTAAAATGAGAACTCCAACGAGTATCTCCTGCCTTTTGAAGTTCAAGTTCTTGATTCAATCCGTTTCCTGTATGAACTTCACCGAGCATCAATAACTCTTCTAATTTTTCTGTTTGATCATCTCTAAGCATCTCCCTGCACTTAAAAGATCCTCCAACAACATTTAAAATATTAATAAGAATATCAAAAATTGATCTACCTCATGATGTTTCTTTGCAACAGCTACAAGAGTCAATTGTAATTGATGAACAAAACAATGTACACTATATGCCGAAGGAGTATCTTTCATAATCAAAGTTTTAAGACCATTGAATTCTCCCTGCATATTACTAGCTCCATCATAACCTTGTCCCTGAATATGAGAAGAACTCAAATTATGCTCTAAAAGCAAAGAACATATAGCATCTTTCAGTGACCGTGCACATGTATCTTTAACATGAACAACACCTAGAAATCGCTCAATAAGCTTACCCTCTTTGTTGACATATCGCAGAACAAGTGCCATTTGTTCTTTATGAGAGACATCTTTAGACTCGTCAATTAATATTCCAAAGTAATCTCCATTTAAGTCTTCAAAAATTGCTTTCAACGTTTCTTTAGCACAAGAATTCACAATGTCTTTTTGAACATTTGGACAAATCATGATATCATTTTGTGGAACATTTTCTAACACAACTTTTTTCACATCTTCCTTCCTAACCGCGTACCACTTTAAGAGATCTAAAAAGTTTCCTCTTCTTGTAGAAGTTTCACTCTCATCATGACCTCGAAAAGAAAATCCTTCTTTCAAAAGATATCTTGCAACATCAATAGAAGCATTCAAACGAACTCAATATTCATTTTTTATTTTCTCAGATTGCTTGTCAAAAGAAGCTAATATAGATTGTGCTTGATTATATAAATCAAGCATCATCTTGAAACACCGATTGTGAACACTGTTTAGTTCACCCACATGCTTATTAAATCGTTCTATTCCTTTATTCCAACTTTTGAAGCCATCTATTGTAAAAGAATCACCAACTCTTTTTTCATATCCACCAATCTCATTTTTAAACAAGTAACAACATAAGCAAAAAGCTGCATCTTTTTCAATACTATATTTTACCCATTCCAAATATGAAGTATCAAACCAATTAGGATCAAAATGACGTGATTTTCCACCAAAATTTGTTATTGGAAAAATAAAATGCTCACTAGGTCTGCAGTGCCCTTTTTGAATGTAATATCTCCTTACTCTATCACGCTGATTAGGAGTATATTTCGAAATTTATTTTCTTTTAGCAGGATCGGATTCAAGAAAACTCAAATTCAATATTTTATCTTTATCTGATGGTTGAGAAGGATTGACATTGTCAGAAATTTCAGTATGTGAAGGAGAACTTAATGAAGGAGAATCTGGAATGATTTTAGGCTTGAAAAATTTCGTAATCATCTTGAACTAACTTCACAATTTCAATCTATTTAAATTAACGAAAAAAATTAACAACTAACAAATAATAAGCTACAATGAAAGCAAGACTGAAATTAGGGGCTTAAGAGAGTAAAAAAGAAAAATTTTACCTATTTAAAACAAGGCTGAAAAGTGTACCTCGTTTAAAAAATAACTGGCCTTCTAAAATTAGGAGCTTAAGAGAGACGAGATTCTTTCAATGTTCATTTCTTCCAGATTCCAGAAGCTAAGCTACAACTGCCCTTTCTATTTTTTTTTTTTAGTGTTTAACTTTAGTTTAACTATTTGTTTTTAATTTTATTTTGTCTTGATTTTTTTTGTTATTGGACTTGGTCAATTGGTTTTTCTTGTTGGATCGTCCATTTTGTTAACATTAATAATAATAATAAAGATTGGAGGGCCTTGTGCCATCTTTTTTTTTTTTTTTAAAGAAATTTAAAAGTAAGGTTGAAAAGCTGAAAAAGAAATTAAATAGAAAACGCGTTCACGGGAATTCGAACCCGCGTTGAAGCGCCGAACATACATACTTATGGGTTGCCTCTTACCACTGAGCTATCCATCAATTTTGGTTATGGGTTCCCAACTCTATATATGTATACCTTTTAGTAATATTTCTCATTTAATTATATGTCTTACGGTAACAGTTGTGGGTTCCCGGGAACCCATAACTGCTACTGTAGATTCGCCGGGAACCCACAACTGCTACCGTAGATCCGCCCCTGCCACATTCTCACCACTATCTCATAAGATTAAAGACACAAAATAATGTGGTAGATCATGGACAAATAAAGAGTTAGAAGTTACAAGAGTTATCAAAATTTAATGACACTATTTTTTCACTTATGTCCATTAATTATCATGCAATTTAATTTTAGTATTGAAATGCACCAACAATAAATAAATATTTTACATATAATATTTTTTATTTATAATTAAATGCTAAATAATAAGTAAGGAACTCACTTGCATTTGAAAAAGTATTTTTCTTCATACCGAACATATCCTAAACCGTAATTCAATTTCCACCATATATATAAAGTTGTAAAAAAGCACTTAGGGATTATTTGGTTGGAAAATAAGTTCTTTCGGAATTATGTTTATTCGGAAATTAGTTATTCCGGCATTAGTTATCTCCCTCTCAAGAAAGGATAAGAAAAACAGTATAATTTCGTGATAACTAATTCTAGGATGAGTTATCCCAAGCTCCTCTTTTAAATTAATTTTGGAATTAGTTATTCTTCTTATTCCTCCTGCCAAACGACTTCTTAAAAGAATATTATTAAGAAAAGTATTGTTTTCTTTACTATTGTCAAACGCAGTTGATATATTCATTGCCTTTAACATAAATGCAACGGCTAATTAAAAAAGAAAGAAAAAAAATAGCACCCACTAAATCCAGCAAATGATGACACACTTAATTATTTTTTCACATTAAATTAATTATAATTTGAGAATCACATTCATATATTTCTCATTTGTTTTGGACAACCAATAAGAGTGGGTGAATCTTGATTAATACTACTACTTTGGTGGGTCCAACCACCATTTTTAGTTATATGGAATCACATCCTACTGCATCTCACTTTGATTTCAACAACAATGTTTTAATTAATCATTACATAAAAGATCATAACCAATATGGATCGTAACGGGATGATACGAACTCTTTTAATCTTCGTTAGAGATTTTAAATTCTGAGTGTTTTATCTTTTAGTGTGGATTTTTTCGATTCGAATTTAAATTTAATCGACCTCTAATACAAATGTCTCGTATCTTAATTTGAAAAGCCTCGAAATTAGATCCATGACCATGTATTTTTAATCATGGCCATTTTGACTTGATTGTTTAGAGTTTATTTGAACAAAAAATAAATTATTACATGAGTGGAAGGGGAGGGACCATGGGAATCAAAGTCATTTATCGTGTGAAAATTTCATGATATAGTACTATCAAGTTAAGTGGTTTCTTTACCTATGTATCTTGTGGGTCAAAGTGATGTTTTCTCAAATTTATATTTGTAATATTGACACAATTTCTCCGGTAAAAAATAAACATACGGATTAGTTGAAGGGGATTCAACATCTATTTTATATACATAAAAAATAAGTTTCATCATTTAAAAATAATAATATAATTTTCCGTCGAAACGGGTTTATCATGAAAGATGGCTCTACCCCTGAACTTCTGTATGTTCACAAAATAGACATAAGGATGAGAACATATTTATCATTTTCTTGGAATATTGTTTATGAAACTATACTAAATATGTTATTTTATACCACTCTCTTCATATAAGCGATAGATCTAAAATTTCACTTAGAAGGTTCAACAAATAAAAACTTAGTTCCTGTGATTAGAACTTGAAACCTCCTAAACTAAAAAAACTAAAAGAGTACCTTATATTTATAATGTAACTTTTCACCGAAGAAGTTTAGGTGAACACCTCCCGACCCTCCTAAACCCACTCCTGCTTCATATAATATTTATGAAACTGTATTGAATATGTTATTGTTGTCGTCGTAAAGGAATTGATCACTTTTGGAAAAGGGTGAGTTCAAAGTAGGAACAGGGAAGCAAAGAAGATGGGAAAGTCATGGAAATTTAGCTCTGTACAATGCAGAAGCATGCAGATAAAAGGAATAATTTCTTTTTGGAAAGACAATTCAAACTTTGAGGTTTGAAATTTGATTCCCAAATCACTAAATTTTAAATATTTTTATAATTTTTTATTATATTTAAAATTATGGTCCTAAAAATAGCTATCCCTATTCTTTGTCCATTAAAGAGTATCAATCATTTATATAGTGAATAATTGACAAATAGCCACTTTTTGGACCGGCAATTAAAAATCAACCATGGTTTGAAACTAACAAAAATGAATATCTACTTTTTAGTAAGTAATACATACATTAATACGTATGATTATTGCTTTTTTACTACTTCAAATTGAGGAATATTTTTCAAAATTTTACTTATACAAGTTCGAACTCAAAAAAAATGTTCTCAAGTTTCACTTGCACCAATTGGAGCTCAAAATTTTTTCCTAATGGTTTACTCACCATCCCATTTCCAAGGTCGTTAACAACAGCAACATACACAATGAACTTTCATAAGAGGGTTTGGAGAGAATAGAGTACACGCATACCTTATCTGTATTTCGTGAAGGTAAAGACTGTTTCTGAAAACCATTCGGCTCAAGTGTAGCAAATAAAAATAATAATGAAAAGAAAAAACAGAGCATAACAACTAATAAGAAAAATAGTGCCAACCCTTCGGGAAATGGACAGTTACAATGACAAAATAGTGCGATTCTCTATTCAGCTGGCCCAATATTTGGAACATAAACTTTCAACAAGTCCAGCCCAAAATAACCAAATAGGCCCACAGCACATAGCTCATAGACCTATTTTACACCAATTTACCCCTAAGCTTTATGCAGGGTATCTATTTCATGATATGTGAAATCAGATGTTTTCTTCCTAATTTGATGAACTTTGCAGCTATGTGAGTTTGATTTGTAGTATATAAAAAATTGGTTAGATGTTTGTGTTGCTAACTTGATATGCGAAATTGATTTTGTCAACGATCCAAAATTCAGAAAAGTGATGGTATCTGTCATTGCTATGATAACTATGTCAATCCAAAATATGTCAAACCTACTGAATATATGTTGACACAATGCTTAAAATCAATATAAGTCATAATCAAACTTTTTCCATAAATGCCCAAAAGATAATGAAGTAAGTTTCATAAATGACATTTTAAGTTCCGTCTCATCTCCACCTATCCGACGCCCTCACCATCACCCCTTGACCATCACATCCCTTCTATCTTCCGAACCTCCACTCCGCACCTCACTCGTTGTCACATCTCACTGTATAATTTTGCTATATTATATATAAATATTTTTGACATAATTATTTTAAAAATTATTACTAAATGCTAAAAAATAACTAAGAAAATGAGTGTTAAATTAAGAAATGTTTTATTTTCTTTCACAATTGTCAAACGCGGTTGATATATTCTTTGCCTTCAACATATATATTCTTTGTCAAACGCGGTTGCTATACAGCAAATGATGACACACTTAATTATTTTTTCACATTTATATTAATCATAATTAGAGAATCAACATTCATATATGTCTCATTTGTTTTGGACAATTCCAATAAGAGTGGGTGAATCTTGATTAATATTTTAATTTTTCTTCCCTGGTATTAAAAGTTTTACTTTTTTCTGATATATGAAAAATGACCTTTGAAGGTATAAAGCAGTTTTATGTGAATGTGGAGAAGGAAGAATGGAAGCTTGAGACACTTTGTGATCTGTATGAAACCTTAACCACCACACAGAGTGTGATCTTTGTGAATACTCGTCGCAAAGTTGACTTGTTAACAGACCAGATGAGAGGTAGAGATCATAGTGTCTTAGCCACCCATGGTGAAATGGACGAGAATACTAGGGATATTATAATGTGTAAATTCTGTTGTGGTTCCTTTCGTGTTCTCATCACTAGTATATGTGACCGCCTTGATGTCCAACAACAAGTCTCACTTGTCATAAACTATGATCTCCCTACTCAGCCTGAGAATTACCTTCATCGCGTTGGACGTAGTGGAAGGTTTGGTAGGAAGGGTGTTGTGATCAACTTTGCAACCACCAAGGATGATGAGAGAATGCTCTATGACATTCAGAAGTTTTACAACGTGGTGATTGAGGAGCTTCCGGTAAATGTTGCTGATCTCCTGTAGATGGCTGGCTGGCTATAAGAATTTAACAGCAGGACCATTATTCTTCAAGGCTAGATATCCACAGTCTCTCTATCTCACCTTTGAGGTAATGGTATGGACTGCGTGATAGAGTTTGTGACCCGAATTTTATCGATCCGGCTCTGAAAGTTTCGCGGTGCGATTTATGTTTGTGATTTTAATGGGGTCTGTGGTGATAGCGTAGGGATCAGATCAACTCATCTCCTTTCATAGTGAAATTCCTCTGACTCTGCCCGTGGTTTTTCCTGCAAGAATTTCCACGTAAATCTGTGTGTTCTTGTCTTTTCTTTTTGCTTGTGGTTTGCTTTATTATGTCCGATTTATAACACTGCGTATACTTTGTGGGGATATACTGGGTATGTTGTAATTGTTGGTTTGTTTATTTAGTCTAGTGTAATGTTGAACTATACAGTCTTGGGCTTTTGCTAGTTTTTTTTAGGCACAATACATAAACATGCTCTTTTAACTTGACATCAGATCACTTCTATCACGACCTTCAATTTTGGGTGTGCACAAATAACACTAAAACTTGTATAAAGTTGAACAAGTAGACATATATATCCTAAGTGGCATTCTACATCGCCAATTCTTGTCCTACATGGCGTCTTACGTATATTATGCCACATAAGACATGTGTGTCTACTTGTTCAACTTAATTACAAATTCAATTGTCTACTTATGCACACCTAAAATCGAAGGTCATAAATGTAATTTGAGATTAAGTTAAAGAACATATTTATGTATTATGCCTTTTTTTTTATTACTAATATTGTTTATGAGTGCACAATAGTTTGTAATATTTCCTTTTTGGTTCTATGGAATCACCTTCCTGCTACTACCTTAGCATCTCACTCTGATTTCAACAACAATGTTTTAAGTAATGGTCATTAGTTACACGGTTGTGGTGGAGTGGTGAGTATATTTTATAATTAGAAAGTTTGGATTCGAACTCTATTCGATGCGTAGTCACTTTTATTAGGAAGCGTATGGATTCGAACTCTACTCGATATGTAGTCACTTTAATTTTGTTAGAAAACGTTTTATCTTCTAATGTGAAATTTTCCGTCTCAAATTCAAACTTAATTGAGCTTCAATACGAATATCAGTCGTCCATTTGGAAAACATAAAAATTAGAGCCATGACCACAAATTTAGACTTGAAAATTAGAGCCATGACCACAAATTTTTAAGACGGAATACATATACAAGCCCCTAAACTATTTTACTTTTTTCGTATAGGCACCTCAATTAAGCCATGTACCTATTGAACCCTTGGATCCTTCATAAATGGTTTCAATTAAGCACAATTATCCGACGTGGCACTTTGTGTGTACTCACGTCTGTGAGGTGCGTGAAATGAAAATGGACCAACTTATATGGCACCCAACAGATCTTTTATCCTCTTTTATTCCCAATTTCTTTCAAAAAATCCTAAATTCCTTTTCTTCCTCTATTCTTTCAATTCCCTCTTCCTTCTTCTATTCTTAATAGCCACCATTTTTGTCTTAAATTCTCCTTCTCCTCTTAAATTTCTTTTCTGCCTTTTCTCTTGCTCCGCTTAAATTCTCATACTCTTATTATTTTCTTTTTCTTACTCGTTTTTAGTAGTAATATCCAATTCATCTTTTTCATTGTCTTCTTCAATTCCAAAAGGAGTATGTTTATGTGGAGTCAAAGCTGAAATTAAGACCTCATGGGCACAACTCAATACTAATCGGAGATTTTTTTCTGCAAAACTTCAAAGGTATCCATCTTTTGTTGCTTCATTGGACGAAATGCAATTACTTCGATTGGTGAATGCAATTTTTTAGTTTAATTTTTTCTTTAAACTTGTAAGTGAGAGGTAGATGCAATTACTTCGATTGGTATGATGATGAAATGCCTCCTCAAGCAAAGAGGGTGATATGAGGTTTATTGAAAAAAGTCAAATCATTTGAAGAAGAGAGGAATCGATCAAGAAAATTTAAAGTGATATGCGTTAGTGCAGTAGTGATTTTGGCTACATGGAATTTCTTTAAGAAATGTTCTTAGATTTTGGCAAATATTGCTTAGGGGACTGTTTTGATTTGGCTAATTCTGAAATGAATTACTTGTATGGGACTGTTTTGCTTTGACTTTCCTATTATATTAGGTTTGTTGTGTATGAAACAATTAAGAAGGAATGGAGATAAGTTGTGAAATGTTACTCTACTATGTTTTGATTTTGCTTTCCTGTTGTAGTTGGTTTAGTTAGGTTACTATACTCTATTTTTTTTAGAGTTCAAATGATTCATTTAAATGATTCAAAGCTGTCAAATGTTTCACACAAAATGAACCACCATTCAATAATTATATAAAGCACAAGAGCATAAGTGCAACTGATCGACATTTTAAACACAGTAATCTACCATTCAACTGCTCAAAATGAGCTCCAACCATACATTAAGTGTTCATCAAAAACTAATCTAAAACAGACCATAAAACATAGTTCAGAATCTCCAAAAAACCCAACAAAATATCAAAGTAGCCATACAACTAATCACTAAAATATACATTGTACTAAAAACACAATTAATTCAACAACTTCATATTCCTCCTGGTGCACTAGAACTTTTAAGTTGGCTTCTTTTTTACTTGACTCATACGCTGCAATTGAGAAGTTGTGACAACATTCTTTTCCTTCCACTTCATTCCTCGAGGCTTATAACCAATATCAATATTTGTTTGAGTTGCATCTTTGTAAACACCTGAAATGACACTCTTTCACCTCTAGTTCCAGGTTGTGTAAAATGAAGTAAAATTAGCTTTGTCAAAAGATAATTAAGAATTATATGAAGTTTTAATTCATACTTACACTTAATGTTTGACTGCCACTCAATTGATCAGTGTAGATATCAAATCCTACAGTCTTAGACCTCTTTTGTCCTACTGATGATGTTGATTCTCCAATGGTCCTTTTTTCCCCAAGTTGCTGATCAGATACACTTCCTTTTCCTCTACCTCTGCCATTTGCCTCTTCCAGTTTCTTTGCCTTTGCCAGCTCCCCTATCTTTATCAGTGCCTCTACCTCTACCTTTACCTCTTCCAGCTGGCTGCACTCTTATAACTGCTAAGGTATCAACACACATAGAACTACTGAAGCTTGGTGACTGGCTGAAGCTTGGTTGCTGACTGAAGCTTGGTGGCATGCTAGAGCTTGGTGGCTGGATGAAGCTTGGTGGCATACTAGAACTTGCTACCTTGTTAGAGCTTCCAGGTTGTCCCATTCCATCCTAACAATAAAGGATATTAAATATATAGTATAAATATCAGAATTTAATTATTGAATTAAAAGATATGAGTGCATTACCTGAACTTTACAGAGAGTTCTGTTATTACCAATTTGATGAAACTTGGAGCAAGAAATTTTCAGTCATTTTCTAGATTGTTTTCAATACTTCTTCTTAGGCTCATTCTTCCCCTTTTTTCTATTCTTTCCTAGTCTACCAGGCATTGGTCTAGGCTCAGGAGGATCAATCACTACACCACTTGTGTTAGGTCACATTTTCATATTAGGTATTGTCTGAAGAAAATAGTCATATGCCTTCAAGAATGTATCTTTCTTGTACCACTCTTCCACATAAAATTCAGGCTCTATACCTTTATGCTGATAAGCCAATAAAACATGTTGACATGGTATGCCTCTCAATTACCAGCTTCTACAAGTGCAAGTCTTTGCCCTAATATCAACTATATGCCTATAAGAACCATCTAAAATTTCATACCCAATCTGTCCATTGAACCCAACTGTGTAATTTTTAGCCATATCTTTGTTTTCTTAAGTACTAGCAAAGCCATAAGAGAGATGTCTAAAATCCAGGTATCAACAAACTTTCTCATTTTAACATTTCTATCCATTATCTTGTGTCTAATCTCCTCTAACATACTGACTACAGATTTATGTCTAGCAGCTAAAATCCATGAATTAAATGTCTCACACATATTATTCTTAACAATGTCAGATTTAGAATGCTCCCTAAAATATGCCCTGCACCATGATTTTTTTTCATAATGTAGTAAGTCCTTACAAATATCCTTACCAAGTTGACTGAGTTTGCCCATCTCATCCAAAAACTTCACTTCAAAACTGGATTTAGCACACCTCCAAAATTGTTTTCTTCTTTCTTCTCCTCTTCAGGTCTGATGCTAATTGGACCAGATGTGTCTTGCACACCATTTCATTTCACAATCTGATAACAACTCAAGTATAGTAAGTACAAGACCCTACATCAACATAAATACAAAATTAAAACACAAAATATATGAACATGGACTGTATAATAAATAAATAAAAGATCAAAATTAAAGTATGAAAATTAGACTAACCTTTTGCACATCTAATCAGTCCATGTCCAGTGCCTAAGTTCAAATCTTGAATCAAGTGGTTAATGAAGAAACTCCAGCTATGTTTTGTCTCTTGATCAACCACTGCCCAGGCTATTGGATACATTTGATTATTTTCATTTCTCCCAACTGCCACTAACAATTCACCCTTACAAGAACCTTTCAAAAAACAACCATCCAAACCAATAATTTTTTTGCACCCTGCCAGCCAGCCTCTCTTTAATGCATCAAAGCACAAATAAAAATAAACAAGTAGACTTTTTTCAGGTTGAGACTTTGTATCTATCCTCACCCAACAAGAACTACCAGGATTAGTATGTTTTATCATGTCTGTATAGTCACACAACCTTAAAAATTCCATCTTCCAATCACCCAAGAATTCTTTAATGACTCTATGCTTTGCCCTGCTACAACCAATTTTTCCCAGTTTTATATAAGGTTGTAACGTTATTTCATCCTTGAACTTACTTACAATAAACTTAGATGTGCACAACTTATTTTTGTAGTAGTAGTGCATACATGTACAGGATAGTAGTGCTTGACAACAAAGTCACCAGAATGCTTATCAATACTAGCAAACAACAACCATTTATATTTCTTGTCCTCACACCTAACTCTAACTTTATGTTTTTTATTAGGCTTAAGCTTCAATTTAACTTTGTATTCAACAGCATACTTTACCACAGTCTTTCTAAATTGCTTAGCATTTTCAAATATCATACCAAGCACAAATATAGCCACAACATAATTATGATCAAATCTTACCTTTTTACTTTTCCTTCTTACTGGTAAATCAACACCCCTGACAGCTTCAGGTTCCAGTTCATCACCACTGTTATCAATATCAAATTCTAAGCTATCTATATACTCCTCATCTTCCCCTACTCTTCCACTATATCTAGCAGCCTTATTCCTTCTAATATCTTCAAATTCCCTGTCAACACCTGCTGATCTAAATTTTATTTCCTCATTTTGGATAGGTTTTTTTTTTCCATACAGTTTCTCCTTTCATTTCTAAGAGTTCGTAACTCTTCGTCAACCTCAAAATCATCATCTTATGATATATTAAACTCTTGAGAAACAGCACTACTATCAAGATTTGTTTCAACCCCTTCTAGATATGAGAGTTCATCTGCACCAAATTCTACATCTATGTTGTTAGTTTGGGTAGGTTCCTCATGTAACCTTTTAACATTAATATCTTGAACTGTTGATATGTTCTCACCCACATTACTATTTTCACCAACCACATTACTACTTTGCTCACCTACTGGACCACAAAGAAAAGCAGATGGGACCCATCTTTTACCACCTCTAACTCATCCACAACATGGCTCACATACAAGTCTAAAAAGTCCCCATCTTTTAGATCTTCAACAAGACTTACCAAAGTCAAGTCATTTTCTACTTCAATAAAGACTTTCTTTTTAGGTTCTTTAAAGTAGAACCCACCAACAGTCATATACCCAAATTCTTTAGTATAATAAAGCAACTCGAATATAGAAAAGTGGTCCTTGTCCATACTTACATATTCCACCTCACTTTCTCCTATGTAGCATGGACCATATTCTTCATCAGAAACAAACTTGCCAACGTGCTGAAAATGAGCTGTAATAATAATATTATCCATCAGATTCCTAAAACAAAGCCCCAAAAATACCTGACAAGTTATGAATAGTAAAAACCCTAAAAAAACCCTTGCTTTTTTTAGATATTTCCAAACTACCATTACTAACGTAATATACTAACAAAGCACTAATAAATCATTTACAACTATAATACGTGACAAAAATTATCCATCAGACTCCTAAAATAAAGCCCCAAAATTACCTGACAAGTTATGAATAGTAAAAACCCTAAAAAAAACCCTTGCTTTTTTTAGATATTTCCAAACTACCATTACTAACGTAATATACTAACAAAGCACTAATAAATCATTACATACCTGAGTGTGATTCAACCCCAAAACAACAATAATTCTGGAGATCCAACTCCAAATTCGTCGCAACCAGAAAGAAATATTGAAATCAATGTCAAACTTGAACTAATCACTCAAAAACACTATGTAACTTTTCATTTTACAACAGTCGAAGCATAAATTAGTAGTACTAGAAAGTGAAATCACGAAATTAGGGTTTCTGATAGGGAGATTTGGGGTGGGTATGAAGGGTTTGACGTTAAATGGGGGGGAAATGAAGTGGAAATATATATTATGTATTTAATTATAAGAGAAAGTGAGGCGTAAAATATAAATGGTTATAATTGGTCAAAATTTACATGTAGGACGCGACTACATACACGCGCTCAACACGTTAAAAATGAAGGCTTTAAAAAGGTGCCACGTCGAACAATTGTGCTTAATTGAAATGATTTTATAAAGGAGCCAAGAGTTCAATAGGTACATGACTCAATTGAAGTGTCTGTACGGAAAAAGTGAAATAGTTAAGGGGCCTATATATGTATTTAGACAATTTTTAATCATGGCCATTTGACCTGTTATAGAGTTTATTTGATCAAAAGAAAATTATTACATGGGTGGAAGGGCAGGTGGAAGGGGAGGGACAGTAATCGAACTCATATTAAATTTGATGATTGGACTATTAAATTATAAGTCTTAAGTGGTTATTTAACCTATGTATCTTGTAGGTCAAGTGATGCTTTTTCAGATTTATATTTATAACATAGGAATTAGGCATAACATCTCCATCTTCACAAAGTCAAGATATGATTGTGAACGCATACATCACTCTTTTTAAATATTACTAGATAGGTATGAGCACGGGCCAAACGCGTATAGTAGAATAAAATAAAGATATAACAGCAAGGGACTATTCCATTTGATTGGGTCAGTTGATGGAACCCGTGATCTCCAAGTCACATGGCAGCAACTTTACCAAACAATAATGACAATCAAATGCTAATAATCTTAACAATATTTTTCTGGAAAAAATAAAGTATCAAGATACTTACAATGAGCCAAAATCATGTTGGCCTTCAACCAATTCAATAAAGCTATAAACCTCTGATAATAACTAAAACAACAAATGGTTTTCCTTGATAACGAACAAGAACTGCTTTACTAGCTTTAGAATGAGTTTTCCATCCATGAGGAAGCAGGTTGATGTTTCCAGGATTTTGAGACCATATTGGCAAGATTTCTCCAAAGATAGCTATTCAAACCCTGGAATGGGCTTCAGCAGTGGATGATATGAGGATCTTGCTTTAGGTCATTAGATTTGGTGTCTCAGAAAATAAAAATACTGCAAAGTTATCCAAGGCGAGACACCAAGATGTAAAAATATTTAAAATGATCCCACACAATGACAGAAGTCCAACGACAGCGACTAGTGGCAGTGTATTTCTACTACTTCTGTGGATCGTGTATTTCTAGTGCTTCCGTCGACCTAAAAATATATATCCTCATGATCCAGGATCTGAGAATGAGAGTATGAACCTTAGAAAGAACTCATAAAAGGAAGAACACCGTGAATGTTCACGCGAGAAAATTATTGTATACAATCACAACCTTACTGAGAAGCTGGTAGCTCTTTTTTTTAAAAAAAAATGAGTTACTGAAAAGCTGGTATTTGTCTCCAACTTTAGAGCTTAAAAAGGGCAGCCCTGTGCAATAAAGCTCCAGCATGCACAGGGTCCGGGGAAAGACTAAACCATAATGGTTTATTGTATGCAGTCTTACCCTGCATTTCTACAAGAGGTGCTTCCACGGCTTTGACTCGTGACTACCGGCTCACATAAAACAACTTTAACAGTTACGCAAGGCTCCACTTCAGCAACTTCAAAACTTACGGCTTTATAATTAACATTGAAAAACTATAGCAGACCAGAAGTTTCTTTTTTCCCCGAAACAGAAAAGGTTGGACCCAATTAATTGTGGGAAAACTAAAGGGACAAATTTCTCTAAGCTGAAAGGATTTAAGCAATCAAAGCCAGATGTGGGATGGCTTTCATAAATTCATGTCCTATTATTTATGAACGCTTCTTCGATCATTATTTTAGGCTTTTACAGATTTTTTTGGTTTTTAATAAATCCAGTGGTCTAATCAATTATTTTTTCCTCCACAGTTGTTTCATTCTTCCCACTTTGATTCTTGTCTGAGTCCTCATTCAATGCCCTTCATCATAACTGAAAAATGACAGCAGGGATCCTAAGTTCACAAAGTTGCCAACAAACTTGACACAATAACTTTTTGCAACTCTTTTGAATCCTAAGTACTCTTGAACAGAGGCCTTACCTTAAAAAATGGTCATAATACTCCATAGAGATTTTAAAACCTTATAATTGGATATAAAAGAATAACTTGGTACAAAAATGTTCGACTTGCTTAAGTATTAGTAAGAGACATACAACAAATGGAATTTAGAACAAGAAAAAAGGAACTTCATAGTAAGTAATAACAACTAATGAATCAAATTTTAGAATGCATATTAGACACTGCAAGTTACTGCAAAAATTGATATAAAATTTGTTAAATTTGATTGCGGAGTAAAAGTTGTTAGGCTAGCCGTTGATAGAAACATGAAAGAACTACAATCAACATGGTGAAAAATCCTCCAAACTCCAATCACATCTTATTGGATTTTCTTGGCACAAAACATGTGATACAGGCAAAACCTAGGTATCATAAATTGCACAACCTCTTTTCTAAAATCTATTTGCATGAAAAATCTAGGGCTCACTTATTAACTAATGAACAGTTTATGAGAAACTTACCTTCTTAAATCTGTACACAAAAGAATCTATAGACTTTTGGATCATGGAGTTCTCTATTTGTTTCACTGCTTTAGAAGCTTGATTCAAACTTTGGATTCCATGACCCAAATTGGCAATTGAAGGAGATGCTGGAAGAGATTCAGCAGCACAGTCTATTCCATCTCCATACACAAGCAAGCCCGCACAAGTAGCTACACTACACCCAAATGTAGCACATGACAGAAAGCCAACAGGTCGTACTCGGTGTTTCCTCATAATTTCATAGAATGCCTTTCTCATAGTTGAGATGCTAGTTTTCTCCGTAGAGGCTATAACGCCATGTGTCACCGCACGTATTTTCTCTGCAGAAGCAACATATCAGTGTATCCCAAGACTTGATAAAAACTTTGATCCAAACACTTTAAAATGCACCCTTTCAACATTTTGATAGAAGGAGAATTGCAACGATATCGTAAATCAAGTATATAAGAAGTTCGATGTTTAAAAATATAAAAGAATTAATGTAGTACGAATTAGCAATACAAGTTTGTTAAATTAATTGATAAGCCAAAATATACTAACCTAAAATGAAACCTAGTTGATCAAAACAAAATTGATCAAATGACCAAACCGCAAACATCCTATTGCGCTGATGGTAATGTCACAACAACTTCAACTTGAAGTAGGATTGTGGTCAGATGAAATGATGGGATTGTTTGACAAGTTGTTGGCATGTCGCTTTATTAATTCTTTATGCATAAAAAATTTATCTGTAGGTAACGACTTTTTACACCAAATAGAAACCAAGAAAATAGTATAAAACATCAATACTACTCCGTCCTATAGTTCTTCCAGTTTATCCACTGATCTATACATTGACACACATTAATCTTCAGTCTCAAACATAGACCAGATATTGATCGGATACGTGATGCTTAGGTTGGTTAACCTAAATTAGAGGAACTCCAAGAGCCACTCGAGGAAACACAACAAGCTGTATTTGAGTTCAATGACATACCTGAGAATGTTGGGCATCAACTCCAGCTATAGCGCCATTAGGACCCCTGAAGAAGAAGGGTATTGCCTTTCAATGGCTTCAGGTTTCTTTTTTCTTTTCTCATTTAGGCTATTAAACATGGCTACAAATAAGCAGTCAACAATATCCATGATCTGCAAGCATAGACTTCAAATTGTGATATCCAAAATAAAAGTGCAGTTCATATTATATTTACAGAAGCAGTTGATGACCTTCCAGAGTAATAAAGGGAAATGTCCGTGCATCTAATGTAGAACAGGAGAATGGAAATAGTTTTAACTTAATGATGTGTATCTGATGTAGAACAGGAGAATGAAAACATGTTTTAACTTTGGTTCGAAATGTGTCATGATACTATTTTACAACTAAATCTAACTTACCCTTGTATCTACATCTGGTGATGTATGCATGAGGCCATTTAGGTTTAGAGGTTTCTGCCCTTTTAAGTCAGAAAACGATGCTGGGAATTTGGATTTTATTGGTGTTATCTATGGTTGGAAAACTGCAGAGTGCTAATTTAATAACCTTACTGATTAACAGAAAAATGATAAGACTTTTGGTGCATTATTCAACTGTTATATTAAACAACAAGGTCCGACTTTCTAAACATAATAAACAACAGATGACAACGAATAAAAGTCAAAGACTATGTGTATATGATAGTACTACCACAGACTCGGAGTTCTAAACAACCACCAAACTTAAGACGACAAGATTAGGTTAAGATATTAATACAACACTCAACCACCAACTATGTGTGAACATACCAGAGTACAAGGTTTTCCAGCAGCTAGATACAATGAGGTCAACCGCTGCATACACTAAATTCGTCGAGTGCAGGAACCTTCACCAAGTTAGGATCAAATCAGATTAAAACGGAGAAAAGAGGACACCCTCTTCCTAAACTTAGAAGCCTAAAATGCTAAATTCACCATATAGTAAATACACAATTGTTTGAAATAAAATAACACTCACGGGGTTATATATAATCGGGGATGAAATTTTACGAGGTTCTCCATCTTATCATATGCTAAGACCCCCGTTTTCCATATAAAAAACAAGTTTTTTTGTTCATTTAACATCTCAAAATACAAATGCAAAATGACAACATTAATTGCATTAGCACCCAAGAAGCCCCGAAGAATCAACACCACCTTACCATCCGCCTTCCTTACAACAACATTTGAAAAGAAATATTTTCTTCCCACGACCTTAGACGCATACTGACTCAACGATAATTTCACTGGATTCCCGCACACCACACACTTGCTCTTTTGCCAAAAACGATTAACAGAAGAGTTAAATGCAACAAATACTTTATAAGAAAATAAAGAAAGCACCCGGTTAGCTATCCCGGGTACTAAATTCTGTTCTTGAATTACAAGTTTAATGCCTGTGAGATTTGCAGCCAAGCAAATTAGAAATGAAACGAACCCACAAGTTCCAATCACTATATCGTGTTTGAATTCTTTAAGTATTTGGGAACTTTTAATTAGGGATTTCACAAGAACAAAAGTGAGAAAGATTAAAGAAGAAATTAAGAGAAAAAACTTACCTCAATTGGAAGAACTTGCTGAGAAGATGAAGAGAACTAATGGAGGATTCTGGAATCATGATATTTGTGTGAAACAGGTGAAGAGAATGGTACAGAAACGGAGGCTTCTAGAACTGATCAATTAATTGAGCATCGCTTAATATAATATATTAATTATCATTTTGCCCCTTAATGTATGGATTAAAAGACTATTCTGCCCTTGATCGTCTCTTGCTTCACCTTTCTATATAGTAATAATTAATGAAATTATATTGAATATGTCGTTCCATATTACTCTCTTCATATGAGTGATGGATCTAGAATTTTCACTCAAATGAGTTCGAAAATAAAACTATAACGCTTAGTATTAGAACTTGAAACTTCCTAAAAATAGGATTACCTTACGTACGCAATGTAATTTTTTACCAAAGAGGTTCGGTTGAACACCCCACACCTCCTATATTCAACCAAGATTCATATATTAATTATGAAATTATATTGAATATGTTGTTGTAGTTGTTATTGCATAGAGATAAAAGATAAATGAATTGTTCATTTGGGAAAATGTGTCCAAAATGAATAATCACTTTTTGGAAAGACAATTCAAACTTCAGACTTAGGTTTGAAATTTTGATTCCCAAATGACTAAATTTTAAATACTTTTATTAGTTTTGACTATATTTTAAATTGTTGTCCACTTGTCCTAAATATTGCCACTTTTTAGATAGTGAACAATTGACAAATAACCACTTTTTAGACCAACAATTTAAAATTTAAATTCAACCATAGTTTAAAACTAACAAATCAATATCTACTTTTTAGTAAGTAATAATACTCTTAATACGTACGATCATTTCTATTTTACTATTTCGAACTCAAATGAAAATTTCTCAAAATTCTAACCTTGAAGGTTTATCCATAAGACTGGTAGAGGTTAAAAGTTTAAGATCATCCATTTTCAAGGTCAACAACAATAATAGCATATCAAGTGAAATCCACAAGTAGGATTGAAAAAAGGTAGAGTATGTACAGATCTTATCCCAACGTCATGAAGGTAGAAAGACTATTTTTGAAGGACTCTCGGTTCACATATAGTAAATTAAAATAGTAATAAAAAGAAAAAACAAAAGTGAAGAAATATGACAGCTAATAAGAAAAACTGTATTGAACATCCAGGAAAGGGACAATTACAACAACAACAAAATAGTATGATGATTGAAATATAATAAAGAACGTATAGTAACAAGTAACAAAAGAAGAAACTATACCGTATAACTCTAGTTTCTTAACTTATGCCGTATAACTTAATTCCTACAAAACTTATATCGAGTGAGATAAAAATTCTCTAAACTTATGCCGAGCCATTTAGATTGGATAGATAGATACTTTGGCCGACAAATTATCATTAAAATGAGCAGCAATAAAATTAAAGATAATAAGAGTTGATGTTAAAAATTAAAGATCACCTCGAAATAGGGTTAATCCGTGCAATAACTTCCTTGAAAAAATCACAGAATTAGAAAAATATCAATACCTAATTTACATAACCATATCTAACTTTTAAAAAATTACAAAACAACGCGTATCTTCAGATACACGTGTATTTGAAGATGCATGTTCTAACAACACCTAGCACAACAAATACCCGTGTATCTAAAGATACACGTTCTTGTAAAAAATGTATATATGAAGATACACATATATACGATTTCAACCGATATATCTAAGTTACATGATAAATACTGTAATCCTTAAAACCTACGTTACGCTCTGTACTTATTATAGTCTAAAAACTCCTACATTTTTGTAGTTTGCTTTAACTTCGTTTTGATGCCCAATTCAGCTGGCCCAATTATTTGGATAACCCAACCCAAATAGGGTAAACTTTCAACAAGCCCAGCCCAATTAAATTAGATCATGTTTACATCAAATTAACCCTCAACTTTTAGATAATATCAACAATACCCCTCTGCCACATCCTAAAACCCTAGCAAACCATTTTCCCCCAAAAAAACTCAAATCTGAAATTTCATCAAAAATGGAAATCCTAATTAAATCACGACCGTTGATCAGAACCTTTCCAAACGTCAAATCAATCTCAACTGTCCCTTTCCTCTATCAAGAACCTCAACTCGCCGGAACTCCGCCGGAATCAACCACCACTGCCACCACCACCACTAGCCCACTACCTCCAAATCCCTCCTCCGGCAGTCCACTTTACAATGAAAATTGGCGATCCCCCTTTGTATCAACCGGTCAATTTGCATCATCGTCAATCGTACCGTTACCATTCATACGCCAAGCTCCAGCGATGCGTAATCAAACAATGTCGGAAACTCTTGATGTAAAAGGTATACTGGATACATTCGGTAATTGGGTGACTACGCAAAATTGGGAAGATATGAAGCAACTGTTTGAGTTTTGGATTCGATCATTGGATAGAAATGGGAAACCGAATATGCCGGATGTGAATTTGTTTAATCATTATTTACGGGCTAATTTGATGTTGGGTGCTAGTGCTGATGATTTGTTGGGTATTGCTAGTCAAATGGAGGAGTATGGACTTGTTGCTAATACTGCTTCGCATAATTTGATCTTGAAAGCTATGTTTCAATCGGGAGAACCAGTGGCGTGGGTTGATAAAGCTGTTAAATTGCTCGAAAGGTCTGTTTTTTGATGGCATTTCGTGGGTTTGAATGTGTTTGTTTATGCATTTAAGGGTCGTTTGGTAGTTTGATAGAACTATGCATGTATTATGCAGGTATTAGTTATGTGAGTATTTTGTTATGTGGGTATTTGTTATACGGGTAGTAGTTATGAGAGTATTCGCTATTTTTGATGGAATTCATTGGCTTTGAATATATTTGTTTATGCATTTAGGAGTCGTTTGGTAGCTGATTAGAATTATGCAGGTATTAGTTATGCGAGTATTTAGTTATGTGGGTAGTAGTTATGCGAGTATTAGCTATTCCATCTTCTAGCTCACACAAGATAATAAACCAATTCCTTTAGTGGGAGCTAATTTGATGATAGGTGCTAGTGCTGATGATTTGTTGGGATTAGCTAGTCAAATGGAGGAGTATGGGCTTGTTACTAATATTGTTCGCATAATTTGATCTTGAAAGCTATGTTTCAGTCGGGAGAACTGGTGTCGTGGGTTGCTAAAGCTGTTAAATTGCTCGCAAGGTTTGTTTTTTGATGGCATTTCGTGGATTGTAATGTGTTTGTTGTAGGCATTTAGGAGTCGTTTGGTGGCTGGTAAAGAAGCTAACTTTTTCATATTTAAGTTATACAACGTTTGTAGCTAGTCAAATTGAGGATTATGGACTTTTTTTCATGCTGCTTTGCATAATTTGACATTAAAAGCTATGTTTCAATCGAGAGAACCGTTGTTGTGGGTTGATATAGCTGTTAAATAGCTCGAAAAGGTTCATGTGTTGATGGAATTACTTGGGTTTGGATGTGTTTATTCTATGCATTTAGGGGTCGTTTGGTAGTTAGTGAAGAAACAAGTTATGCATGTATTAAGGGGTCGTTTGGTAGCTGGTTTGGAGTTGAGTTATGTAGTTAATAAATCCTGTATAAGTAATACGATGTTTGTATAAATAATACGATGTTTGGTAGTTGGTTAGGGGGCAAGTTATATTCATGTAGAAAATTAATAAGACGTTGATTCGCAATTTAGAAACCCGCATAACTAATGTATGTATAAGCTGTCAAACCAGTGTTCAGTGAAGCGTGATGCGGAAAAAAGCGACAAGGCTCTGCATCACGCATTATGCGATGCGACCGCATCATTGAAGTGATGCGCAATTTAATTAAAAAAAATACCTATAGAGCATTCAAATAGTAAGTTATAACTGAAAGGACCACAATAACTATATAATCAACAATAAAGACAATATATTTTAGCAAAAGTTCTAATGAAACACCAACAAATCAGCTCAAAGAAAAACAAACCCAAAAAAAAAGAAGAAAAATCAAATCTAAATTAATAATGGTTCAATCTAAAGCTCTTCTAGTTCATTAAGATTGTCCAATTCTTCTATTCCTTGAGTATCGATTCTTCTATTTCGGTCTTTTCTTAAACTTCTACTTCTGACTCTTTTTTTAAAATTTAAAAATTATTCATAAAAAAAATTCACTTCCAGCCCTTTTCTTTAATTTAAAAATTGCCAAAAAATAAAAAAAATCCATAATGCGCTCACATCGCATCGCCTTCCGCATCGCATCATGCAACAGGGTTTGATGCACCCGCAATTCTCAGATTGCACTCGCTGGGAGCCCCCATCGCGTTGCATCAGCGCATAATGCGATGTTGCGGTTGCAATTTTGAACAGTGTCAAACTGCTCAAAAGGTTCATGTTTTTGATGGAATTCATTGGCTTTGGATATATTTGTTGTATGCATTTAGGTGTTGTTTGGTAATCGGTTTTGTTTCTTAGGTATCTAAATTGCAAACTAAACATGTTAGTAATCTTATACATTAATAACTTACTTCCTAACTAGCTACTAAATGTTGTAATTATTACTTTTACCGTAATTAATACATGGATAAGTTACCTTTATTAGCTACCAAACCCTTGAGTTATACTACAACAACATACCTAATGTAAGGGTAGGATGGACGCGGACCTTACCTCTACACCTTTGCATGACATAGAGGCTGTTTCTGATAGACCATCGGCTCAAAAGAAATGTAACTAATGCAGGAAAGTAAGAAAGAAAACGAGACAACTAAGTTGCAAATGTATAGAACTAGTGTAACAACATATTTTTTGCATTCAAGTTATATAAAATGGTATTCTTTCAGTATAGGGTTGTTGCTCTGCTTTTAGGTTACAGATCCATGCTTATTTTACACAATTAGGTAACCTACATTTATTCGGGTATAAAAATTAAAACTTTGTATGAAAATGGTGACCCCTTTATTTGTTTTGTTGTTCATTTATATGAAATTGCAATGCTAGCCCTTATATGAAACAGCCTCTCTCTACTTCCGCTGAGGTAGCAGTATGGACTTGCGTACATTTTACCCTCCCCAGACCCCACTTTGTGGGAATACACTGGGTTTGTTGTTGTTGTTGGAGAGAGTTGGTTGAGATTGGTATTGAGCTCAAGAGTTCATTGCAGCAAAAGAAAAACAACAGAGAAAACCTCAGGCTTAAAAACTAGCAAGTTGAGAGTTTTAAGACCTTTATGTTCATAGATAGAAATATGGAATTTACAAGCCATGTATATTTAGGTGAAGGTATTATTACATTTGTCGTGATATTAACATTTGCGACCCTTTTGATTCACTGAAGGGGAATCCAGGAGTATGGTGGTGTATTTTTCTTGGAAGATTTCATAGTAGGGGTATTCTCAACAGGATTAACTTTTCCATTTTCCCTTTTTTTTCTGCATTGAATTGAAAACCAGAAGTAATGTATAGGCAAAGTTCTGCTGCCCTTTATTTATCATATAATCATAATTCTATACTGTACAACACACTAAGAAGCTTTGCCAGATTTAGCCGGTTTTGTGATACAGCCATCAGCTGGTTGCAACTGCCTAATCAAACTTCTCTATTTGTCCTCACCAAAACAATGGAACATTTAAAATAACGGAGTGGAGAATTGCCTACAACAACAACAACAACATACCCAGTATATTCCCACAAAGTGTGGGTCTGGGGAGGGTAAGTGTTCGCAGTCCATACCACTAGGCACTACCTCAGAGGTGAGATAGAGAAGCTGTTTCCCATAGACCTCCCTCGAGGCAAAAACATTCTAGAAAAAAAATAGTAAAGGGACAAGAAACAATATTAGGTATTAACACCCCAAATAATAACATAAACAAGACTATCACTAAGTAATACAACAAACTATAACACACTTTGAAACAAGACTAGCACTATGACTACTTGCACAAATAACAAAACAAAATCCTCCTACCTACTAGCAAGGACGCACTCCTTCCTACTATTCGTCTACCCTAATTCGCATCCTGCCCACCTTCCTATTTAGGTTCATGTCCTCGGTTAGTAGCTGTTGAAGCTACGCCATGTAATGTCTAATCATCTCCCTCTAATACTTCTTCGGTTTGCCTCTACCTCGCCTGAATCCATCCCTCACCAACCTTTCACACCTCCACATTGGGGCATCCTTGCACCTCCTCATCACATGCCCGAACCATCTCAACCTCGCTTCCCGCATCTACTGAAGCCACTCCTGCCTTATCTCGAATAATCTCATTTCTAATCCTATCTTTCCTAATAAGCGTACACATCCATCGTAGCATTCTCATCTCCGCCACCTTCATCTTTTGGATGTGAGAGCTGCCTCTAAACTCAAATGACTGAGTCTTGTCAAAACTATTTCCACTGCAGCGAAAGTTTGAACTTCTCGGCACGTACGTTACTATTGGATCGATAACTTTGTCATTTGGTATGTATTTTCCTTTAGTTTAGTATTGCTGATAACTTAATTTTGCCATATGTCTTTGCTCCTCTTTGTCCCTACTATACTTCCTTTGTCTCTGCTTGGATATTCCTATATTCTCTGGTTTCTTTCGATGTAGTGTCAGATAGCAAGTCTACTAAGTGATAAGGGGAACCTCGTCATGTTTATTGAGATTGTTTTGATTGCCACAGCACTATGTATTTTCACCATGCATATAAGTATTCTGTCATGCATTGATGATGTTTGATAGATTTGATGAGTAATACTTATGCCAGGATGATTCTGACTGGAAAAGAGTATAAAGAAGCTTCGCCCGATGAGGAGTCATATGACTTGGTTATTGGCTTGCTATTTAAAGCAGACCTCATTGATGATGCCTTGAGATATGTTGATTCAGCCTTAAAATCTGGGTACAAGCTATCCATGAATTTATTTAACGAGTGTGTGCGAAGCTGCATCTTCAAAAACAGGCTGGATATATTGGTGTCAATAATCGAGAGATGCAAGGTATATATCCCTCCATTGAGATAATTCATACCATGAAGCTTTCTATTATTTGAAATAGATTTTAGTCTTTGATACTGCTGTTATGGGTATTCCCAGAAAACAGATCAGAACAAAGGCCTGTTGCCGTCTTGGAACATGTGCACACACCTTGCTGATGTTGCACTACAGGCAGATAATAGTGAACTAGCTTTTTCTTCCTTGGATTTCTTAGTGAGATGGGTTGTTAGAGGTGAGAATGTGAGGCCCCCTGTTTTACTAACTGTTGATGAAGGACTGCTTCTGGCTGCACTTGGAACTGCAGGTAGAACTTACAATGCTAAACTCCTTACTGGTGCTTGGGAAGTCCTTAAGCGCTCACTACGGCAAACGAGGGACCCTAACCCTGAATCTTTCCTTGCGAAAATATATGCCCATGCGTCATTGGGGCAATTGCAGAATGCATTTGCTACGCTGCATGAGTTTGAGAAAGCTCATGGTAGTTCTGAAGAAGAGAGTGCAGAGGAACTATTTTCTCCCTTTACCTCTTTGAATCCACTGGTTGATGCTTGCTGCAGGAATGGTTTTGCCACTTTGGACACTGTATGTTCTCTTTCTCTTCCAATATGCCCTGCCTAATATTAGTTTGTATCAAATTTTCTTATTTAAGCATCTCAAAATGCGTGAAGTAGATCTACTTTTAATTTCTAGCTGATGTTCAAATGTTCTCCCTGCTTTATTCATCATAGCTTGTCAGAAGTCTCCCCTTTCCCTTAGCTTCTTTTGAAACGGATGTTGAAGTTACAGAATAGGTTGATCATCTGAGTTCTCCAACTAGGAATTCTGCACATCTCACAGCTTAGCACTTTGCTGCACCTTCTGCTAGATTTTCTCTATATAGTCACCTTAAACTCTGTATTGCCACTGACTTTCAAAGATTTCAGGTCTACTATCAGCTGGAGAATTTGAGCCGAGCAGACTCCCCTTACAAGTCTGTTGCTGCACTCAATTGTGTAATTTTAGGCTGTGCCAATATATGGGATATTGAACGAGCTTATCAGACATTTGCTGCAATTGAATCCACTTTTGGATTAACCCCAGATATCCATTCTTACAATGCGCTGATATACGCATTTGGGAAGCTTGGCAAGGTACATAGAAATGAATGTAACATCTGAATGAACGTTGTATGGGTTCAACCAAGATTTCCATGTATCTTTTCGTTTTCTTGCCTAATGACAATTTTTTTTTAATTAAACCGAGAGGTCATTTCATTGGATCCTATTATTGGTTCATCAATAAAACATGTGACTAAGAATAATCTATGAAGGGATAAATTATAGGTCTTAAAAAAAGAATAATCTATGAAGGTCATTATAATAATGAGTCCTATGGGTTTTAGCACAATTGCCAAAGGTTGAGGAACTTGTGTCTTGGGTCACAAGTTCAATAAGACAAGTTCAAGCCTCGTGTCAAGTAAACTTAGTCTAGTATGTAAGTGAAGAAGGATAGAGGGGTGGGCTATCATCCTGGAGTTTGAAGGTTGTGGTTGGCCCAGAGGAACCAGAAGGATTTCTTGGTTAGCCAAAAAAAAACTTACTGATTGCTATACTCTCTTAGATTCTTATCCATATTACTGTTGTAATAGATGTTTCGAAACTACATTCTTTCATTTGTATGTTGATAGGATTCTCTGTTAGAAGGCCTATGATGTGTAAATATGAGAACACAGATTTGCATGATGCCTTGCTTCTTTCTCATGACTTTATGGATTTTTATATTTTCTTGTTGCAGAGAGACGAAGCCACAAAAGTCTATGAGCACTTCATGGATTTAGGCGTGAAGCCAAATGAAATGACGTATTCTCTACTCGTTGATGCTCATCTTATCAAACGAGAGCCTAAAGCCGCAATTTCAGTAGTTGATGAGATGGTAATATACTTCACTCGATCAATACAACTATCAGTGGCGAAATGGCCTGCTTGTCATTTTAGCTAATATTGGATTATACTTTGGCTTCATGTGCAGGTGCATGCCCAGTATAAACCTTCCAAGGACATGCTGAAAAAGATCCGAAGACGATGTACTCGAGAGATGGATTATGAAACTGATGATAGAGTCGAGGAGTTAAGCAAGAAGTTCAACATCCGATTGGGCACAGAGAACCGCCGGAACATGCTCTTTAATCTTGAATACACCACGGAATATGCTGGTTAGATGGTGCTGAAGTGGACCAGAGATCGCGTGCATAGTCCACAACATTCAAAATTTCTCGGCCTTCTGCTGAGAAATTTGATGGAATCCAGCATTAAGATATCATTGCTTCTAGCGTTTGAATGTTTGGACTCTTTTCCTCTTCTTCTAGCTTGCCTATGGGACACCTGAGTGCTGATAGGGCGGTGTCCGTGAAGTTTAGTAGTCTCGTATCTAATATGCCTCACGCGATCCTTTAACCAGTGGCTGTAAATTACTTAGTTCTGGTTAGTATTAAGCTTTGGAGGATGGTGTTTTAGTTGGTAGGTTCTTGTTCGACATACTTATGTATTCTTTTTCCACCAATTAGGATTCTTAAAGACAGTCATTTGATGCAATGAGATCATCTCATTGTGAATAAACTGTAGGCACACTTCATGCTTCACTGCTGAAATAGTTTACATCAAATGCAATTTTCTGACTCATTCATGGTACAATACACCCTTGTAGTGGGCGGGAGCTTAAGTGCATCGGACTGTCTTTTTTTTTTTCTTGGTTTACAGATTCTCCATAGTTGATACTCTCTGGTGTTTATGTATTATTTTTGGTTGTGAATTTCTTCGTACTATCTTACCATCCCTTTTACTTCGATCATTGCACTATTTTGTTGTAGTTTCAGAATGCTTTGTCCTGTTTTCTTCAGGTATCTGCGTTGATATACTTTTCCTTGAGGCGAGGATCTATGGAAACAATCTCTACATCTTAAGGTAGGGGTAGAATTTGCATATATTTTATTCTCAGATTTTACTCGTGAGATCACGTTGAATTTGTTGTTAACCATTCTATGCAGACAATGTGTTTGCACAATACATGTGTTTTATTGCATACATTTATTACTCAACTACATAGTTTACATATATTGTACTTTTAAGTTTAACTATTAAGGCAAATACGCGCAACTTTTCATGACATAGGTATTGAGTAACTTCGTCCATCTATTCTTTTTGGAAGTTATCTTACTCACCTTGCTGAAAATTTACTTATGGCTTTTAAAAGGGTTCTATGGTGGTAAATACTTCTCCAAATGCAATTTAACCTTAACATTTAGAAACTAGTTAAAATGTACTATAATTTAGAATCATGATTAATTAATAATAGTGTGTATGAGACACATGTTTTGTATTTATTTATTTGATGAAAAATATTGAATATGAGTAATTTTTGTGTGTGTGAGTTTCTATGATCTTTCTTTTAGTTTTGAGATGGCTATCAAGAGTTTGTGATGTGACTATAAGAGATGTTATGATTTGAAAATTTTGAAATAAACTCACTATAATCAAGATATTTAAAAATAAATCGTTATGCGTTCAGGTAAAAATGATGAAATTTAAATTTAAATAATTAATATATTTTGAAAGAAAGTGCTCATAAACTACAAAAACATATGTTGAAGGTGCACCAACTTTTAACTAATTTTGTCTTATAAGCACACACTTATTAAAATGTATTGAATGTATTTTGAATGACAAACGAATATATGTTGTATGTATGTAAAATTATGACCAAAGTCATCGATAGACACTCATACTTCTTTCAAAAATTTACTTAGACCCCTCAACTATAACTTGTACCTATCAGGCCCCTAAGCCCCCCAAATTTTGATCCAATTGAGCTTTTTTTTGTCAATCAGCTAAAATCTCAAGTGTGTGTAATACACACGCGATGACGTGGAAAAATTAACCAATTCGAAAAAAACACATGGAAAAAATAATAATTATATGATGAAATTGCTAATTTGTCCATTTTTCTATTTAATTATTTATTTAATAATAATTTCTTAATTTAAAAAAAAAAAAACGACCCACCCCCAGTCATCGTCTTCTTCAACCCCCCCTCCTTCCCCACACTAATCTGATAATGCCAATATAACAAAAAATGCACCAAATTCACCTAAACCTAAACTAAATCAGCTCAAAAACATCATAAACGTCTGACTACAGGAATCTGGTAATATACCAATCTAACAAAAAAGGTATCAAATTCACCTCCAAATCTTGACACACTTCAACAAAATCAGCTCAAAATTGTCAAAAACTTCTCCTCACAACACGAGTCTCATAATGCCAATTCAATAAAAAATACATCAAAACTTATCAAAAATTCACTTTATATTTTCCTAAAGTTTGAATCTTTTCACTAAATTTCACCTCCAAATTTCCAACATTTCAACAGAAATAGCTCAAGACTTCAATTCCCCAAATTCCCACACCAATTTCGTCAAAAAATTCCCAAATTTCGATATTTTCGTACTAATTTCATCAAATTTTCAGTTTCAAAGATATTTTTTCAAGAAATCTTATCTAATTTATCACACTAATTTCATCATAAGTTCAATACCCAAAATAAAAAATTTCAATTTCGATGAAACTTATCACGAGAAGTTAGATCGTAAATATTTGGTGTGAAGTGGTGGCGGAGATAATTGTAATCTATGAAGAGGAGAAAAAGAAAAAATTATTTAAAAGGAAAATGAGAAAGAAAGAGCTGTAAGAAAAAAAAATACGAAGAGGAGAGAGAAAACATGATTTAAAAAGAAAATGAAAAAGAAAGAGGAAGAGAAAAAGATTATTTTAAAAGAACTTGTTTTATTAATTTTTTCTTGGGGTTCTCAGTGCCACTTGGCACGTTTTTATTTGTTATTTAATCAAAAATCGTGCTTCAAACGTCCTTAGTGAGTGGAAAACAAGCGCAATGCCATGTAGGCAAAAAAGGCCCAATTGGATCAAAATTCGGGGGGTTTAGGGGTCTGATAGGTACAGGCCATAGTTGAGGGGTCTAAGTGAATTTTTGAAACAAGTTTGAGTGCCTATCGATGACTTTGGTCTAAAATTATTCTGCGATTTTTGCATAGGCCAAAGGCATGTCGCCAAAATTCACTTAGACATCTAAACTAAGACTTGTTCCTATCAAGCCCGTAAACCCCCACGTTTTGTTTCAATTGGGCCTTTTTTGCCTATGTGGCACTGCGCGTGCAGTGCCATCGTGGGAGGCGCTCGAGGAGCTTTTTTTTTTTACTAATTTATGAATAAAAAGATGCTAAGTGGTATTGAAGGCCCCAAAATTTTTTCTTTTTAAACACTAAAGGCCTCAAAAAACTTTTTAATAAAACAAAAAGCATTACAGGACCCAATTTTTTTTATAAAAAAATAATTATTAAAAAGAAATTTAAAAATTTTATAATTTCTTTTTAATAATTAGGTTTTTATTTTTATATTTTTAAATAATTTTATAATTATTTATTAATAATTTGGATCCTTAATGCCATTTTTTATTTTTATTTTTTAAAATAATTTTATAATTATTTTTTAATAATTTAGATCCTCAATGCCATTTTTTATTTTCATTTTTTTAAAATTTTATAATTTTTTTTTATAATTAGGTTTTTATTTTTATTTTTAAATAATTTTATAATTATTTTTTAATAATCTGGATCCTCAATGCAATTTTTTATTTTTATTTTTGAAAATTTTAAAATTTCTTTTCAATAATCAGTTTTTTATTTTTATTTTTTAAATAATTTTATAATTAATTTTACATAATTTGGATCCTCAATGCCATTTTTTATTTTCATTTTTAAATTTTTTATAATTTTTTTTAATAATTAATTTTTTTAATTAAATGGAACGCTGGGGGAGGGGGGTCTGGGGGTAGGTAGGGGAGTTTTATTTTCATTTTTTAAAATTTTTTATAATTTCTTTTTAATAATTAGTTTTTTTTTTTGAAATAATTTTATAATTATTTTTAATAATTTGGATCTTCAATGCAATTTTTTATTTTTATTTTTAAAAATTTTAAAATTTCTTTTAATAATAAGTTTTTTTATTTTTATTTTTAAATAATTTTATAATTATTTTTTCATAATTTGGATCGTCAATGCCATTTTTTATTTTTATTTTTTAAATTTTTTATATTTTTTTAATATTTATTTTTTTAAAAATTTTTTTTTTAATAATTTATTTCATTTTTTAAAAAAATTTATAATTTTTTTTAAATAATCAGATTTTTATTTTTATTTTTTAAACAATTTTAGAATTATTTTTATATAATTTATATCATCAATGCCATTTTTTATTTTCATTTTAAAAATAAATTTATAATTGTTTTTTAAAAATAATTTTTTAATAATTTATTTCATTTTATTAAAAATTTATAATTTTTTTAAATAATCAGTTTTTTTATTATTTTAAAATAATTTTAGAATTATTTTTTAATAATTTCATCAATGCCATTTTTATATACATTTTTAAAAAAATTATAATTAATTTTTAATAATTATTTGACCCACTATGTTACGTGTCAGCTTACAATTAGCTCATTTTGCCGCGTCATCACATGTGTGTAACACACTTTGAGCTTTTTGCTGATAGGACAAAAAAGGCCCAATTGGAATAAAATGTGGGGGTTTAAGGACCTGATAGGAACAGACCTTATTTTAGATGTCTAAATAAATTTTGGCAACAAGTTTAAGTGCCTAGCGATGTCTTTGAACTTTTGCATATCCGTGCGAATATATTCATATATACATGTTATTGCATGCACACATACAACCTATCATGACTATATCCGGCACGGCTATATGTGTTGTTACCACGAAATTGAGCTAATGTATGCCACCTAACTAGCAACAATAGCTATAAAGTATAATTAGGCAAACTATAACTACTAATGATAATTATACTCAGAACTGTAACTATTAATACAATTTCTCTCTATATCCTTCTAAACTTAATCAACAACATCGGTAATATTCTATAAGTAAGGTGTGAAGAGGATAAAGTATGCACAGACCTTAACACTAACTTGGGAGGAGAGAGATTTGTTGTTAAAAGACCGTAGACTCAAGAGTAGCAAATTCAAATACACAAAAAAGAAAAATAGTATAGAAAATATGACAACTAACAGAAAAACTGTATAAAATCTATCAGAAAAACAATAATCAATCACAAATATAATGCTACACTCGAAGTATAGTACACAACAATAATGATAGATATCTACGGTTAAACCCTAAACAATCATACTACAACTAGTGCACAACAATACTCCTATCTGACTAACCTTCCGCTCTAATACACATTCTTCAAATCTCCCAATATAAAATCATGTCATCGGCAATCTGAATATCTATTTTAATTAATCAAATAATTTTAATTTTAAAAATATCCGTTTAATTTTATATTAAATTGTCTACATTCTAGAGCCCAAAAACTTGCCCAATTCAACCCCCCCCCCCGCCCGCCTCCCAGCCCACCAAAAAACTAGCCTAGTTAATTAAATCTTGATCTTTTAGATCAAACAAATAAATTGATCAAAGAAAACCCCTTTCAAGAAACCAAAAAATTACATAAAAATCAAATCTTTCATCATTCTCCAAGAATTTGCTAATTTCCAACACCCCAAAAAACCCAAAGAGCAAAAAAAAGCAAATGGGGCATCAAAACAATGGGAAAGGAAAGAAAGAAGAAGAAATGAAGAAGGAAAGAGTAGTAGAAGAAGAAGAAGTTGAAGAAGGTGGTGAAGAAGGTGAACATGATGAACAAGATGGAATGTCTGTTCATTCTCCTTGTAAACCTGCTTCTTCTGCTCTTCGTAAGGTACCCCTCTTTTTATTTTTCTTAATTTAGGTACCTTTTTAACCATTGTTTTATATTATTAATCTTTTCTGTGACATGTTGTGTTTATACTATCAAAATTGATTTTTAGGTGTATATATATATATATTAGGGAAAAAGGTTTGAAATATAAGCTTTGGCGAAATTTGCTATAACACGCCTCAACTTTGCGGGTCCTATGACCCTCGACTATTTATTATCGTATTTCTGTCACATATATTTGCCTAGCTCGACCATGGTGTGAATACACACACACTGATCGCGCAAGAGTCTGAAGTCGTCCAGCTATACAAATATATGCCACAGAAATATGGTAGTAAATAGTCGAGGGGTAATAGAAACCCTGCAAAGTTGAGCCATGTTACAACAAATTTCGCCAAAGTTTAAGTATATTTCTGACTCTTTCCCTATATATTATAGGTTGAATCCCTTTTATTTAGATTTTCGTGTGTTTTAGCATTGTTGGATAGAGGTACTGGTACTTGTTGCATATGGGAGGTGACAAGTATCTTGTGGAATTAGTCGAGGTGCCACAGTTATCAAAAAAAAAAGAAGAAAGATGTTCCCTTTTATTTAGATTCCTATTTGTCCCGACTTTGGGACAAAGTTAGTGTTACCTGATGCTTGTTGTTGTTGGGAGGTGGTATGTGTCCTATAAAATAAGTCGAGGGGTGAGAAAGCTGACGTGGACAACACGATTATCAAGGAAAAAAAATGAAAGATGTTGAATCCCTTTTATTTAAATTCCCATATGTCATTGACCTTGGTGGATAGAGTTAGTGTTACCTGGTATTTGTTGCTACTTGTTGATGGTGGGAGGTGGCAGGTGGCCCATGGAATTAGTCGAGGTGTGAGGAAGTTGATGAGGAGATCACTTTATCAAAGAAAAAGAAAGATGTTGAATCCCTTTTATTTAAATTCTCATCTGTCATGATTTTGGTCCTTGGTACTCGTTGTTGGTTGGAGGTGGCAGGTATCCCGTGGAGTTAGTCTAGGCGTGTGAAAGTTGGCTTAGACACCATGGTAATCAAAAAGAAAAAGAAGACATTGGATCCCTTTGGTTTCTTTATATTTTGAATCTCCTTAGTGGAAATCTTGGTTCTGTCATTGATCATATGCTTGTTCATGTGTTTGATTGTAGAATTTATCGATTCTTTTGTTTCTTTTTTTTTTTTTAAAGGGTATGTTTATTTTTCGAATTATAGGAGCAATCACAAGTGGAATTGGAGATTAGATTGTTGGAGGCTCTTGAAATCTATCCCCCTGCCAAATTGAGAGGTATAATTTGTATTAGTTTTATGTGCCGTTGCTCATTTTATATGTTTCCTCTTTAAGTTTTTCTGTGTTTTCTGTTATTAAAGCTGGAAAGGTGGTAACTTTATCATAGTTTTATTTAGTTAGTAAGTAAAACTCACAGTAAAATGTGTTGGATACAGACTCATGGTGTAATCTGGAGCTTGTTGATATTTTGTGGTAATAGAAGTGCTTTAGTTACTAGGCTTTGAAGAATTTAATGCATAGGCGCACCTTAGCGCCCGTGTTACCTTTTTATTTAGATGTAGCTGCTTAGTTGTTTCCAAAAGTTTAATTTGATTGAAATTTGAAGCATTTGATTGTGTCATATCGTAGTTACCTTGCTAATATAATTCTAAAATTTGATATAATCTCTGGCTGGATTCTGTAATGTACTTGAATTGAAATAAGAAGAATTTCGAGACAACAAAGAATTTGAAATTTTATTATTGTCAACTATCTTACAATAACCAATGAATTACAACCAAAATAAAACTACAATTGAATTCTCCTAAGCTGAAAGAAGGAGCTCCAATGCCAATTTTCATAAAATTGATGGAACGAAGACGGAGATGAAGAAGAAGATGAGAGAAGGGAAGAAAGAACTGAGAGAGAGGCTAAGAGAAAGAATAGAGATTTGGGAATCTAGAATTAGCAAATTTCACACCCCTTTTCACCCGGGTTCATGTGGATTGTGGACGTATATGAGAATGAGAGTGCTCTGGCAATTGAATCTCATGTGCTTCCCATGTGTCCACACTTTCAGTCCAAGACAGATTATATGCTTGGATGTCATCCGAGTGTTTCCTGATTTGCGAATACCTAGGCTGTAATAGAATTAGTTGCTCTCATGCTATTTAGCTGTGAGGGTACCTAGCGTAGCTAACTATAAGAGATATCATCATAGCTAAGTAGGAAAGTAACCAAAACAACATGCCCAGTATAGTCTGGGGAGGGTAGAGTGTACGCAGACCTTACCCCTACCTTAGCAGGTGGAGGGGCAAAAGGAAAACACAATAGTTAGTGGGTAGAACTAGTGACCCCATATAGGAATTGAACCCCCTCGACCATTGAGCTAAGCTTCTCAGCTCTTAGCTAGGTAGGGAAGTCTTTTAATTAAATTATCTCTGTCACAATAGTAGATGTACATCTATCATAGCCGTAGAAATTGTAGAATGTATGTTGTGATTGAGATTCAAGGGTAAAGAAAAAAGTAGCTATAATCTCAAGAATGTTCTTGGAATTTTATTAATTCTTGATGAGTAAATTTTTTTTCCCCCCATAAGGGCAAGCGAATGATAATATATGGAAACGGCAGATTAACTTGCATTAAAGTTTGCTTTCTGCTGTGGGAGTGAGATGTAACATCTCAAATGTTTAACATGTTCACCTTGATTCTTATTGCAGGCATCCATCGTCATTTTGTCCTTTACGGCTTAACAGAATATCTGCGTAGAAGGTTACTAGGCTACTTTTGCCCTTTTCTTTTATTAATTCTTCATTTAGTGACGTTGTGTTGTATATGAGCTTAGCTCATGTCGCACTGAGACTCAAGAAAATCAAGACATGCAGATAAAGAGAGTGTGTGGCATTTGGTTAAAACTTTATGTGACTTTATCCTTCGTCTTTCAACACTGAAAATTTATTGTCACAGCTTCAATAGGCATTTTGCTCCTGATGATGTTTTGAAGCTGCTGGATCGCTTCTACAACTTGGAAATGGTGGTAAGTATTATTGGTTTACTTTCTATTTGACTTCAGTCTTCATGACTTTTCCGTTATTCGTCATTTAACTTTGAAAATCTGCTTCGTGGAGCAGAAGAATTTCATATGTAAAGCAGGATCATAACTGATCTACCAAGATACAAAGTTGCACACTGTTCTTGAAGTAGTAATCTGAGTTTCTTAGAAGTAGAATCTTGTCAATAATAATATCATAGTTAATCTGTGTTCTCCAAGAGACCCAAGATTAGGACATTGCGAAGCAACATCAAGGAGACAAATATTGATATTTGACCAGGAAAGAAAGCGCTGAAATATGTCAAAAGAGAATTTCTTGGAGCATAATTTCCATTTGGAGTTATGCATAAAAGATGCTTATGTTACTATATTTGTCATTTTTTCCCGTCATATAACCTTCAATTCAGGCTATAGGCTAGAATCTTGGTTTTACAGGGCAATATTTTTTTCGAGTTATGTGGGATGAGTGTTCTTACTGTGGTGTTCTTTGTACTAATTTCAGAAACCAGATGATGAGGATGCAGAAATCCTAAATCAAGAGGAAGAGTTTTGCCTGCCGCATAGTTATTTCTCGAAGGAGGAACCTTGAACAAGTTCGGAATCAATGTGGATATTGAACTTTAACATATGGCAGCTTTTGTATAGTAGTAACAGGTTGTTAAATTTTTGTTTTTTGATGCCATAATCATTCTGCATCTTCTGTTGGATCTTCCTTCAACAGGCAGTCTTGTATGCTTGCTGAGAATTGATTTCAGCTTCCTAATACAGTTGACATGTTTAAAAATTTTCTCTGAGAGACCTATCCGGTCAATACTCTCAGCGTAATTGGTAAAATTGTTGCCATGTGATCAGGAGGCCACGAGTTCAAGTCATGGGAAACAACCTCTTGCAGAAATGCAGGGTAACGTGTGTACAATGGATCCTTGTGATCCGGCCTTTTCCGGTGCCCATGCATAGAGCTTTAAGTGCACCGGCTGCTCTTTTAATCTAGTCACTACCCTTATGCTTGCATTAGGTAGGCCGTCTACGTTTTGGGGTGTGGTCCTTTCCTAGCTTCGCGTGAATGCAGGCATTATCCTTTTCCTAACATCGTTAAATAACTCCATGGTAAATTTCTTGCACGTGACACAAATTTTTAAGTGCTACAGCCTACAAAGGATGACTTAGGGGTCAATGATGCTTTGCGATCTATCCACCGCATACATGGAGTTACAAGGGAACCAGGGTTTAAATCCCAACAAAGATGACGACTAGGCACATTTTCCTCTTTTATCTAAGTTCTAGTTGACGGAGTTATATAACACATTTTTTTCCGTTTGTCCAAGCTTTAGTTGTTAGAGTTATTCAGTACTGGTGCTAGTGGAGGTTGTAACTATATGGTAAATCAGTTGAGTTATGCACAAGTTACTCGTATACCACCATTCAACAACAACAACAACAAACCCAGTGTATTCCCACACAGTGGGGTCTGGGGAGGGGAGAGTGTACGCAGACCATACCACTACCTCAGGTGAAGTAGAGAGATTGTTTTCGATAGACCCCCGGTTTAGGACCGATAACAGTATAACAAACACAAAACTTAAATGCATATAAACTAGCACAATAAGCAAAATAAACTAACACCGCTAGCCACAAGATAATACCACAGCCACAAGGTTTACATTTACAAAATCCTATCTACACCAAAAAGCTAGCCACAAGGTTTACATTTACAAAATCCTATCTACACCAAAAAGCTGGCGGAAGTGTACAAAGTACAAACAGTAATCCAAATACTAAAATTGGTTTTAATAATTATTCTTCAAAACAAGAGAGGAAAAACTAATGAAATTCAAGTAATAAGGCTTGATAAAGATCTACAAACGGTTGATCTCAAGTATAAGGACTCGTCACAAAAATTATTCATTTTTAACCATAAGGGTTGTGGTGGAGTGGTAAGTACTTCTTCATTCTTGACCAGAGGTCTCGAGTTCGAGTCTCACTGGGTGCAGAGTCGCCTTTGTTAGGGAGTGCTTTACCCCCTAATGTGGTACTTTCCGACATGAATTTGAATTTAGTCGAACTACAATATGGGTAGCATAAACCGGTTGGGAAATCAATAAAAATTTATTCATTTCTTTTTTCATAATAATTTTTTGCTTTATTTGAAAATTAGTGTGTAATACCCCGTACTTTTTCCTAGATAATTTCGTCTCAAGAATGTCTAGTATTAGCTTCTATATTGAATGATGGTTATTCCATGAGGAATTTTCAAGATTTTCACTTTTTGTCATGTGAAAAATTTAATAAGCTTTCCATCGATATAAGATTCGCCCAAATCCGATAATCGAGTTAGAAGTTACAACTATTTTAAATTCCCGTCGTAAAACATTGCCATATTAGTCAGTGGCGCGTCGCGCCACAAGAAGAAATGACATTTGAAAAATTCCAGTATGGGTCCGCGATTATGGCTCGTCGCTCTAGGGCCCAATTTTAGAATTTGTCCTTTTCTAGTGTCTTAGCGTGATTTCCTCCGCGTCGCGCCAAAGTTTCAGGTCTCAAAAGAAGGGGCAACGCGAGGGCTTCGCGTCGCGCCATCCCTCAGTTTCCCAATTGTCAAATTCGAGTGACACGGCGCGATAGCGCGCGTCGCGCCAAGGGCCCAGTTTGAGAATTTTTTTTTAAAATTAAATGACGCGTCCAGGGTTAAAAGGGTCAACTTCCCACCGTTCTCATTAGAGTTACCTGTTATATTAGGGTCACTCACATGTTGTCCTTACTAGTGACGCGGTATTGACACCCTTCCAATCAGGGCATAAATTGGACCCCAATTCAGCTATAATGCATTATTTGGGGCATGTCGGTTAGATGACTACCTCCCACAGTCTCAGTGAAAAAGAAATCAGATAGTTCTTTAGAATTCATGATTGTCAGATACAGTCAACTCAGATATAGAACGGAACTCAGCTAGTTCCACCAGATTCAGGACTGCCAGATACAGTCACTCATGTTATCAATTATATCAGTTATCAGTATGTCATGTTATCAATATTCAGATTCAGTACTCATGTTATCTCGATTTCAGATATAGTTACTATACATGCATGCATGTATTCTCACGTTCATATTAGTCAGTTAGCCAGTATTGTTCATGCATATGAACCCTATGCATTCAGCCTACCCCACATGCATACCAGTATATTCAAAGTACTAGCGCATTTGTGCTATGGTGTCTTATACCATAGGTTTAGAGACATGAGCTCCAAATCAACAGTAGATTCTAGTTTCAGCAGTCAGAGTTAGAAGTGAGTCCTCATCATTTGAGGACATGATTATTTCTCTATTATCTCATTAATTAGTTTATTAGTTGGAGTTAGTTGGGGACATGTGCCATCAACTCCTTACTCAGACAGTTCAGTCAGTTAGAGGCTTTCTAGACAGTCATGTTTCAGACTTCAGTATTTTTAGTTTTGATTTGGGTATTTCATACCCCGTTTAGATGTTATATTTTTCTTCAGTTATGTGAACCTTATGGCCTTTCAGTTCTTGTTTCCACATTATTCAGTATTTTATGCAATATACAGGTACAAATATCAGTCATGGGTTAGCTTGTTGTCCTTCGGGGTCATGAGCACCGTGTAGCATTCCGGGTTCTAGATTCGGGGCGTTACAAACTTGGTATCAGAGCCTAAGGTCAATAGTCTTAGAAATTCTGAAAGCCGCATCTAGTAGAGTCTTGTACATAGGTGTGTTGCGCACCACATTTATATACAGGAGCCTATAAGATGTTTTAGGAATAGTTTCCCCAATTTCAGTATTTATGTCGTGCCAGTGAGCATAATCTCAAGTCAATCTCTCAGTCTAATTCGTTTCCCCCTTTCTTCTACAGAACATGCCTCCTAAAAGAAGAAATGGAAATCAGTCAGCCCCCCAGCCCGAAGATCCTTTGGGCGATCATGTTTCTCATGCGGAGTTCAGGGCCGCATTTACTACTCTTGCTAACTCAGTTGTTGCTCAGAATGAACGACCAGTTGTCGTTCCGGCCAATCCAATGGCCAATTCAGCCGCAGCTAGGATTCAGGGCTTTACCTGAATGAATCCTCTGTCCTTTCTCGGGTCTAAGACAGATGAGGACCCTCAGGAATTCCTAGATCAGGTGCAAAAGGTGACAAACATCATGGGGGTGACTACTGTTGAGAGTGCTGAGCGAGCTGCATATCAGTTGTAGAATATTGCTCACGCTTGGTTCAAGCAGTGAAAGTCAGAGAGGGCAGATGATGCAGGGCCAGTTGAGTGGAAGGAGTTTGCGTCTGCTTTCCTCAATGGATTCTTTCCCTAGAGCTTAGAGAAGCTAAGGTGCTAGAATTCATCAACCTCATTCAGGGAAATATGACAGCGAAAGAGTATTCTTTTAAGTTTACTCAATTAGCCAGATATGCCTCTCATGTGGTTGCAGATAGTAGGGCAAAGATGAGTAAGTTCGTTTCAGGGGTGAATGATAAGCGTGGTTAATGAGTGTAGATCCGCCATGCTGAATAGTGACATAACTTTAGCCAGGCTCATGACTCATGCTCAGCAGATAGAGGAGCAAAAGATTACGATGAGGGAGAAACAAAATAAGAGGGCAAAGACAGGTAGTTTCAACTTCGCTCAGCCTAAGTCAGAAGGAGGAAACCATTCTCAGTTTCGTCCTAAGTCATCAGTTCCATCTCCTTCTACAGCCAATGCTTCAGTTCCTAAGTTCTGAGAGGGTAACTAAGATAGAGCGCCAGACTCCTAGTCCCAGGGTAGTGTTAGCAGTGCCCTACACCTATCCTCTTTGCCAGACTTGTGGCAAGCACCATCAGGGTATTTACAGAACTGGTAGTGGTATTTATTTCGGATGTGGCAAGCCAGGCCACAGAGTCAGAGACTATCCTCAGCCAAGTCCTCAGGGTCAACAGAATCGCTCTTCAGCTCAGTCGATCGCCCAAATCAGCAGGGTGCCACCTCTAGTGCTACTAGTGGGTAACGCCCAAATCGTCTCTATGCTCTTCAGTCCCGACAATATCAGGAAAATTCTCCTGATATGGTTACCGGTATATTACAGATATTTTATGTGAATGTTTACGCTTTGCTAGATCCATAAGCTTCTTTGTCTTTTGTCACTCCTTATATAGCAGTCAATTTCGGAGCCATTCCTGAAATTCTAGTAGATCCCTTTTCAGTCTCTACCCTAGTGGGTAAAATCATCATAGCCCGGTAGGTATACAGGAACTGCCCAGTTATGATATCTCAGAAAGTTACCTCGGCAGACTTAGTCAAATTAGAGATGACTGATTTTGATGTCATTCTCGGCATGAATTGGCTTTATTCCTGCTATGCCACAGTCGACTGCAGAAATAGAATAGTCCAGTTTCAGTTTTTTAATGAACCCGTCCTTGAGTGGAAGGGTAGTATATCCGATTTCAGGGGTCAGCTTGTTTCCTACTTTCGGGCATGGAAAATAATATCTAAAGAATGTGTCTATCATCTTGTTCGAGTCAAGGACACTAGTTTCGAGACTCCTAGTCTTGAATCAGTCCCAGTAGTGAATAAATATTCAGATATCTTTCCTGAAGATCTTCTAGGAATTCCTCCCGAAAGGGAAATAGATTTCGGTATTGATCTTCTTTCGGATACTCAGCCTATCTCTATTCCGCCATTTAGAATGGCACCAGCAGAACTCAGGGAACTGAAAGAACAATTGAAGGATCTATTAGATAGGGATTCATCAGGCCCAGCATTTCCCCATGGGGCGCTTCAGTATTATTCGTGCGCAAGAAAGACGGTTCTCTTAGGATGTGTGTAGACTAAACTCAATAAGGTCACGGTCAAGAAAAAGTATCCCAGAATCGATGACTTGTTTGATCAACTTCAGGGTGCCGGTTATTTCTCTAAGATAGACCTCAGATCCGGCTATCATTAGCTCAGAGTTAGAGAATGTGACATTCCGAAAATAGCTTTTCATACTCGGTATGATCATTTTGAATTCTTAATTATGTCATTTGGTCTTACCAACGCCCTAGCCGCTTTCATGGACTTGATGAACCGTGTGTTCAAGTAGTACTTGGACATGTTTATCATAGTCTTCATAGATAATATTCTGGTCTATTCTCATAGTGAGCGCGATCATGCAGACCATCTCAGAGTAGTACTTCAGACTCTTAGAGATCATCAGCTATTCACCAAATTTAGTAAGTACGAATTTTGGCTAAGGTCAGTAGCATTCCTTGGTCATATCATTTCTGGTGATGGCATTAGAGTTGATCCTCAAAAGACCGAAGCAGTAAGAAACTGGCCCAGACCTGTCTCTCCATCATATATCAGGAGTTTCTTGGGTTTAGCTGGCTATTACAAGCGGTTTGTTGAGGGATTTTCTTCTATTGCATCCCCTATGTCTAGATTGACTTAGAAAAAAGTCAAGTTTCAGTGGTCAGGTCCTTGCGAGAAGAGTTTTTAGGAGTTGGAGACTCAACTCACCTCCGCTCCAGTATTAGCTCTCCCAGATGGTTCAGATGGGTTCGTAGTGTATTGTGATGCATCTAGAGTAGGTTTGGGTTGTGTCCTCATGCAGTATGGTAAGGTCATAGCCTACGCCTGCAAACAACTTAAGCCCCATGAGAGGAATTATCCTACTCATGATCTTGAGTTAGCAGCCATAGTATTTGCCTTGAAGATTTGAAGGCATTATCTATATGGTGTTCATGTAGATGTATTGATAGATCATAAGAGTCTTCGGTATGTCTTTTCTCAGAAAGATCTCAATCTTCGTCAGAGAAGGTGGTTAGAGCTCTTGAAAGATTACGACATGAGTGTCCTCTATCATTCGGGTAAGGCAAACGTAGTGGCCGACACTCTCAGTAGACTATCCATGGGTAGTGTTTCTTATGTTGAGGACAGTAAGAAGAAGTTAGCTCAGGAAGTCCTTCAGTTTGCCAAACTAGGCGTTCGCCTAGTTGATACAGATGAGGGTGATATATGGGTTCAAAGTAGTTCAGAATCATCTCTAGTTTCCGGGTGAAAGAAAAGCAAGATAGAAATCCCAGCCTTGTCAACTTGAAAGAGTCAGTTCAGGATCAGAAAATAGAGGTTTTCTCCCAAGGGAGAGATAGTGTTCTTTGTTGTTAGGGTCGTCTCTGTGTTCCAGGTGTAGATAACTTAAGGCAACGAATTCTTGCAGAAGCGCATGGTGCGCGCTACTCTATTCATACAGGGGCCACTAAGATGTACCGCGACTTGCAGGAGATCTATTGGTGGAGTAGGATGAAGAGAGATATTGCAGAGTTTGTGTCTATGTACTCTACATGTCAGCAGGTTAAGATAGAGCATTAGAAGCCTAGTAGGTCCATGCAGGAGTTCAGTATTTCTACTTGGAAGTGGGAAGTAGTGAGCATGGACTTCGTAACGGGTTTGCCTCGAACTCATCATCAATATGATTCAGTCTGGGTCATTGTAGACAGAATGATCAAATAAGCTCATTTTTGTCCAATTCATACCTCTTATTCAGTCGAGGATTATGCCAAACTCTACATCAAGGAGTTGGTCAGATTGCACGGTGTTTCGTTGTCCATTATCTCAGACAGAGGTACCTAGTTCACCTCTCATTCCTGGAAAGCATTCCAAAAGGGTCTTGGTACCCAAGTTCATCTTAGTACAACCTTTCATCCTCAGATAGATGGTCAAGCAGAAAGGACCATTCAGACTTTAGAAGATATGCTAAGGGCGTGTGCAATCGATTTCAAGGGAAGTTGGGATGACCACTTACCTTTGATTAAGTTTGCATACAGCAATAGCTATCATTCCAGTATTCGGATGGCTCCATTTGAAGCTCTCTATGTAGGAGATGTAGATCTCCAATTGGTTGGTTTGGAGTTAGTGAGGTCTCAGTCATAGGGCCTGACTTAGTATTCGACGCCTTAGAAAAAGTCCAGTTGATCACATAAAGACTCCGGGCTTCTCAGAGCCGACATAAGTCTTATGCAGATGTTCGTAAAAAAGATCTCAAGTTCAAGAGTGGTGACTATGTCTATCTAAAGATCTCTCCCATGAAGGGAGTGAAAAGAATCGGCAAGAAGGGAAAGCTCAGTCCTCGATATGTCGGTCCCTTCAAGATTCACAGTCGCTTTGGCAAGGTAGCCTATGAGCTTGAATTGCCTTCAGATCTAGCCGCAGTTCATCCGGTCTTTCATGTCTCTTTGCTCAAGAAATGAATAGGTGACCCATCAGTTGTAGTCCCTATTTAGAGCATTGATATTTAGATCACTCTCTCTTATGAAGATATTCCAGTCGAAATCTTAGACTATCAAACTCGTAGGTTGAGGAACAAAGAAGTCCCTCTAGTTAAGGTTCTTTGGCGAAATTAGTCCGTCGAGGGAGCTATTTGGGAAATAGAGGCAGACATACGTACCAAGTATCCTCATCTCTTCTTCGCCAACTCAGATCAAGCTCAAGGTAACAGTTCTCCTTAAGCTTACTTAGTTTCATGTTCAGTGTTCATCATAAACTTGATATGCAGTTTCATGCTCATGTTCCCATTATAAACTTGGTATCAAGTACCATTGCATACTCAATCATGCACGCATGTATCAGTTCAGTTATGTAATTATGCATCAGACATGCATTCTCATTGTGAGAAACTTAGTTCTTTAAAACACTCAGTCATGCATTCATGAATTAGTTACACATGCATCAGATATGCATGTTCAGTATTATACGTTTATCTTGTCAGTCATGTCAGTCATGAGATCATGTTCCAGTTATTCATGTTTAGTATGTACGTCAGTTGTCTTTTCTCCCCTCTCAGTCAGTCTCATTCGAGGACGAATGTTATTAAGGAGGAGATATTGTAACACCCCGTACTTTTTCCTAGATAATTTCGTCTCAAGAATATCTAATATTAGCTTTTAAATTGAATGATGGTTATTCCATGAGGAATTTTTAAGATTTTCACTTTTTGTCATTTGGGAAATTCAATAAGCTTTCCATCGATATAAGATTCGCCCAAATCTGATAAGTTCCCATCGTAAAATAGTGCCATATTAGTCAGTGGCGCCCCGCGCCACAAAAGAAAATGACATTTGGCAAATTCCAGTATGGGTCCACGATTATGGCACATCGCGCCAGGGCTCAAATTCAGAATTTTTCCTTTTCTAGTGTCTTAGCGCGATTTTCTCCGCGTCACACCAAAGTTTCAGGTCGCAAAAGAAGGGGCAACGCGATGGCTCCGCGTCGCGCTATCCCTCAGTTTTCGAATTGTCAAATTCCAGTGATACGGCGCGACAGCGCCGCATCGCGCCAGGGGCCCAGTTCGAGAAAAATTTCATGAAATTAAATGATGCATCCAGGGTTAAAAGGGTCAAATTCCCACCGTTCTCATTAGAGTTACCTGTTATATTAGTGTCACTCACATGTTTTCCTTACCAGTGGCGCGGTATTGACACCTTTCCAATCAGGGCATAAATTGGACCCCAAGCTATAATGCATTATTTGGGGCATGCTGGTTAGATGACTACCTCCCACTATCTCAGTATTAGTCTCAGTCAAAGAACTTAGATAGTTCTTCAGAATCCAGGACTGTTAGATACAGTCAACTCAAATACAGAACGGAACTCAGATAGTTCCACCAAATTAAGGACTGTCAGATACAGTCACTCATGTTATCAGTTATATCAGTTATTAGTATGTCATGTTATCAGTATTCAGATTCAGTACTTATGTTATCACGATTTCAGATATAGTTACTATGTATGCATGCATGTATTCTCACGTTCATATTAGTCAGTTAGCCAGTATTGTTCATGCATATGAACCCCATGCATTCAACGTACTCCACATGTATACCAGTACATTCAAAGTACTGACACATTTGCTCTATGGTGTCTTATACCATAGGTTTAGAGACTTGAGCTCTAGATCAACAGTAGATTCCAGTTTCAGTAGTCAGAGTTAGAAGTGAGTCCTCATCATTCGAGGACATGATTATTTCTCTATTATCTCATTAATTAGTTTATTAGTTGGAGTTAGTTAGGGACATGTCCCATCAACTCCTTACTCAGAGAGTTCAATCAGTTAGAGGCTTTCTAGACAATTATGTTTCAGACTTCAGTATTTTTAGTTTTGTTTGGGCATTTCATACCCCGTTTAGATGTTATATTTTTCTTTAGTTATGTGAACCTTAAGGCCTTTCCGTTCATGTTTCCACATTATTTAGTATTTTATGCAGTATACAGGTATAGATATCAGTCATGGGTTAGCTTGTGGTCCTTCGAGGTCATGAGCACCGTGTAGCGTTTCGGCTACCAGATTCGGGGCGTTACATAGTGTTTGACCATGAGAATTTCAAATCCTCCATGAGGTTGTGTTTCAAAATTAAAAAACGGCTTGTATCATGTTTTCTAACTCAACTCTTTCATTTTTTAAATCGTATTTGAAATATGGACATTATTTCAAATTTTCACATCGGTGGGTTAAAGGGTCCTTAGTCTCCTTATATGGTCTTGAGCAATCCTCCCTCAAGAGCTAGCTTTTGAGGTTGAGTTAGGCCCAAGATCCATTTCTTTATCATGGTATCAAAGCCAGACCCACCCAGTTCATTGTTTCTGATGTTGGGCCCCCCTTCTTATATTGTCCACGCTCCAGATGTCCAGCCTTGGGCGTGCGGGAGGGGGGGTGTTGGAGTCCCACATCGGTGGGTTAAAACATCCTTGCTCTCCTTATATGGTCTTGGGCAATCTTCCCCTCAAGAGCTAGCTTTGAGGTTGAGTTAGGCCCAAGGTCCATTTCTTTATCATGGTATCAGAGCCAGACCCACCCAGTTCATCATTTCTGATGTTGGTCCCCCGTCTCATATTGTCCACGCTCCAAATGTCCAGCCCTGAGCGTGCGGGGGGGGGGGGGTGTTGGAGTCTCACATCGGTGGGTTAAATGGTCCTTGGTCTCCTTATATGGTTTTGGGCAATCCTCCCCTCAAGAGCTAACTTTTGAGGTTGAGTTAGGCCCAATGTCCATTTCTTTATCACTTTGTAAAAAATACAACCAAACAAAATTCCATCTTCAACTCCAACTTTGTAAATTACAAAAAGGTGAAAAATACTTGGAATATATGGACAAATGCCTACTTAAGAACAACGAACGCTTGAAGTAGAGATATAGCACTATGGGCATCTGTTGGCCACCCCGGATATAATAATACATAAAATTAATACATGCATTATTATTCTCAATACACTTTGCCAAACGACAACTTATGATTTATACATGCATTGATCCATTCAAAGAGACAAAATCATTAATATTGTCAACACACTCTACTAAACAACCCCTTATGATTTATACATGCATTGATTCATTCGAAGAGACAACATCACCCTAAATTGATTATTTCGTCGCTATTGAAAATGAATTATTACATAGTTTAATTCTTAAACTTTGTGACTTACTCCTAGCAATTAGTAATAACGCCCCTATCAAACCCCCATCTCATGTTTTTTTTTTTAAAATAATTTTGAGTTCAACATTACTATAAAGAATTGTACTTAAAATATCCAGACTTTGTTAGCCGCGACCTTGGATTCTATTTTATAATCAATCCAATCCCAACTTTTCTTTTTCTTAGGTCTAGGGGATAGTGGAAACAATCTCTGAAACAAATGCAAGGTAAAACTACGTACAAATCCTTATAGTTTGGGCCTTCACTGAACATTGCGCATAACGGGAGCTTTAGTGCACCAAATTGCCGCTTAGATTCAGGGTATGTAATAGAAACCTCAAAAACATGGAATGAATAATCTCAGCCATATTTGATCTAACAAAGACTCTAAGCCATTAGAAAAAACAAAAAATAAGTAATACAAAATGTGCCTGCTGCTTAGATGATAACTCTTCCACAATTAACAACATGAGTAAATCAAAAACAAAAAAAATCAATAAATAAGTCTTAAACTAGATAGAAACAGCAAATGATCATTCAAAAAATTGCATCTTCTGATGAGGCCATTGCAAAAAATAATGCAAGCAAGTTGTGTCTTGTAAAGCTGAGAAAAAAAAATAAAATCTGCTGTGATTTGTAGCGCGTATCGACTATTATTTAGCTTTTGATGCCTCCTGTAATGATTTCAAGAAGCAACAACTTGATGTCAGAAGAATCATAAGATGCATACGTCGAAAAATTGAAGTATGTCAAGTTATGCAACGCACTTCAGGTTCAGCAGATTTTGCTGACTCAGGAGATTTTGGTGCCTCAGCAGATTTTGCTGCTTCAGCAGATTTTGCTGCCTCAGCAGATTTTGCATCCGCAGATTTTGGTTCAACTGCTTTTGGTTCATCAGCCTTCACATGCTCTTCACCTGTACAAGAAGTTTTTCATCAGTATCGCTTCTAAATGATTTGTTATTTTGTGTGAGTTTACGTTCTATGTACTGACGAGTAAAAAAAAAAAATTTACACAATCAGGTTACGTATAAGGTAATTGCGACTAAATGTCTCGATTACCTAACCTACAACAATGAAGAGTCTTGATTCAGATGGAGGTGAAAGAGGCAAAAATTGGAACAGGAATATCATTCAGAAAAAGAAATGAGAAAGGTTCTGTTGTTGACTGACAAATAGGGAGTTTATGGAAAGTTACAATCCCCTCCACGGAATAGTGCACCTACACGCCTTCATCGATGATGTTTTTTGACTGGAAGGCCTAGTGGTAACTAACTATCCGGACAAATACTTCGTGAAATGATCCATGCGTGTTTGTTTACAGGAGCAACAAGTTCAAGTTGGTAAAGTAACAGCACTTACATTTCTATTTCCGTGGTCGATGATCACAAAAGCCCTTTTACCATTCTTTATAGATGGGATACTCTATTTCTACAGATAGGGTGGAGAGGCGTGTTTACACTGTCAGAGTATACAACAGTTATAGTAGCAAAACTAGAAATAGTTCTATCACTTTTAGGAATTTCAACATGTAAAATGTGTGAGTTATGCTTGACATATTATGTGTTTATAGAGTTAAGAGATATATCAATAGAATCCATTTTATATAAGTTAAGGGCAGTCCGGTACACTAAGCTCCCGCTACGAGCGGGGTCTAGGG
>NC_061121.1:14361712-14394823 GCF_002878395.1 Capsicum annuum
AATAGTAGCGGTAACAACAATGTTTAACAACAACAAGATGATGATGATGAACAAGAGGAGATGATAATGAAGAACAAGATGATGATAATAAAGAAGAAGATGATGAATAACGCAACAACAACAATGAACAACAAAAATCACGAAGAGAGAGAAAACTCCAATAAATGAGAAGAGAGAGAAACGTGCCTTTTTTCCCCTTCATTTCTAGTTATATTAGGTTTTACATTGGATCAAAGTGTAAATTAAATAACTTGTGGGTTATTTTCAAACTTTTCTTACTTTCTTGATCCTTAATAAAGTAAATGTCAACTCCACTCAATTATTAAGACTTGTGTCACCCGCACTTCATTTTAAAACTCTTTTGTCACCTAGAGCCCAAGACCACTAATTTCAAACTAGTTTTTTGTTGTTTTAAGACTAGGCTATGATCACTAGTTATTACTTTCTTCATTCCTTTTTATTTGCTTTCTTTTCTTTTCTACACTTAAAGGATATAAATTTTGATCAATATTTTAAGATGTATTTTTAATCAATTTTTTTTTTAAATCTCCATTTATAATACTTTTTCTATAGTTTTTGAATATCTAAATTTTAATTCTAAAAAATTAAATCAATCTAATTTTATTTAGCTTTGAAACTTAGCCAAATTGATTCACGAAAAACAAAGGGAGCAAATAAAAAGGAATGGAGGGAGTACCATATTTAGTCTTTGAAACACATCTTAAAGGGCATCCAAGTGCACTAAAATTCCCGCTAAACTCACTAGTTATAACAATCTTCTTGAAACTCATCCTTACGTATATAATCTCTCATGATTGCATCATAACATATACTTTCTCTGTTTCGTTTTACTTAGCCTCTTTTGACTTTGTACACCAATTAAGAAATTATTAATTAGAAGTGTATTTACAAAATGAACCTTATTAATGATATCTTGAAACTCTAAATCTAACTATTACTATTTTCTTTAATGCGGAAAAAATAGTAATAAAGCACTCTTGATTTGTGAAAATAGATAACTAATTTAAAATCAATATATTTAAAAAGAAGACCAAGTAAAATGAAACGCAGGAACCTTTTAAGAAATAAAGTTTTTGATCGGAATATGAATCAAACCAAAGGACCCTTTAACTATTTAAAGGATAATAAAATGAATCACACTTTTATCACTAAACTATACCCGCTACAATTCGATTATTTTATACATATGCAACTTTTGTCGAACAGAAAAATTGTGGTAATTAAGATAGGATAAGATAGGGTCGTCAAAACCATTAAATTCATAACATAAAAATTCCTCGAAAGCTTTTTTTTTTCTTTTAGTTCAGCAAGGCGGTAAACATAAAATCAAAAAGCAAAAAGAGAAATGAGATTTTTATTTTGATCGAATTTTCTATTGTATATATTTTATTTTACATTTATAAAAAATGAAATTTTTTTCTTGTTGCTTGAATATTAACTATTCAATTAAAATAAAATATTACAACTATAACAAACATTTTGATTTTCAAATTCAAATTTGTTGGAACAAAAAAGGCCCGACTGGGTACTGACTAGACCAGACCATGAGAAAAACAGGGTCATTTCAAAAAAAATCAAGACATAGAAAATAGTTCTTTATTTTTCTTGATATTTTTGGCTCTTCTGAGCCCTTCCTTTACTTTAGATAGTCCCTTACTTTATATAAAGAGATAAATATCGAAAAATCATTTTATGATGAAAATAGAATAGCTGACAATTTTAATTTGTGTACATAACGGGTATACACTATACAATCAAATCTCAATTTTTTTATGAATTTCTATTCTAATAGAGGGGTAGGTATTTGTTGTTGAGAACTCCAAAGTCGAAAAGAATTTTAAAAAATTTTCTGATATGAAATCATAGTCTATATAATTAGAATTATCATTTAAGAGTAGCCATTAACTATAGTTAAAAATATATAGATGATCAATCAGTTGATTCGCTCTAATTCGTTGAATTAATCTGTTATAAAAATATCTGAAAAAGAAGGGAACATTGCTTCTGCAAACATGAATTGAACTTTTTTTATAATTTTTATGAAAAATTGTATCTTTATCTTGGAGCCTCGAAAGAAAGAAAATCGTTCTTTGCTTTGACTTTGATGAAAAATTTCCAGTTCAAGTTAAAATGAATTAGTCGTACCTAGTCCGATAATAGAATATAGGTTATGATTGACTAGCTATTCACTCGATTTTGGGGTCATAATCATTATGTAGTAGAGATGGCCGAGTGGTTCAAGGCGTAGCATTGAACCTGCTATGTAGGCTTTTGTTTACCGAAGGTTCGAATCCTTCTTTTTTCGTACCTTCGTTCAATCCACCAATTTTACTAACAACAAAGACTCAAATAGCAATCGATATCATTATTCCAACAGCTAGAACCTTCTTTGATCTAAAGATATAGATTCTCAATTCCTAATTGCTTTGATGCATAAAATAGAATACTAAAAAATAATTATAATCAAAATATGAAAAGAAAAGAGTAGCCAAGGAATGCAAATAGATCCCTTGTCTATTACACAAAAATGAGCGAAATCCAGATCAAATTCAAATTTATCTAACTTAACCCTGATTAATTTACTACGCCTAAAGGGAATAAAATTTTACGAACCCTTAGTTTTAGTCTAATGAGAATAATATTCTATGACTAGAAATTATCGATTTATTAGTTAAAAAACCTTCATAAAAAATATAATATCTTTTAAAATGTGAAAATTAATAGTAGAATCTACTACTTCTAAATCAAGAATCCGTCTAAGGTACAAACATCTCTGTAACAGTCATATCATCATCTATAATAATATTTCCGACAATAGTACTCAAGTTTTCATTTGAAACCAATATTTAATATTATATATTATATGTTGCCTATAACACTATTTCTCTATATATGACATCCAAAAGATACATATATTCAGACAAACAAAATCGTCATAAAGAGGTTTGACCTTACAAATTAAAGAGAGGGGAGAAGGAAGTGAAACATACCATTGTAAAACTGAGCTTGCTCAACTGGTCAAACAACTCTTCTATCCTTGGAAGAGGATACTTGTTCTTAACCATTAACTTATTCAACTGCCGATAGTGTATACACATCCAAAGAAAACTATCCTTCTTACCATGAATAATACCGGTGCGCCCCACGGGGACACACTAGGATGGATGAAACACTTATCCAAAAGATCCTTACATTGCTCCTTAAGCTCCTTTAAGTCAGTCGGAGTCATTCTATAAGGGGGAATATAAATTTGACGAGTGTCCGGAACCAGGTCAATTCCAAACTCAATCTTCGTATCAGGAGGAACACAAAGAAGGTCATCACAGAAGACCTCAGAAAATTCATTCACTACCGGAATCGAATGCAAGAAAAGACCTTTCGAGTTAGAATCTTTAACCCAGACTAAATGATAGAGCTACCCCTTGGAGATTAATCTTCGAGCTCTAAGATATGATATAAACTTCCCCTTAGGAGCTAGGGAACCACTCTCCCATTCAATAACTGGCTCACCAGGGAACCTAAATACAACCTTACGGATCCGATAATTTAAGGACTTGTAGCATGAGTGTACCAATTCATACCCAGAATAACATCAAAATTCACCATATTTAATTCATACAAGTCCACCAAAGTCTCCTTACTACCAACAGATACCACACCCCGTATAGACTCTTTTAGCAACCACAGAGTCACCTACCGGGGTAGAAACAAAAAAAGGGTCCGAAATAACCTCAGGACCAAAATCAAAATACACAGCCATAAATGGGGTCACATAAGAAAGAGTGGACCTCGGATCAAGTAAATAACAAACGTCCCGAGAAAAGAGTTTCAACATACCATTCATGACATCAGGCGATGCCTCAGAATCCTATTGAGTAGTGAGTGCATATAGACGGTTTTAACCAATGTCGAAACTAGATGGTGCACCCTTTGGTGCCGGAGCTGATGATGAAGCAACTTGAAGTTTATCCCCCCCGAAGCAACCTTACAAATCAAACAGTTTCTAAGCATATAACCTGGCTGACCATATTTGAAGCACCTGTCCCTCCTTTCATCACAAAAACCCCGATGCAACCGACTAAAGAACCTACAAGGAGAACATGATGACACAGTACCTAGCTAACTCTAGCTTCAATGTCAACTAACTATAGATGACACAGTCAACAATGAGAACACACCTACTATTAATGAACAAGAGCAGTAAGCTAAATGCTTACAAACCACGAAATAAAGACTCAAATACAACAAGAGCTTGAGACACTAATGACAACTGAGCAGGTCCCTGTTGTAAATGAGACTTTGGATGGTGAGTTTCTTCAAGAGAGATGCGATGTTGTTTGTATATGAAAGCTTAGGTTTTCTTGTTGTAACATGTTGCATATATATGAGACAAGAAAACCTAAGACTCTTCTCATTGGTTGAAACAAAAAATGTTGCAGCTTTTGTCACCAACTTTCTGTTAAACGGTACTTTTTCTAATTGTATGTTGACTGAGTGGAATAGACGTGGACGTGCTAAACCTGGTTCCTGAGCAGTTGTAATTTTGATCTCCTTGAACCACTTCTCACGGTTAATGGCTTGTCAATCATCAAAACTAAGGACTTAATTATTTCTCCCCTTTTTTGATGCTGACAAACTCATACTCTAGTCTGCTACTTGTAAATCAAGAATCTATCTAAGGTACAATCAGACCTCTCTAGAACAGTCATCATCTATAATAACATTTCAAATAACGGTACTCAAGTTTCCATTTGAAACCAATATTTAATATTATATCATACGTTGCCTATCACATCATTTTTAAACGCATGCATCCTTTTAAAGCCTTATTTAGGATTAGTAAACAATTGGATTTGAGCTGATTTGACTTTGGGTTCCCTTTTCTTTTATTAAAAATTTAGATAAAATTTTAAAGTAATTATTTAATTTAAAATTAATAAGAAAAAGCTCTATATTGATTTTCTTTAAAAAAAGATCTCATTTGATTCCGCTCTCCATCTTTCATGTTTCGTTGTTATTATTATTGTGACCAGAGGTCAATGAAAGCTTGAAACATAAAACTTATTTTTTTTTGCACCTTTTTGCTTATTGCTTTACTTCATATTAAATTAAACATAAACATTAAAGCTACACATTACGCTGTTTGATTTAAAATTTTTGATATATTTATTCATGAAAAAATGATTGTCAGTATTATGTAGTTTGGCTTTAAAATTTTCAATGCACCATTCGTCCAAAAAAGAAAAAATTTAGTGATGTAATGCTTGAACACCCTTCGTGAAATTTTTGGCTCTGCCACTATCGGAATGCTCAACTTACTCAGCGAGCTTGGCCCTGTAAACATGAGTTTCTCTTTCCTTTTGAGATTCCATCTTCAATAAAAATTGTACTCCAATAAACAAACAAGAAAATAGGATGATGATATGTATTATATAAATTAAAAATATTTTTCTTTATTTTTTTATTATATATTAAAAATATTATTTCAAAGTTTTGTTGTTTACAAATGAGTGAGATAGATAGATGTTTACGAAGGAGTTAAAGAAGGAAAGTAAAAGCGTAAGAATTAATCAACTTATTAATTAGGATATCATTTTGGGATTTAGTTAACTAATTGCAAGTCTATCCAAAATCTATCCAAGCTCAACCAGAATTATCTATAAATAGCTTAGTTTCATGTAAGCTATTCATCAAGTACGTCCTCTTAGGGTTTTAGAGGAATATAACACAATTACATAATTTTTTTTTTTGTGTTTCCTATGTCATCTCATCATCAAGCTAAGGACATGATGGGGTATAGATTTCACCCAACGAACAAAGAGCTACTGAAATATCTGTTAGGGTTTGCGATAAACAAGCCATTTCCACAACAATATCAATTCATGCAGCTTGTAAATCTCTACGCAGACAAGGAGCCATGGGAGCTTTTTGACGGCACCAAGAACAACACTGGTTACTTCATCACTCAACACAATAAAGAGAAGGAGCAGCATGTAAGAGTTAAACGTACAGTGGGGATCAATGGAACATGGAAGCTACAAGGCAAAGTGAATAAGGTGTTTGACGATCAAGGGAAACTCATGGGGTACGTCAAGAATTTGAAGTACAAACCCCATCCCCACCATAAAAAATCTTCAGACAACCCTAACGGGGAATGGTTGATGACCGAATATTTATTGTATGATCGTTATGTGGATCCTCAGAAAATTAAGAACAAGGGTTTTGTAGTGTGTAAGATCAAGAAGAAGGAAGAAAAACACGGCGATAACAAACAAGGAGTTAATAACGATGAGGACGCTGATGAGTATATTGATTCAGTTCTACAAGATGAAGAAGACATTAGTATTATTAATGAGAATAATGAATATCTAGAGGGAGATGAAGTAGAGGAGCATATACTTGCTATATTAGGTTAGTTTTAGGTTTCGAAACTGTCGCTATATTAGGAGCATATACTTGCTATATTAGGAAACTTTTGTGTAAGGGTTAGGTTTAATTTTATTGTTTGGATATCCCTATTGTCATATTGTTTTGTTGTAATTTATAGGTGGTAGATGAATGTCGGTCAACTTTGAAATTTTTTGTGTAAAGGTTGATATCTCAATTATCGTTTTATTTGATTGTAGTTTGTGATCAATTACTACCTATTATTTTTATCATTATCGGTTGGTTCCAAATAGTTTGTATAAATTCACTGTCATGTAACAAAATGGATTCTTGAAGTTTGTAATATCTTGAAGCTTAGGATTCGGCTGCAAAGACCCTTGTACAGTTTTCATGTATGTGATTTTGCATATGTTGCTGTTGATCCAGCACTTTCTCCTCTTCTTCGTTGGTTAAGAACATCAAGACATATGATATGTACTCTATTCTATCCTAATTTGCTTAATCAAATAATTAACGTTCAAGATTTAAAAAATCTATTAGTTAATTTATAATTTAGAGAATGATCAATATTAATATCATCGTGCTCACGGCATTATCACGATTCATCAAGTTTTAAATTTCTTGGTACTTGGTAAATAATCAAATATTCATAATTGATTATTACTTGCAACACTATGATACTTCCGTTGAAAAACAACTCAACACCCTTCTTCTAGGTACTTCTATTTTTTTTTCTCTTCAGATTTTGATTCGAGCCATCTTCTTGCATTTGTTACCATCATCCTTTTTAACATTCTTTATTTGTTTTAGTTAATAGCTTTAAAGATTATACATGAATAACACTTAATCAACATTTGATGATAGATTCTCCTTCTTTTCCTTCTTATTTTATTTGATTCGGGTAGTCTTCTTGCTCCTTTTGTGTGGGTTTTATATGAATATATTAATTCTCTGTTCAAGCTTTTTTGAGATTTTAAAGCTAAATTCATTAAAGTACGGTACACGAGTGGAACGCGTACTATAAGACTAGTATATTAAAAACTATATGAAAATAGCCGTGATAAGAACGTGTTGCGCCCAAAAGCACACACAAGTGTATGTGGTCCCACCAAGTAGTAAAGTGACCTTTTACAAGATAAGTATTGATCCCTCAGAGACTTGTGTTGACAACTATCGAATTCTAGTTTCACTATTATGATTAACCAAGTGCTATCGTAATAGAGAGAGAGTTTGAAAGTTAAAACTTAGAGTAAACTTAACAATGCGGTAAATTAAGGGATTGAACAACCAATGGGATGAAACACGGGGTTAAAGCACTACGAACAATCACACTTTGCTATAGAACATCAATGGTAATGTTAATTATCTTGGTTGTTGATTCACGAGGTTGATATTATGATTATGGTCTTCCGAGCCTCTAATCACCTATCTTAGATCCACTACTATATCGTTGAGCGGGGATGCGAGAACTAAGTTAAATGCATTCATATTTAATCCCGTAAGTGAATTAAATAGGTCACTTAGTTATATTCCTATCCCAAATGCAAATTATAACTTCATTTTGCAGAAGATTACAATCCTATTCTATTTATCCCCACGTACTATCCTCTTGTTCCTCCTTCCAGGCTCACAAGATGACTATGGATGTATTATAAGGGTATCTAATCCTTAAAATAGTGAAAACAAGGATAAATAAACAATCAAATATGAAAAATAATCAAAATCAAGTCAATTCACAACAAGAATAATTATTTTCTTTACCTTAACTCCGGAAAAGGGGCTTTTACCCGCACATGGACATAACTGTAATCACGATGAATGAATACATTATAAAATCCAAAAACAAACTAACGTAAATGAAGAAAAACCCTATTTGAAGTGTTATCCAGCTTCTCTCATGGTTTAAAAGTCGTCCAAGGTGTATATCATCATGTTTAAATGTCCTATTTATACGAGGAAAATATTATCGATTTTGAACACGACACTGATAGCTCCCAAGATACACCATCACTTCAAAGATGGTTTTGGTCGCTGTCAAATATAGTAACCCAACCCATGTTGGGGTTGAATCCCAAGGGAATACGTGGAAATGTGGCTCTCAGCTATTGTAATCAACGGTTGGAACTGAAAAAGTAAATGTGGGGTTTTGAGTATCAATATTGAACTAGTGGTGAATATCAACTTCGATTGTAGTCAGTCATAGGTGAACACTAGGATTGTGTTTCCCCTGACTTCTCAACTTCGTAGGTTTATCGTGCTATGTTGAACCAACATGATACCTTGCATGCAGAATCGATAAGTTATGTACCATCTATAGTCTTTTGGACGAGTAGACAGATGTCACCCTTTACCTTTTGAGTATCAGGATGTCTCCTAACCCTTATCTTGATCCCAATTAACGATTACCTTTTAAGTCTTTAGTTATTAGATAAAAGCTAACCATCTTACTAAGATAATACCTAGTAGCGTGGATCGACAACTAGACTTTAAATTACTGTTGTCATTATCTTTTCCTAGTCACTACTCCTCTTTTGGAATAAGTAGCATTAATCTAGGCAGGATCGTAATATTTTCAACCGCTAAGATAACAATTGAAGTAAAAATAATATAATGTATGCATGGGTATCAGTTCAGAACAATAATAGCACTTCTCTTACTTCGTCAATCTGCCAGGATTTCCACAATCCTAGTTAAGAGTTTTTAGCTGCTCATGCTTGTGAAGTAATCAACAACATTCATGATTGAAAAAATAAGATGAAATCATAATAAGAAGTAAAAATCCAAAACTGTAACTGAATTAATCAACCAAAGTCAATACAGGAGAATTCCAAGAGTAAAATCAAATCTTGGAATCAAAATATGTTTGTAAGTATTAAGAGTGCGTAACTTTTGAAAAAAAAAACACATAAGGGGTATTTATAGTACATGAGAAAACCCTAAAACCAAAGCTCGAATGAAATAAGGGCAAAAAGAGTCGGTGGCTACATGTGGTCTTCACATGCGACCTAGCCTTGGGCGTATGTGGTACATGCGGCCTGAGGCTGGGCGAATATGGTGACTGCATGTGCTCAGACCAAAAATTCCTGCAACTCTGCTCTCGAGATTTTTGAATACTTTACCCACATGCTATCCTCATGTAGAATAAGTAAGTGCAAAATTCCCCACCATCAGATAGATAATTGAATTATCTTTCCAACGACACCAATTTCACCTTAATTCGATATCGGGGTGAAAAGTTATGGCAAAATTTCTGAAGAACAGTCAACTCTCAGGATCTTGAACTCTGGCACTATCAATCAAGCTTTAAATCTTCAAATTTAATCACATGCTTTGGTCACGTACAATCCGAAAAGTATCACGAAGATCTAAAATTGATTAAATAAGTAGCCAAAATACCATTTTCATCTTTTTCACGAACTTAACATCCAAAACCTAGTTTCCTGCAAAAAAACCCAAAACGCATCATATCTAATAAAAACCCTAAAAAACTTGCATATTTTCATAGTTTTAAGCATCGAAAGTGCTATATTTCTATAGCACACTAGCCATCGCGTCGCGCCCTTTATTTTATTACCTAGGGTCTGCGTCATGCCTATATCACGGGAACACACTGGAAATGGTCCCTTAGGCAGAGCATAAGGTTGTGGTGTGGACCTTATAGCATTGGCTAAGGTCCGCGGCGTGCTAATGCCTCCAAAGCATCCATTTGGCATCAAATCTTGTCCCTTGCTTTCGTTCATCCATTCAAATCCTTGTGGTGTTATTTCTACTTGGTTTCCAGCTTGTGTGTCTTCTTTTTATCATCATAATCACCTCACCAAGCATCTTAGAACATCACACACCATGAATTAGAGCTCAAAACAACACATAATTCACGAGGTGAACTGAAAACTTAAGATAAGAACTAGTGTTGCCTCTGTGATCTTTAACTTATTTTTGACTCTTGGATTGCTTCAATTGAACCTTAAACATTACAAACAAGTTGTTTGAAAAATAATTACACAATAATACCATTAGGAACTCATTACGCACACTAGAGTCCATTGAGATCAACTAGGACAACACATAGCTTAAGCTAGTAACACTAGTTTTCTCGTTTAAACTCTAAGTGACCAATTTTATTCCAAACTGGTTTAAACACACCTTGAACATTGAAATCAATTACTTTAACACTTAACATGATCAGTTATATCATTATTAACACATTAACCACAAAAGAAGTTCTCAAAGCAAAGCTAAACAAGCCCGGATAACAACTTTGAGGTGCATAAATCTACCTCAGATAACAATCCCTAACTTAAAGCCTTGTTCTTCTTCGAACAACTCTTTACTTTATTAATCATTATCAGAGAATACACTGCACTTCTGCTACAAGCAAGACACTCAAGCTAGTACTACAATGACTACACAAAATGCAAGTTTTTACACTAAGCATGTTAAACGCAATTGAAAGCTCAAGAATACTACTCCAAAACATCCTAGCCTTAAGAATTAACTCACCAAGTTGGCAAACTCACATATATTGCTCAATCAAAGATATCATACAAATAATCTAACTATCACATGTGCCATCACCACAAGAGAGTTACCCATATTCACTCATATAGATGCAGCTTATCACAACATAGGTATAATAACAAAATTATGGTCATCCTATCAAAGAATTCACAAGTTACAAAAGATAAACCATAGGCTTGCCCTTAGTGTAGTACTCTACTAATGTCATAGAGTTACAGTTCAGGATTAAGTAGGTCTTTAGGGTTTATAATGTAGTCTAAGAGACAGGTAGGAAGTATTCAAGATAGTAATAGTGACTGTCTTCCCTAAGTTTTGTTTTGGAGAGATTATTCTCTCTAGGTTTTATATTTGTAATATTAATTTTTCAATATGCAGGTCACTTGATTAAAGCATATTAAATCTTATGATGTTTTTATTATAATTTTTTTTGTAATCTTATTTTGTGAATGCTTGTAATGTAAGCGCCGCATAAATTCGTGTTATTTCAACTTTAAGTTCAACAATTTGCTAGGTTTATGAGTATATCTTTTATTGTAGAACTTTATGAATTAGAGCTATAATTTTTGTGACTAGATCTTTAATTTTGTGATTTTGAGATTTATTTTCTTATGAACAAAAATATTTATATTTATTTGTGCTTAGTTAATAGAACGATTGAAACTTTTTGTGGGTGCAGGTATGTATTAAATTATAACCTATGTTAATACCTCATGCAAAGGATTATGAAGCCAATTTTTGACTTTTTCTTTTTACTGGTTAGAAAAATTTGTTGTTACTTTGAGTTTAAATTGTTAAGTTGCTACTCAATTAATTATATTTATCATTTACATGAAATTTTAATCTATATTAAAGCACACATCAAAAAACTAATTTAAATAATAAAAAAAATAAAAAATTAATTAATTATAAAGTCCTAGATTAACTAACATGAAAGATATTGTGGTTATATAATGTGTTACATTATATGTTTGGAAATACCTTAGGTCCAAGGATTAGTGATTGGATTAAAATAAATCTAACAAACAAAACGAGGTTTAACTTCTACTATTTTCAAAACATAAAGAATGTATATAAAAGCATTTTTGCGAAAAATACATTTAAAAGAACTTTAAAAACTTAGTCAAATACTAGTAGTTGCTCCAAAGTGGTTTCTAAATTTATTAGTTAAACACAAACTTGTTCTCGCCAAAAAATAGACATCGAAATGATTTTATAAAATTAAACTCATTAAAGTAAAGTACACGCACGGAGTGCGTATACTAAGACTAGTATATATAAAAGAGAATCAAGGATCTGCTGACGTGGCGCTCTCTAAGGCCTAGAATTCTATTTATCTTTTTTATGGATTTTTTGAGGTTTTTTCATGTTAAAATTAATTTATTGTACATTTTAAAACAAAAAATACTTTTTTAATTCTCTTAATTTACCTCTTAATTATTATAATTACAACTTTTCATCTCTTCTATAACTGTTACCTATTCTTCACTAGGATATAACTAGATGTTGTACAGAAGAGAACCCACATTTTTTCTGTCACTATTCTTAAACGCAACTTCCTTTATCTTTGAAATCTAATTAGTTCTTCTTAGAGATTCCTTTCCAATTTTCCTTATAATTCAATATATGTTGAGAGATTAGTATGTAGTATATTAGCATAATGAAATATTGTTGATGGTAGAATGACGTTTTTCTATTTGAATAATTGGGTAATTGATATTTTTGTATAATTTTTTTCAAATATTATTTTGGCACTCTCTTACTAAAGTTTGCACAATATTTCATTGTTAATGAAGGATTACTGATTATGGGGTATAAATATATGTAGTCATTCGGAGGCTCAGTTGGGTTGGTTTCTCGATCTCGCTATCTCCAATAAAACGAAATTCCAACTCAAGAAAAATGACTTCTTTTTAAGAATTAATATTAAATATTTATGACTCGCGATATTTGAGGTTAGCATCTTCCTCCTTTCTTATGTTCTATTTGTTTCCACCTTTTTTTTTTGCTTTTTGTAATTTTTAAATTCAATTAGTATTTATTCTTATGATGTTTATGACGTGTATGCAATGTAATGATATAAATTTAATGAAAAAAATTGTATTTGATTTTGTAGAGGATGATGGCAATGTAGAGGAACTTGAGTGGAAACAAAGATACAACAATAACAACAACATACCCAGTGTATTCCCATAAGAGTGATGTCTAGGGAGGGTAAGAAGTACGCAGTCCATGTCGCTATCTCCGAGGGAATAGAGAGGTTGTTTGAGTGAGAACGAAGATAATTGAAAAGAAATAGAAAACGAAAACATCAAATAGATCAGTCTTCATTTATTAAAGTTTTTAGAGAGGAAAAAATGTAGCATGAAAGGATATATGCAAGTATGTATGTAAATATTTTATTAATTTTCTTTTTTTATTTCATTTCTTTTTCTACTTTTGTCCCTTCCATTGTTATTTTTTTTTTCTTTGAGAAAAAGAAAAATTGCTAAACCATAAAATACTAGAAAAGGACCTTAGAGAAAGAAATGAAAGAGGGAAATAATTTTTCTTCCCCATACTTATATTTTTGTTTTTGTCAAACTAATTTATATATGGAGTTTGAAAAATCATAATAAAAAGTCTTTCGCTCAAGAAATTTACATGCAATTTATTACTATGACAGTATACTAAAAGATTAAATCTTTGTAACTTACCATACCGGTCTTGCTAATGAATTCAATGCCTTTTATTATCAACAAATTAAGTTTGCTACATATGACTAGAAGACGAGTTCAAAAATATATGGTGTCATCAATAATTTTATAAAATAAAAAGATAACTTGATTGGCGTTCTAAAGATTTTGTGGAATCAACAAAAGATCAGACCAAAAGAATTTATTGCACGAAATACTTTTATCTTTTCATTTATTCTCCCTTCTTATCTAACCTATAAGTCTTTTGACAACTTTAGTTTCTCTCTTTAATTAGTTTGCTCCTTTGAAGAGCATTAAATTTGATGGCAAAAATAAACATGTCGTTTCTCAGTTAGCGGAGGAAAATAAGTAATGAATAAAATTATTTTAAGAAAATCAAAGAAGTAAAGAACTAAAGAAAAAACTGTTGCTTGAGTGAGAACAAAAAGGGTTTAAAAAGTAGGAAAAAGGAAAAAAGAATTGAGGAATAGCTTATTGAACAAGAAGTAATTGTTTATCTTGAATAGGAAAAACTTTAACTGTTTTAACATTCACTTCTTTTATTTGAATTAAGAAATTATTACTCCTACTTTAATTTGTTGGGTTATTTTTTTTATTCATTTAAAAAGAATGACTCTTTCCTCTTTTAGTAACACTTTGATCTCAATTTTTCACAATGTCATATTTAAGATCAGAAGATCAAAGAGAATTTTGATACATTTGATATATCGTTAATTTAAAACCTCAGATTCAAAAAATATTCTTTACTTTCTTCAATTTCATGCGATGATAAAACATCAATAAATTGTGACGAATAACATGTATAAGTAAAACTATTGTATTATGTAAATAAAAAAAAATGAAATACGTATATTATAAAGAAAATGAAATAGTATATACAAACACATATATTTATGTCCGCGCGATGCGCGGATATGTGTACTAGTTTAATAATATAAAAGAAAGAGGAGAAAATTTTGCCAAAATTCTGGAGGAAAATGGAGATTTTATGGATCTTAGGCAAAAAAATAAGGATAAATGAAAAATAAAAATGGGCAAAACGGGAGAAAAAGGGAAGGAAAATAAATTTTATCTTTTACTCATCATTTACGTTTATTTAGCCAAAATTTATGTTTAATTAATAAGTATTATTCATTTCCACTTTCCTTATTTTATTTCTTTTAAATTAGCTTTTTTATTTTTTAATTCTTAAACTAAGGAAGAGTATTATATTCTAACTTACTTCATATATTAAAGGCTTTTATTTATATAATACAATTAAATCTATAAAATCTGCCCAAAAGAAAATTTAAAATCCCTTATTTATATCTCTTCATTATTACTATAACTAGTTAAGTGTACGTGCTCTGCACGTGTATATCATGTTAGTCAATTATAAATATATATATATAAAGAGAGCAAATTAGCTATTTTGATTGTTATGTATATGTAACTATACTTTCAGAATAAGGAAAGAAAAAATTACAACAAAAAATTATTCTTAAACAACCGTGGATGAAATTAGTTTTGAATGTACAAAAAGTCGCACAAGTAAAAAAGAAAGGTGCGAAACTAAAACTTGGTCAAATTCATATAACACTATAACTCAATTTGGATAAGAAATGTCAAATTATTGAATTCATCAACGATATATAAAGGTATAGTGTTAGCCAAACCTACAATAGACACAAATATAGAAGACTATCCTCCGACATTTCTCCTCTATGATCCACAAGTTATCTATCAAACCATCGCATTAATTTGTTGAATTCATTAAGAATATGCACTAACAGATAATCAACTTTTTTGTCATTATTATTGTATAGTGATCCAATAACCTATAACATTTTTCAAGTAAAATTATACTATCGGGCTGATTTCTAAAATTCTATTACGCATAATATATATTGAACTCTTGTAAAAAAGAAAATCGATAGACATAACGAGAATCGAATAATTTGAATGAATGCTTGGCATAAAAATCTGATTCTACGTATAGTATATGAATCAAAAAGAAAGAAAAAATCTCTCTCCGTCTAACTTATGGGGTACTTTTTGAATTTTAAGATTCAAATAATTAAATTTTTCATTACACAAAAATTTCGTCAAAGTCCAATCAAATATTCTATCTACTATCTGTATTAAACAACAAAAAATACCAGATAGTAACATAACAGAAATAATATGATCGTGTTATCAGAACAATACGATTAACTATAATCTTTACAACACAATAAAATTACAAATTGTGTTCAAAATACCTACATTAAAAATAAAAAATAAATATAAACAAAACTTAGGCAATGTATTGCGAAAATTGTGAAAAGGGACATATATAGACTGTATCACCGAATCCATTACAAATTAAAATACCACAATTGAGAGTTGATTGCTAAAATAAAGAATCACATTCATATTAAAATAGAAAAGAAAAAAATAAAATAAGTAAAAGAACTTAATTTTTTTTAAAAAAAAACAAACAAAACCTAACTAACTAATGCTTGAATATGAAAGAAATTAATAAAGTAAAGACTCCAATCAAAAACACCTAACCAACTATAATGCTAAAATACGTAAGAAAATAAACTATTTTAGTATTCATTATTAGTACTCTATATATTTTGTATGTTGAGCTTCTTTCGGAACTCGAATCAACAACAAATTGGCGTTTGGTTGATCCAATTTAACACAACAAAAGGGAACCTTGAAACAATGATAAAGTTATCGTCGTGTGACCTAAAGATCACAGGTTTGAATTATAAAACCAACCACTAATCTTTAGGTTAGGCTGTCTATATCATACTTTATGAGTTTGACCCTCCCCGAACCGGCTAATAGTCAAATAGATATAAAAAAAAGAGTGCAAGAACTCCTATCACAAGGTTAATATGGTTCTCCTATTTTAGAAAATTTATATTCTCATTATATAATTGTAACGGAAAGAGGAGAACACATATGTCCCTATAATTTTATGATCTGTTAATATTTAGAATAGGTGGAACATGAACTTTATAAGTTCTTCAATAACCACGCTCACGAACTAAAAATATAGGCTAAAAGTTCATACATACTGAATATTTAGGATAAAAAAATTGCATATGTAGATGATGAAAAATCTTAAAAGTTTTTAAGTATGCCACACAGACATATATCAAAAGTCAAAGATTTAAAAAAAAAAAAGATTGGGTTAGAAGTCAATGAATATGATTTTTTTTTTAGGAAAAATAACATGCATATTTAAATCAACGAAAGACTGGTCTTAAATCTCAATGTTTAAGTCTCTTTTTTTTGTTAGACAAAGGAATAAGGAGAAAAGGAAAGAAACGTACAATAAAAAGACACAAGAGAAAGATCATATTCGGCCTGCGTTAATTTTTTCGCACAACTTTCATTTGAAAAACCAAACTTATGATATCATTCTCTGAAAGCCTAGTTAATACAAAATAATTTACTCAAATCCATATTCTACAAAATAAAAATCACAATAGTATAGGCTTGTCAAACATATTGTGAATAATTACATAGTTAGATTCACCCATCTAATATCAATCATCATCATCATCATCATCATCATCATAATAATAATAATAATAATAGTAATAATAATAAAATATAGAACTAAAACCAAACTTCAATTGAGGAAGTCGTGACCTCACAATTTAAGCACCAAATTGATACAGTAATATCAATTTTTCTAGGTTAGGATTCGTGGCTTTATCTGTAATCAAGATTAAAAAAAATGTCATATTAATATATGTATATAACCTATTAACATTAGGTTTGGAGCAAAATAATACGCATAAGTTTTTTTCTTAACTTATTAGTTATTAGTGATATTGATTCATTAACAATTAACTAATGCCGGTAAAAGCTTAATTTTTTTTTTGATAACATATATATTTATTGTCGCTAATTTTTTTGTGTGGTAGTGATGTTTGAGTTAAAAAGTGATCAAATAATGATTGTAATTAACAATCTTCCACAATAGATAGACAATTGAGAAAGGAAGATAGACAATTGAGTACTAAGAATACTAATCCAACAAAGCTGAAGTAACGAAACTCATAATGCATGTAAACAAAAGCCAACAACAAGCACAACTTGGGTGAAGTGAAGAACCATGTGGTAGAGGAAGAAAGTGATATTGCCTCCAAGTACATGCATATGGGATATTGACTTAGCTTGTGCAATTATTTGAGTACGGCAAGTTAATGAGCTCTCCTAGGCTTCGTATTCTTCACCTTCATCCAAAATTTTTACTGAAGAGATATCTAAGTATCAATAAAGAGATCTGTTAAATTATGATCTTATGTAGAAATAAATTTAGAATAAAATAATTCAAAGTCATTAAACAATAAGAGCTCAAAAAGAAAGCAGATTATGAGAAAATAACAATTAGTGAACATGTTAAATCTTATAATCTATTCAATGTCACTAAACAATAAGAGGTCAAGAAGAAAGCAGATTAGCAGAAAATAATACTTAGTGAACATGTCAATATTTTTCGTCTTTAAACCCCAAACGAAGGTATTGAAGGCATGTCAAGCACACATGCATCCTTATTAAAATTAATTTTCCTTTAATTGAAGAATATTACATAGATTTTATACCTAAATTAATTCTATTTCTAATAAATTTTATATTTAAAAGGACTCATAAATTATATTAATTAACCTAATAAAATTAAATAATAATTTGAAAAGAATAATGAAAAGACAATATTTTCTATTAAGAAAATTTTTAATGAAAGTAAAAAGTTCAAATCACTTTTCTAAGGATCTTCATACTTTTAATATATTATAAATATGTTGTTTTTCCTTTCCCTTCACTATTAATGCTATTTATTAGTTTTCCATAAATTTCTCATTCTACCTTTTATTTCTATAGTTTAAATATATTTGTATATTTTATCATAATCTACAATTTTCTTAATTTATTTCTATTTATATGACATATTAAAAACTATCTATCTTTCTGTCTATCTGTCTCCATCTATTCCATTTATTGATCTATCCTATCTATCCTATCTACCCTATCTACCCTATCTATCTATCCATCCTTCCATACATCCATCTATCTACTAATTTAGGTGTACGCGCCTCGTATGTGTACCTCACTTTATTGAGTTCAAACGTTTCACTAAATAGGATATTTGTTTAATTAATAAATATGAATACAATAATTAAATTAAACATCTTTTGGAGAATTTATTTAATTAAACCTAACTTTTACCAAAAAATTTTCAAAGAGTCAATCGACATACATCTACCACCTGTGAACTGCAACAAAATAATACGATGATAGAGACATCAAAACAATATAGTTAAATCTAATCTTTACACAAAAATTTCCTCAAAGACGTTCGATACTCATATACCACCTGTAAACTATAACAAAATAATATGATAATAGAGATATCAAAATAAAACAACTAAACTTTACCTTTACACCAAAAAATTCTCAAAATAGAGATATAAGTAATCATAACAATGCGGAAAAAACTTATCCAAAATATCAATCATGCCCAAAATTAGGCGTCAATAGTGTAAGAACTACTAATATAATCCAAGAGTCAAATACATCGGAAAAATAACCACTAAGGAATAATAACTGTCTCTGAATACTAATAAAGACATAACTACTATAGAAAGATATAGGTGAACTTCGAACGCATGAATGTCCAACCGCTACCTTGGAAGCTCCAACAATCACCCGAGTCAATCAAGCTGAGGCGCACTAGAGCTACGACTTGCACCGAAAGGGCACCGTAGGCATGAGTACGGTCCATTTGTACTTAGTACGTATCATAGGCCGACCAAGCAAAGTAGTAATAAAGCATACAAAATATACACTAAGAGCACGTTACCTGCAATCAGAAAATGTCCCACAACGATAGTCCACACCGCTTGCACTAATAGTACTAATATATCTCAGATATATTACAACAACACTCCAAGATATAGAACACAAATATACATTATGTCATATATAAATAGGACAAGAGAGAACATGTAGATACAAGATCATCAAATACAAGTAAAGGAAGGTAAGACAAATACATAGATGACGAGTCACTAAGGCAATACAACACAACATAAACACAATTGTAACACCCCATACTTAATTACGTGCATTAGCCATTGTTATATGTGTTGGAGTATATTTATTGATCCTAAGTTAGGTATATATGAGTTTAAGTATGAGTATTGATTATTTTGAGATGGTTTCAAGTGTATAGTTTGATTATAGGTGTATAGGAATCGACTTTATTTATACCGTAATTTTCCCGTCGATGGTTACATACGAAGGTTATTGAATAAGCTTTCCAACGATATAAAGATTTCCAAAAACGGATAAGTTTCGGATATAAGCGAGCACGTTCGAAACTTTAAAACGGTGGCCGGGATGTGAACAGTAAATGTGCAGGAAAACTACTGAGGCCTGCCAGTTTTTTGGGTCAACTTTGAACGATCATAACTCCCTCAATATAATGAACTGGGAGAGATACCACATATCAAAAGAAAGATCTTTGAGTCTTATTTCCAATGCAATTGGTTTCATCCAAATCCAACGTCTGAGTAAGGAGTTATACTCGTTTTACTTCAGCCTCTCAAAACAGATTTTTAGGGTCAACTTCAAACGATCATAACTACTTGTACAGGACGAACTGGGTGTCCTAATTTATATCAAATGAAAGACCTTTGAATTATATTTCTAACGATACCAATTTCACCCAAATCCAATATCGGAGCAAAGAGTTATGGCCGATTTACTTTAGCCTATCAAAACAGTCCACCATGGACAGATTCGGATTTACTTAAATTTTTAAGGGCAATATGGTCATTTTCCATCACCTCTTGAACGAAAATTGGTCATTATATACATATACTTAGCCTTATATACATTATTTATCATCCATTATTGAAAACTAAGAAACCCTAGCCAAATTTCAACTCCAATTATCTTGTGATTCAACCGTAGAAAATCCAAATTGATTCCATAGTTGTGTTCACCGTCTCAAGGGCTTCGAGAAGCACCCCTTATTTGTGCCAACAGGACTTCGAAATCAAAAGGGCCATTTTTTGGTAAGGATGTAAATTATGTTGGTGTTATTTATATGGATATGTATATATATATGCATGTGAGCATAAGAAGTATGTTATTTGATTGTTGTTGAAAGATGATTGGAAATGATGTTGGATTATTCTTGTGCATGGTTGGATTATGTTAAATTGTGAAGGAATTTGGGGTGATGATGTGGTATTGATGATGTGGTATTGAAATGATGATTATATATATATACACACATAAACCTATTGTTCCAGTTGGTTTTTGGAATGTTTTGCAAATATTGGTAGTATGAAAGTATGGAAGAGAATTGTGGTGTTGGGTTGCTAATACTAGATGCCAAACATTTCATTGTAGATAAGTGATTTGTAAAGGCGGGAAGTTGTGTTGAATTGGTATCTGAATCTACAACGAGGTATGTAAAGCATACTCTAACAATGTTCTTTGGCATGAAAACACCAATGTTCCATCAAGTAAGATTCCGAGGTTGTCCAAAAACATGTATTGTTCTACGTTACCAATGAAGTTGTTTCTATTCTATAAAGTGTCAAAATGTTTCATTGATATACCAAAAGGCTCTTTATTCATTGTTGTGATATTGATGATTCTGAAACACATTGTTGATGTACCAATGAGTCTTTATTACATCGTTATTGTATAGAAGGTCTATTACTTGGTTCCTATTGATGTATCATTGTTTCAAAGTATTAAAAATGTGGAGGCGACCGAAATAACAATCTCAAAGATTAATTGAACTAAGTGAAGGGAGTTCTCTCTTATCGGGTGGTATCCCAGGGGCATAAGCCTAGCATGGGTCGATCCCTATTTCATGTGTTTATGGGTGGTATCCCAGGGGCATAAGCCTAGCATGGGTCGATCCCAGTTGATATGTACTGGAGGCATCCTAATGGTCACAGTACAGTACAGTAATGATTACAAAGACGATAAGAACGAAGGTAAAGTGATTGAATAAATACAATGTACAGGTTGTCACAAGTTCTAGTAAGTGTGGTCCACTCCTATTACGACTTATTCACTTGTTTCTGATTTCTATTGAGCTCCTATATCACATGTGATTATTTACAGCTTTACATACTCAGTACATATTTCGTACTGACGTCCCTCAACGGGGACCTGCATTTCATGCTGCAGGCACAGGTACCTCAGCTCATACACCGCACAAGTAGGAGCCAGGTCATACAGCTATTGTTGGTGAGCTCCAGTTTGCTTCGGAGCTTTCTGAGTCGGTTCCTTATGTTTTGTTATTGTACATGAGTCATGTGTGGGCGGGGGTTTATCCCGACCCTAGCTATGTCATGTATATCCTAGAGGCTTTGTAGACATAAGGAAGGGTAAAGTCATGGAAGTTTATATAGTAACGTTATATTTGTATATGTGGTGGCCCCGACGGCCAAGTATTATATATATATATTTGTGCGTGTTGTGCTGATACAGGTAATTAGACCTTTCTATATGCGACGAAGTGCTGTCCAATTTTTTTGGTGACATGTAAGTGAAAGTACAGGTATTTGAACGGGTTCTCCCGGGCCTTCTCGGCTTCGGGTGCCAGTCCGGCCCGATGGGATTTTGGGGCGTGACAACAATAAAGTAAGAGCAATGTATATGATGATGATGATGATGATGATGATGCATGAGGTCGTCGCACAACCTACGGGATCATCGTACAATCCCCGTATACACCTACGGAGATAAATCCTTCCGACGTAGGACCCATGGGGGGTTCGTCAACCCGTATACAATCCACATATCTTATATATCCTTTTCGGCATATTTTTTAGAAATGGTTTTATAAGGTGTTATAATATCTTTTAAAAAGGTGTTGCCAGTGTTTCTCAAATGTTGCCACGGTGGTACTAATGTTTCATGAATGAGTATGATATGAAGATATAATGCTCACAACCAATCACAATAAGTATTTCCACAAACAATCACATGATATATTTCCACAACCAACCACAATGATACTATTCCACAACCACATAAGCCAATATCTACTCATTATTTTCATATCATCCATGAATTTTCACGTCTCATTTGTCCATAAAGTTTGAATATAATCACAATACACCAATGGTACCACATTAAGCATTTTAACAACACAATACAATTATTCATATGTATTCAAGGCTATCAATATCACAAAGGACCCCACACGGTCACACATATCGCATAATATCTCAATTTCGACAATTACATCACATATAAGCCCCCACATGGGCACATCAGATAGATATCAATTTTTATGATAATTCCCACTATTAGCATGCATTTTGTACCATCATTTACTACCCAGCCCAGTCTGAAAGAGTTAAGCCATAACCTACCTCGAAAGCCGAAATTGGTCTGTTACACTTTAACCTACGATCTTAATTTTCACGAACAATCCCTAACTCTATTGAAAACATAAAATATGAAATCTACGTGTCAATACAAAACCAACGATACCCATATTGACTACTTTTGATTCGGGGTCAAAACGGATCCCCAAAATGAATTTTCAAAAAAGAAGAGCAAAATTGAAATTTTACTTCAAAAATATGATTCCCATATGTTTAGGAACCTACATGTGAAAATTCAAGTAAAATCAAATAAAAAACGGGGTTTAAATATAAGAAAAGTTATTTTTGAGCTTTACCGGGTAAAATCTTTGAAATTCGGGTTGAAATCAAGAATCAGAGTTGTTTTGAAGGTTAAATTGATGAAAACTAGTAATTATAAGATAAAAATATTATTCACGTAAAAAGGAGTGAAATTTGGGTTTAAAATCATGCCCTAAGTTTTTTGGAGTTTTGGGCAGGGTAGTTGAAATGGAGGCTCGCCTCGGAAATTTTATGCAATAAAAAGGTGCCTCTCAATCTTAAAGGTAAATTATATAGAGCTGCAGTCCATCCGGCCATGTTATATGGGGCGGAGTATTGGCCTGTTAAGAATTCTCACGTCCAAAAGTTGAAGGCGGCGAAAATGAGAATGTTGCGTTGGATGTGTGGATTTATGAGGGCTGATAGGGCTAGGAATGAGACTATTCGAGAGAAGGTGGGAGTATCTTCGGTGGAGGATAAGTTGCGGGAAGTGCAGTTGATATGGTTTGGCCACGTGATGAGGAGGGGCACAGATGCCCCAGTTCGTAGGTGCGAGATGCTGGCCTTGGAGGGTTTTAAGCGGGGTAGGGGTAGACCGAAGATGTACTAGAGAGGATTCATTAGACGTGACATGGAGCAGTTACAGCTTACTGAGGACATGACCCTTCATAGAAAGGTTTGGAGGAAAGTATTAAGCTTGAGGGCTAAGGTGTGTGGTCGAGTGGTAGTTTGTAGATAGGAGGGTTAAGAATAGCTTGGTGGGTAGTTCTAGTTTTGGGGGAGGGGGATCCTTGGTTTGTTGATTATACTTCATTTTTGTGGATGTTGCTTCTTTGTTACTTTATCATGTTGCTCTTCTTTTGATCTACGGTCCTTTGTCTTGAGCTGGGGGTCTATCGGAAACAATCTCTCTACTCCTTTTGAGGTAGTGGTATGGACTGCGCACATTCTACCCTCCCCAGACCCCACTGTGTGGGAATATACTGGGTTTGTTATTGTTGTTGTTGTTGTTGTTGAGAAATTAATCAAGAAATTACTAAGAAAATGGTGAATTCTTACCTTTAATCCGTAATAAAACCAAGAAAAGGTGTTAATCTAGCTTCCCAAGCTCTCATAAACTTTACTTTTAAGCTCCCACACTATTTTAGGGTTTAACTCCAATGAGACAAGATGAAAATGAGCAAAATGGGTCAAAAAAGGGGTGAAAATCTGCTATAAATAGCAGATTTTCTGCAATAACTTTATTTTTTGGTCGATTGAACTTCGATGGGGTGTCCGAAATTTGTTCGGAGTCCGATACAAGCAAACGAACTATGCAAACATACCTATGCAAACATACTAAATTCGACGTTTCAGACGCGATGGAGATATTAGATTTTCAAAAAAATATCGTTTTCATAAAGTTGACCCCGAAACCCGAAATCACAGTTTTCCAAATCGAGGGTCGAAATGAGATTTAAAAGACGTAAAGTCATACCAAATATGTTAACACCCTAAAATTGACATTCCAGATCTGCTGGCAAAGTTGGATTTTCCATCCAAGGTCGTTTCGACCAAATGTGGGTCCCACATCCATAATTCTAATTTTTCAACTTTCCGATCAGTAGGTCGAAATGAGTTCGGGTGCACCGGGACCTGAACTGATGGTCTACCTAGCCTAAAATTGATATTCCGGGGCTTTTGGTGCAGTCCGTTTGGTCATCCGTCGCACGGATCAAAAGATATCCACATAAGTCCAAAATAAGGCTCTCGAAACCATCAAAAACCACAATATTGCATAAATGATATCAAAATGCATCAAAAATCATGCCAATCACTCCCACACTCCAGAAATTTCATAATGCAACTACGGGGAGGGGTAAAATAGTCAAATCACACAAAATCATAAATTTCACATATTCATCAAATTTTTAGGTCGTTATATCATCTACCACTAAAAATCTAGTTCGTGCTCGAACTAAGGCAAGGAAATACCTGAATCAACAAGGAGTTGGGGATAAGAACTGCGCATATCAGACTCGACCTCCAAGTAGCTTTATCTATAGGTCGATGTCGTCACTGGACCTTAACCACAGGGATCACTTTAGAGCGTAACCGCTTAACGTCCCTAGCCAAAATGGAAATCCGCTCCTCAACAAAGGACAACCGCTCATCTAACTGAATCGACTCCCAATGAATGACATGAGATTCATTTGTAATATAACGACGAAGCATAAAAACATGAAAAACTGGATGCACAGTTGATAGATCAGGGGGCAAAACTAACTCATAAGTCATATCACCAACAGTCCGAAGAATTTCAAATGGACCAATATACCTGGGGCTAAGCTTGCCTCTCTTCCCAAACCTCATCATACCCTTAATGGGTGAAACTCGAAGGAAGACACGATCACCAACACCAAATCTCAAGGCATAAAGTCTACGATCAGCATAGCACTTCTGCCTACTCTGAGCCGCTCTAAGTCTATCCTGAATGACTCAAACTCTATCCAAAGACTCACGAAGCAAGTCCGTACCTCGAGGTCTCACCTATAAAACATCAAACCAACCCACTGGAGAAAGACAACTCCTACCATACGATGCCTCAAAAGGAGCTATATCAATAATGAAATAGTAGCTATTATTATATACAAATTCTGCTAAAGCCAAATATTGATTCCACTGGCCACCAAAATCCATCATGCATGCGTGGAGCATATCCTCCAAAACCTGGATAGTTCGCTCTGTTTGGTCATCAATCTAGGGGTGAAACGTTGTGCTAAGATCAACCCAAGTACGCAACTCATCCTGAAAAGCCTTCCAAAAGTGATATATGAACACATAACCTCTATCTGAAGTAATGGATACTGGCACACCATGCAGGGGCACAATCTTACGAATGTAGATAGGGGCTAACCTCTCAGCACTGAAGGAGACCTGAATCGAAATAAAATGAGCTGACTTGGTCAATCAATCCACGATGACCCAAACACTTGTAGAACTATGAGATGTACGAGGAAAATCAGTCACTAAGTCCATAGTGATCCGTTCCCACTTTCACTCAAGAACGGGTAACCTCTGAAGCAAACCACCAGGTCTCATATGCTCGGCCTTCACCTACTGACAATATAGGCAACGAGCCACAAAATTCGCAATATCTCGCCTCATACCACCCCACTAGTAGTGGTGTCTCAAATCATGATATATCTTAGTCACACCTAAATGGATAGAATATCTAGAACAATGGGCCTCCTCCAAGATCAACCTAATCCAATCACCACTCAACGGCACATAAACTCAGCCCCCAATCCTCAAAACCCTATCTGAATCAAGTAAGGCTTCCTTAGCCTCCTTACTCAACATCTTATCGCGAATCAACCTCAATCCAACATCGTCAAACTGATGAGCTCGAATCTGCTCCATCAAAGAAGATCTATCCTCCACAAATGCCAACACACGCCCTGGGGTCGAAATATCAAGCCTAACCATCTGGTTAGCTAAAAACTGAATCTCTAAGGACAAAATCTCTCCTGGGTCAAAACATGCGCAAAACTACCCATGCTAGTCGACTTTCGGCTCAAGGCATCCGCAATCATATTAGCCTTACTCGAATGATAGAGAATAGTCAAGTCATAATCCTTAAGAAACTCAGGCCAATGACGCTGCCTCATATTAAGATCTTGCTGGGTAAAGAAGTACTGAAGGCTACGATGATCTAAGAAGATCTCATAGCGGACTCTATATAAGTAGTGCCTCCACAACTTTAAAGCATACATAGCTACACATAACTTTAAATCATGGGTAGGATAATTCCTCTTATGATGCTTCAACTGACGAGATGCATAAGCAATTACCTTGCCCTTCTGCATTAACACAACACCTAACCCAACACCTGAAGCATCACAAAAGATGGTAAAACCCATGCCATCCTTGGGCAAAGTGAAGATAGGAGCTGAACTCAAGAAATTCTTGAGCTTTTGAAATCTTGCCTCATAAGTATCGGACCACTAAAAAGAAATCTTCTTCTGGGTCAACAGAGCTGCAAGGGATGAAAAAACCTTAACAAAACGTCGATAATAAGCTGCCAAGCCAAAAAACTCTAAATCTCGGTAGGCGAAGTAGGTCTAGCCCAATCACGAGTCACTGCAACCTTGGATGGATTAACTATAATACCTTTCTTAGTCACCACATGACCCAAGAAAGAAATAGAATCCAACCAAAACTAGCACTTAGAGAACTTAGCATACAACTTCTCATCCCTCAATCTCTCAAGCTCAATCCATAAAAGCTTCTCATGCTCAGTCTTACTCTTAGAATATACCAAGATATCATCTATAAATACGATAACAAAGACGTCAAGATATGGTCAAAACACCCGGTTTATCAACTCCATAAACACAACAGGGACATTGATCAATCCAAAGTACATGACCAAGAACTCATAATGACCATATCGAGCCCGAAAAGTTATTTTAGAAATATTCAAAGCTCTAATCCTCAACTGGTGATAGCTAAACCTCAAATAAATCTTCGAAAACACTGCAGCACCCTGAAGCATATCAAACAAATCATCGATGTGAGAAAGAGGATACTTATTCTTAACTATCACCCTATTCAACTGTCGACAATAAATACACATATGCACAGACCCATCTTTTTTTTAGAACAAGATAGGCGCACCCCAAAGTGAAACACTAGGTCAGATAAATCCCTTATCCAACAACTCCTGCAACTGATCCTTCAGTTCCTTCAGCTCTATTGGGGTCATCCTTTAAGGAGGAATAGAAATGGGCTTGGTTCCTCAATCAACATCAATAATAAAATCAATATCTCGGTCCGAAGGCATACTAGGCAAATCTGTAAGGAACACATCCATAAACTCATAGACAACATAGACAGAATCCAAGGAAGGAGGTAAAACAACACTTCTGTCACTAATGTGGGCCGAGTAAGATAAACATCCCCTCTCAATAAATTTATGAACCTAAACATAAGATATGAACCTCTTAGGACCTGAATGAAGTGTTCCCTTCCAAGCTATCCTTTTCACACCCGACGAAGCTAAAGTCATAGTCTTGGCAAAATAATCTAAGACAGAATAATAAGGAGATAACCAATTCATACCCTAAATAATATCAAAATTGATCATATCTAACACAAGCAAGTCTACCAAAGTCTCACGCCCGACAAAAGTCACAACACAAGATCGGTACTCCCGATCCACTACTAAAAAATCACCTACCGAGGTAGATATACGAATAGTCATGGAAAGAGGCTCACTAACAGAATCAAAACCCGAAGCAAAATATATAGATATATAGGAAAAAGTTCATTCGAGATCAAATAATATAGATGCAGGTATGAAACAAACGAGGGAGGTACCTGTAATCACAACATCAGAAGTCTCCACCTCAGGTCTGGCTGGTATAGCATAACACTATCGACGACTACCAACTGGCTGAGTAGCCCCACGACCACCAATACGGGCTCTACCATCTCTACCTCTTGCACCTTTGGTAGAACCCCTACCTCTCACAGCTGAAATAAAAATAGCTCTAAACATACGACGAGAACAGTCCTTGGTCAAATGGTCAATCTCATCACACACATAGCAACCTCTACAAGCAGTCTCAATAAAAAAAGTACAATTGAGCCCGAACGACCATCTTGAACTACTGAACTAGAAGATCCACCAGCTGAACTCTATAAAATCACCTGCACTGGCCTACCATGGTATCCATAAGAACCTATAAAATCTCTACCTCGATAGGTTTGACTCTTAAACTCACCAAAATGATGCAACCTTTTGGCACCTCCTTGAGATGCACTGATAATACCTTCTGTCATCTTAGCGTGATCCACAATACTCTAAAAAGGAGCTCCAAACACAACTATTTAAGATGTAGCCAACTAAAGATAAATATCCTAACCCTTTACGAGATTTAGAACCTTCTCAGACTTGATGAAAATGCTATTAAAAGAATGTCTAGACAGGGCATGGAAGCATGAATTGTACTAAAAAACTATCATAGAGCCATACTCCAAATGATCAAACTCGTCCTGCATACGATCTTCTCAAATTGAAAGGCACAAATCTCTTTAAAAAAGCCTCGACAAACTGATTGCAAGTCATCTTAGGAAAATCACGGGGTCTACATCTGACAAGCGACCTCTACCAATTTTTCTACACATCTCTCAACTGATATGTAGTGTAAGCCACACCATCTATGTAGAAAAAGTGAAACATAACTCAGAACACAAGATATGAAAGAATTCGCACGATAAGGAATAAAATGAGGGAGGTTTCCTAAAGACATCCTATAGCCTCTTGAAGATAGATACAGACGTCTATATATTGACCTGCGAGACTCTATTAGATATCCTATTCTTACACCGTTGAGACCAATGAAACCTGGCTGCTCTGATATAATTTGTCACGACCTAAAAATGAGGGTCATGATGACACTTATCGTGGCATACCTTGACAAATAATCCTATCACCCAAACTAATACGAAAAGAGGAAAAGATAGAAATATCCCAAGGGAAGGCTTCTAGACTGAAGTCGAACTATATAAGCAATCATAACTATGCAGAAAGAACTTATCCAAAATACCAATCATGCCCAAAACCAGGTGTCAATAGTGTAAGAACTACTATTACAATCCAAGAGTCAAATACATCAGAAAAATAACCACAAAAAAATAATAACTGTCTCCGATTACTAATAAAGACATTACTACTATAGAAAGATAGAGGTGAACTTCGAACGCATGAATGTCCAGCTGCTACCTTGGAGGCTCCAACAATCGCCTAAGTCAATCAATTTAAGACGCACTCGAGATAGGACCTACACCGAAAGAGCGCAGTAGGCATGAGTACGGTCCACTTGTACTCAGTACATATCATTGGCCGACCAAGCAAAGCAGTAAATAAAACATAGAAAATATACACTAAGGGCATGTGACCTGCAATTAAAAAATGTCCCACAACGGTAGCCCACACCGCTTGCACTAACAGTTCTAATATATCTCACATATATTACACTAACACACCAATATATAGAACACAAGTACACATTATGTCACATATAAATAGAACAACAGTGAAGATGTAGATACAAGATCATCAAATACAAGTAAAGGAAGGTAAGACAAATACATAGATGACAAGTCAATAAGGCAATACAACACAACATAAACACAATAAAGTAAGTGCAGCGTATATGAAGATGATGCATGAGGTCATTGCACAACCTTCGGGATCGTTGCATAATTTCCGTATACACCTACGAAGCTAAAGCTTCACGACGTAGGACCCATGAGGGGTTCGTCAACCCGTATATAATCCACATATCTTATATCTCCTTTTAGACACATCCCTCGAAAAGGGTTTTATAATGTGTTACAATATCTTTTTAAAAAGTGTTGCTTGTATTTCTCAAATGTTGCCACAGTGGTACCAATGTTTAATGAATAAGTATGATATGAAGATATAATGCTCACAACCAATTACAATAAGTATTTCCACAAACAACAACATGATATATTTCCAAAACAACCACAATAATACTGTTCCACAACCACATGAGCCAATATCCACTCATTATTTTCATGTCATCCATGAATTTTCACATGTCTCATTTGTCAATAAAGTATGAATATAATCACAATACACCAATGGTACCACATTAAGCATTTTAAAAACACAATACAATTATTCATATATATTCAAGGCTATCAATACCACATAGGACCCCACACAGTCACACATATCACATAGTATCTCAATTTCGACAATTACATCACATATAAGCCCCCACATGGGCACACCACATAGATAGACATTTTTCATGATTAGTTACCACCCTTAGCATGCATTTTGTACCATCATTTACTTCCCAGCTCAGTCTGAAAGAGTTAAGCCATAACCTACCTCGAAAGTCAAAACCGATCCGCTATACTTGAACCCTCAATCTTTATTTTCACGAATAATAACGAACTCTACTAAAAAAATTAAATATGAAATCCACGCGTCAAGACAAAACCAACGACACCCATATTGACTACTTTTGATTCGGGGTCAAAACGAACCCCAAAAACATATTTTCAAAAAAGAAGTGCAAAATCAAAATTTTACTTCAAAAACACGTTCTCCATATTTTTAGGAACCTACATTTGAAAATTCAAGTTAAATTGAGTAAAAAAAAAAGGGGTTCAAATCGAAGAAAAATTATTTTTGAGCTTTACCGGGTAAAATCTTTGAAATCCGGGTTAAAATCAAGAATTAGAATTGTTTTGAAGGTTAAATTGATGAAAAACTAGTAATTATAAGATAAAAACATTATTAAAGTGAAAAAGAGTGAAATATGGGTTTAAAACCATGCCCTAAGATTTTTAGAGTTTTGAGAAATTAATCAAGAAATTACTAAAAAAATGATGAATTCTTACCTTTAATCCGTAATAAAACCAAGAAAAGGTGTTAATCTAGCTTCCCAAACTCTCACAAACTTCACTTTTAAGCTTCCACACTATTTTAGGGTTTAACTCCAACGAGACAAGATGAAAATGAGCAAAATGAGTCAAAAAAGGGGTGAATAGCAGATTTTCTGCAATAGCTCTTCTTTTTTTGTCGATCGAACTTCGATGGGGTATCCGAGATTCGTTCGGAGTTCGATACATACAAACAAATTATGCAAACATACTAAATTCAATGTTTTGGACACGATGAAGATATCAAATTTCCAAAAAAATATCGTTTTCACAAAGTTGATCTCGAAATCCGAAATCACAATTTTCCAAATCAAGGGTCGAAATGAGATTTAAAAGTCATAAAATCATATAAAATATGCTTACACTCTAAAATTGATATTTCAGATCTGCTGGCGAAGTCGTTTTTTCCATCCGAGGTCATTTCGATCAAATGTAGGTCCCACACTCATATTTCTAATTTTCCAACTTTTCGATCAATAGGTCGAAATGAGCTCGGGTGCACCGAGATCCGAACCAAAGGTCTACCTAGCCTAAAATCAATATTACGGGGCTTCTGGAGCAGTCGTTTCGACCATCCATCGTACGGATTAAAAGATATTCATATAAGTCCAAAATAAGGCTCTCGAAGCCATCAAAAACCACAATATTGCATAAATGATACCAAAATGCATAAAAAGTAATACCCATAACTCTCACACCCCAGAAATGTCATAATGCAACTACGGAGAGGAGTAAAATAGTTAAATCACACAAAATCATAAATTTCAGATATTCATCAAATTTTTAGGTCGTTACAAAAATAGTGAAGAAGTTGAGGGTTAGAAAATAGAGCATTCATCAATCTAGACATTCAACCGAATCAAGTTAGATGAGCATCAATCATATTTTCACAATAAGTAAACCAGTTTCTTCTTTAGTTTAACGTGTATCTCAAATATTTATAGAAGTATTTCCTTAATAGAATTTTATTTTAGGAGTATTTTTCTATCTTATTTTAGGAGTATTTTTCTAATTGATTAGTACAAAGGAAAATATTAATTAATTCTACTTCCATATATTTTAGGAGTCTCGTATATTTTAGGAGTCTAGTTAATATAAAAGTAATTAAATAATAAATTGAAGAAAATAGTGAAAAGACAATTTTGTCTAAAGGAAAGTCTTTTAATGAAGGACAAAAAGTTCAAATCACTTTTCTAAGGGTTTTCATACTTTTAATATATTATATATATTATATATTATAGATATAGATTTTAGATTATAGATTTTAGATATAGATTATAGATTATAGATTATATATATATATATATATATAATTATATAATTATATATTATATATATATATAATATATTAAAAGTGTGAAGACCCTTAGAAAAGT
>NC_061121.1:14397823-14434271 GCF_002878395.1 Capsicum annuum
GAAGGAATCATGGGTTTTTGAAGGTTGAAATAAGAACATCCATCTCCCAAAAAATACAACTGGTGCATCGTGCCAGCCGTACTCGCTTACATACAGGAGTGTTTGCTGACCGGCACACAAATGACCGGTGTGTGCGACACCGTTGTGGGAAAGATGCAATGGGTCTAGGCATATAGGGTACTAACTAAATGGTTGGAGCCCGTGTATAAAAAAAATGTACAAAGACAGAGACAGACACGATAAGAAATTTTCATTTCAAGCCAATTCACTATACATATAGGGGCAGTAATTTTTATGTCTGGCAAAGTTGAATTTTTATAATGCAACAGATTTTATATATGTCGTAATAGGTATAGTACCTGTTGTGACAGATTGATTATCTGTTGGAATAGGTTGGTCATCTGTTGCGTTATGCAGATGTTCCCCGTTTGTCTATCATAACAAATTTACGATTTGTTGCAACATATAAATTATTTGTTGCAACTGATCGGTCATCTGTTGGAGCAAATAAAAAATGTAGGAAGACCTGTTATATAATTTCCAGCAGATGACCTACGTGTTGCATCTCATGTTGCAACATATGTCTAAATCTGTCTGATAAGATATGTCGTCTGTTGTAGCAGATGTATTATCTATTGCGATATTTGAATCTAGTACTCTATTTCAATTAATATGTTCAAAACTCACAATTAATTATATTCATAGATAGAATAAAATAAATCGAAGCCTTCGGAAATTACATGAAATAAAATACCTCAACAAATAAATGAAATATAAAAAAAAATCATTACGAGTACAAACGATCTACTCTACAAATAACTCAAAAAGTTAAACCAAGGAGGATAGGTTATTACATTGACGGACTCGAGCTACAAAGATCTAATCAATATGGACAGGTTGTTCTTCATCCAGTGCTATGGAATTTGGCTTTGGTCATTGTGGATCTTTAACGCTGGTTGCGTACGGCTTCTGAGCTTTCGCTTCTCCATATTTCAAGTCCGGCATTTGGTACTTGTAATCCGTCACTCAAATAGTCGGCATAGACGGCAACAAAAGGACCGCAATCCATGCGTTATAAAAAATAGCTAATCCATATCTCGCAGTTCATGCAAGCATTGTGAAATTTGTGAAATGAAACTAAATCATGACACTTAAACTTACAGGCTACCAATGGTTTATTGAGCAATTCCATCAACATATTATATATCAAATGGATTAGCCATTTTATCCCGGTATGCTTCAATCGTCGACCAATCAGTACGAACCATTTGATCCAAAGTCACTTATATCAAAGTAAGTAGGCAAAATTTTGGCCAGCTTTTGTATCTCAGATGACGGCTCAGAACGTCTCCTTCACGACATCGAGTTATAAACTCAGATACGCCTCTCTTTTAGAATGACGACAGCCAACACCCAATGGAATTCATCACCACAATTGATTGAGATGTACACTTCATCGACCAAATGCCAAGGTAAGCCAACCGGAAGTTAAAACCTTTAATGATGTTGCATTCCTCATTTTGGGAAACTTCCGGCTACTGTTGACAATACCTATCGTAGGCATTATTGATGTAAACTTTGTACAAATAATTGCATATTGTGTATCTGTATTATTCTTGTGTTTGCAACTTGGCCTTCTTACAGAGGTAGTGAAAAATGACATCGATGTGTTGTACATATTATCAAACATTTTGGATTACGTGACAAAAAATCAATATGCAGATGTAATTAAATAAAGTATTAATTAATTGTAATATGTATGACCTTTAAACCTCATCATTCCAGCAAGTTTGGGGCTGTGACATCAAATAGAACCAATTCTTAATTCTGGAATGTGCAACAACAAAGTCGAACATATAAAAACCAAGACTCGATTCGTTTACTTTGTAGCGCTCGTCATTTTATTTTCTACATGATGATTTATATGTGTTAATGTCAGGTTCTTACAACAAGAATTGTATAAACCAATATCCATAAAATTGATTTATGTACCTGCCGGGATGATACTTTAACAGCCCATCGGCAATCCATTCTGAATAGTCGTTGATCAACTGTATTAGTTTTTTTGGAGCCTCGTTTGAGATGTTGAACCCTTCAAACGGGTAATTCTTCCGTTCTCCCAAACTGACAAGCTCTACTTTTTCTTCATCTTTGAAAACAGTTGATGGATTATCAACTGTCATATTATGCTCTTCGGCAGTAACTGTGGCATCCACCTGGAAAGCCACAATTGTCAATGCTAAGTAGAGATATACAACGGATTTTCCATCTGTTGCAACAGATGATTCTTATGTTGCATCAGATGGATTATCTGCAATAGTCTTATCTGTTGGCACATAAGACTCATTGTTGAAATAGATAATGAATCTGATACAACAGGTTAGACAACAGTTGCAACAAATGTATACATCTATTTGATAATTTTCAGCAGATGTATCATCTGTTGAAACAGATATGTGCTTGTTTGTTTTTTAGAATAGATGATGTACATTCACCTTCTTCAGCTCATGCTGCTCTTCTATGGCCTTTGCACACTGAACATTGGTGCAAGAAAAAGACAGAGGCGTTGCAGTCTTGCTTTTTTTTTTTTTTATGATTAATGATTCCTTGAAGTGTCTTTTCTTCTCCTCTTAGCCTCTTTGATCTTTAGTGGAGTGTCTGGATATGAAATCCTCTTTGATGGAATGACACCCCTCTTAGATGTCATTTTCTTTACAGAAGCAGTTAGTGCATTAATAATATTAATCATAATGGTTTGTTGTTTTAAAAACTGTAAGAGGAGCATCATTAGCTCCACCCTCCAAAATTATTTTTCTTGTGATGGTTGTTTCTCTAAACAATTTCATTTTTATTCCATCAACGACCTTAGGGTTCGATAAAGTTTGCACAGACCGTAAAGTAAGAAAAATGGCATCTTCAACTCTCGGTTGGTAGGAACAAGCCACGGATGGACAATCTAAAATAAGTCGGTACATAAATTAAGAATGATGATGAAATCATTTAATCATTAATTAAAATAAAAAATTGATTAGAATTGGACTTACTGCTTCCTTGGGGGGATTGAAAAGATCAAGAAATTTTACATTTTTATCGGTTTTGGCCGACAACCATCTAAGAATTCTTGGACAAGAAACTTCTTCCTGGTAGTTCACTTGTTTTCTTAAATAAGGAATGGCTTCAAATTCTCAAGCCTATAACATAACGCCAATAAATCAAAAGCATTATTGAATAAAAAATGATGAATCATATCATGATAAAAGAAATATTTACCATGAAGGCCCATGGAAAACCATATAAGTTGACTGTTTTTGGCGTTAATGGAGTCAACAAATATTCGATAGTCATTTTGAAGCTTTCATAACCCCAAGGATAGCTGTTAAATGCCTCAAGATCCTCGGAGGGATTTATTAAACTGAGGCTTATGTTGTTGTTAACGTCTCTCTCCCAAAGAACATTATGTACAAACCAAACCAAGCATAATGATTGCTTGTGCTTCTTTGAAAGTCCTTTACCTTTCAACGCTTTAATCAGATTTTTATTTTTGAAGCTTGGACCAACAATGGACACCAGGTCATCACGATCACTCGATTTGCCTTTTCCTTTTTTGGGTGTGCGGGGTACTTTTTTGGGGTCAGAGTAGGTATAACTTGAGAAGGAGAAGAAGGATAACATTTTAGTTTGGTAACTATGGCAAACTCCTCCTAACCAAAACAAACAGGTATGCCACAGTAATTTATCCACACCTCATCCATCTTATCTTTATTTTCATATATAAACCTGTGCTTAAGAAGATCATATACCATTTTCATCTGGAAGCGAGCATTGTTGTCCTCCGACAAATCAAGATATTTCCCAAAGCAGCTTTCCCTGAAATAAGAATCCAATTTTTGTTCTTGAAGTATTTTTCTGAAGGCATCGAAAGATTTTCCCATGACTGACTTAACCACGAGATCACCCGTTAAATCCGTGGCACCATCGCATTCTCACAGAGTAACGATCAATGCTGAAGGCTTTGACCAACTCTTCGACGGAAGGGCATTTAGTATTTGGATCATCTCTTTTGAAAGATTCCTCCTCCCCGTGTTCATTATCTTCTGTTCCTGATTGAGATAACGCTTGTAAAGCAAGATCATAGAGTGGTGTATGTAGCTGAGCTGCTGCACTTGTTCCTTTACTTGGACTTGATTCGATTTATTTTATTTTGGGAGCCATGTTATCTTAAATTAACAAGAACATAACATAGATTATAATTGATTAATGCATAACAGTAATATAACAGTTCCAACAGACAACTAATCTGTTGCACCAGGTATGTTATTTGTTGCAACATATAACCGACCTGTTGCAACGGATGACTAATACGTGGGAACCATAAAAATAGCACTATCTGTTGCACCTGGTATTTTATCTGATGCAACACATAACTAATCTGTTACAACGGATGAGTAATCCGTTGAAAACAATAAAAAAAGATCACTAATCTGTTGCACCAGGTATTTTATCTGTTGCAACATATAACTGACCTGTTGCAATGGATGAGTAAACCGTTGGAAAGAATAAAAATGGATCACTAATCTGTTGCACCAGGTATGTTATCTATTGCAACAGATAACTGACCTGTCTGAGTAAATCGTTGGAAATAATAAAAATAGTCTTAATCTATTGTAAAATGAAGAGTAAACCGTTGGAAAGAATAAAAATAGATCACTAATCAATTATTTGTTGGATCACTATTGTTTAGATTTCTTCCAAACAGAAGAGTCGTCTGTCACAACAGATGAATGATCTGTTAGATTGTTCACCTGTTGCATCAGATTTTCATAGTTGCATCAGATTTTTAATCTGTTGCATCAAATTTTAAAATGAAGAGTAAACCGTTGAAAAGAATAAAAATAGATCACTAATCAGTTATCTGTTGGATCAATATTGTTTAGATTTCTTCCAAACAGAAGAGTCGTCTGTCGCAACAGATGAATGATCTGTTGGATTGTTCACCCGTTGCATCAGATTTTCATAGTTACATCAGATTTTTAATCCGTTGCATCAAATTTTCATCTGTTGCATCATATATTTCATCTATTACATCAGATGTTTTAACTATTGCAATACCATTTCTACCAAGACAAACAACAAATTAGCCCAGCAACACCAACATATCACAGACACACATACACACTAAGAACATCAACTGTGACCAAAAATCACCAACAAATTCAAATCAAAGTACGACAACGAGAAGAAGAAATACAGAAATGCCAAAAATTAAAGTTTTCTTCAGTCCATATTTCAATACTAGAAGATTAGTTGGCTCAAGTTTCTCTGTCTCTTCATAATTTTTTACATGTAAAAAAAGAAATGGGAGGAAGAAGAACTCGAAGTTGTTATCGTCGAAGAAGTATTCACGTCGATTGACGATTGAAAGTCGAAAAGAAACTCGCCCGATTATTTATCACCGGAGGTTGAAGGGAGAAATTTTGCAGAACTGGTGATTGGGAGAAGCTGGAGAGAGAGAGTGGTTGATTAGGATTAAAGAGGGGTGTGGGTTGGGTTGATTTGTATTTTGAAAAGATTAGAAAATTTTAAAAATATTAATCAAGTCCACAATTAACTTAATCAAGTTTCCCAATGATGTTTGACCCTATCTGTTGGTCAATGTCACCAATCCTTCATCCAAGACTTAAAAGACACCTTTCCTTCAATTTTCTCTAGTAACTTTGTATTATACCAAATAAGTCTTTACATCCGAGAGCTAAATTGATTATCCTTCATCGTCTTACACTTCGCATTTACATAAGATTTAGCAATGTTTGTTTGTATTGTATTTTATATAATTTTCAAATGCGTATTATCTTTTGCTTTCTCTATTAAGAATGACAGAATCCAAAGTGAATTAATTCAATTCCTTTTTTGCAGATTCTTTATTAAAATTTTGAATGATTTAGTTGCATGAACTATATAAAATAATGTAAAGAAAGTGAAAAAGTATTGCAGTAAGTACTCATAATTTTCTTTTAGTCTTTGATTTCTTTGTATAATAAATTGTTAAATTTTGCAGAAGCTATGTGTTTTGTTAAATGAATATTGTGATTATGAGGACTGCTTTACAAATAGGTTCTAACATTTAAAAGCTTGATGAGTTATTAGTTATCATCTTTATTTTCACTATTATGTAAAAGTTTCTTTGTATATGCTTATATCACAATCTTATAGAATTTTGAAATTCTTAATATTTTTTTATTTCTCTATTGAGATTTAGAAGAATTGCAAGGACTTTTATTGAATTTAAAAGTGTAAATATCATTTGTGCAGGAACCGAGGAACCGAAGAAGACAGGGTGTTGAAGTTATCCATCACATAGATAAAGATTTTACGAGATGGACTACAAGCAAGAAATAAATCAAATACAATAAAAAAATTAATAACATGATGAAGTTTAAGTGATTAAACAAAGACGATTTTAAGTTAAAAGAAACTTAAAACTTTGGAATTTGAATTGAAATATAGTATAACATCTAATTCAACTTTAAAAATACAATTATGATCGCTCTTTTCTCATTTTCATATTTAAATGAAGTCACTTAAACTCATCATAAGACGATGTAAATTCTAAAATAAATTTGTCTTGATGAAATAATTAATTTGATTTTGAATCCAAATTCTCATACTAGCCACTTGATGATTGTTGCATTTTTATTTGATCACAACTTGCTCCATGGTTTTAGAATGTTAGTGTTAGTCTATTACCTATTACTTCTCATTACTTAATTTAAATTTGATTCAAGATAGTAATAATATATTGCATAAAAATTTTTATTTTCTTTCCCAATATTACTCCTCTGTAAATTATCTTGAAGTTTCAAATAAATAATCGTAATCTAATTCGAGAGATATGCGATTTGATGTGCCAAGATCTTCTTCCGTAAATAGTGACGAAGTTGTTAAACATGAAATCTAGAAGACCTATGATAGTTTAATGAACAATAGATTTGCCATAAGTTGACAAGATATGTTGATCTTAAAATTCTCTTCTCCAACAATGGTGTTTCAACAACAAGATTTAAACTCCTAAATTTGTAGTAGTTGATAACTCATTAAGTTAATGCGATCGAAAAAATATTTTCAAAATTTAAGTGATTAAAGTATAATACAAAAATATGTATCGATGATTGAAGGTGAGAGGCGAAATTTGAATTAATTTTGAGAATATAATCAAGTAATTATAATGCACATATTATTACAAGATGTGGAAGCCCGTTCAAGCATGATCCCAACGATAAGCGTGAACTTTAATATTTTTGTCATTAAGAAAAAAGACGTTACATAATAAAATGTAAATATTTTCACTACAACATTATGCATATATAACTATAAAATATGTCATAGCTAAATACGAAAATTTCTGTGGCTAAATACTTTAGCCACCATATTTTCTTTCGTAGTATGCGTAGCTAGAAGTGACGTAACTAAAAGTCAGCCACGCATTTTAGCGTTTCGTGGCTAAGTCCTAATATCTATTACCACGGCAAATTCACTCTATAGCTATGTCTTATACTTTAGCGACAAAATAAGTTACCATAGCAAAAGATATACTCGTAATTATTTTGCCACAAAAATTTATGTTTGTCATAGCTATAAATAGTTCACAACATTTGTGATTAGATTTTTAATTATATTGTATCACAAATTTTTTTATTACATTTTAATTTTATTGACTAAATCTTTTTCATTAGTGGCAATAAATGTTTCCATCAGATATACTTTTTTTTTCATTAGTTTTTTAAAAATTCTCAAGTATTCCATGTTCATTCATATTTTATGAAAATTAGGAACAAAATACTCTTATTTCATACAACTATTCTGCAAGAGATATAAAGGAGTTTGTAAAACACAAATTAACTAATGAGAGACTAAAAAATAAATGAGAATTCAAATCTTTATCAAATTAATATGATAAAAAATATGTATAATACATTAGCTATTTTCACTTCAATCTATAAAATTTGGATGCACAACAAACTATAAAAAGTTCTAAATATTTTATTTGAGGGTTGAAGATGTTGATCATATTGCATTTAAGGACATCGAACTAGTTTCACTCTTTGCATCAAGGTTGAATCCATGATCTTCTTTTATCCAAGAATTAAAATGCACCCTATAAATGCAAAAGAAACAATAATTACTGTAAAAAAGCATGAACACATATAAGAGTAATTTTAATACAAAATATAAGTTTAATTTATAAAATATTAATAAAACATCAACGACATATTGATGAACAAACCTATATTTATAAGCTTAGCATAAAAACTTGCAAAATTGAACCTCAAAATCTAAGCCAAACTGTAGGAATAAATTCAGAAACACAAAAACATAAAAATATAAATATACCTTGAAAGAGAAAGACAAATTTATCATAAGTAAACAAAAAAAATGTGAAGAGGGGTGAAGGGGTGTGGCGGCTAAGGAGAGGGAAATAAAGATTATATAGGACTTAGTTTTGATATGGGCTTCACCATTACTTTTCATTTCCGTTTATACTTTCTTTAACTTCTTACCACAAGTAACATGAGGCTTTGGACTCTAGGTGACAAAAGAGTTTTTAAAATGAGGTGTGAGTGACACAAGTTTTAATAATTGAGTGGAGGTGACAATTGTTTTATTAAGGATTAAGAAAGTAAGAAAATTTTGAAAATAACCCACAAGTTTTTTAATTTATACTTTGATCCAATGTAAAACCTAATATAACTAGAAATAGCGGGAAAAAAAGGCACGTTTCTCTCTCTTCTCATTTATTGGAGTTTTCTCTCTTTTCTTGATTTTTGTTGTTCATTGTTGTTGCTTTATTCATCATCATCTTCTTCATTATCATCATCTTGTTCTTTATTATCAGCTCTTCTTGTTCATCATCATCATCATCATCATTTTCTTGTTGTTGAACATTGTTGTTACCACTACTATTGCTACTTGATCAAATATTTTAGGTCAAATTTTATTCGTATATCACTTGGGAATTACTTAATGGTGATTTTAGTAAGTAAAATTATAATTTTTAGTTGAATTTCTCATCTGGTGTATCTGCTACTGCTATTTTTTCAACAATAGATAAAACATGTTACTGAATCCAACAGATAAGTAATCTGTTGCAACATATTGACTAATCTGTTGCAACATATTGACTAATCTGTTACAGTATATTGACTAATCTGTTGCAACATATTGACTAATCTGTTGCAACAGATGAGTAATCTGTTGCAACATATATGACTAACCTGTTGTAACAGATTACTCATCTGTTGGATTCATATTATAGTGTTGTAACATGAATCCAATATATGGGTCATGTGTTGCAACAGATTACTTACTTGTTGCAACAAATGACTCATATATTGGATTTATGTTGCAGGTTCTATCCATTGTAGCAGTAGCAGATATACCAAATAAAAAATTCAACAAAAATCATAATTATACTTACAAAATCACCTATGAAGTAATGTTCAAGTGATATACGAACAAAATTTGACTAATTTTTTTTTTTTTAAATTTCAACAAGGACACAACAAATAAGTGAAACACATGAAAAATTTCATGAAATAGATAAAGAAGACAAAAATAGTGTATCATACATCAAATGCAAAAGGATCAAGGGGACAAACGTTTGAGTTCTCATAAAAATATATTAAATTCCCTAGTATTTTAATTGCTTTCTAATGGATGGCCCATCTATTATAACAGATTTTTTATTTATTTGATAATTTCCAATAGATGAATCATCTGTTGATTCAAATTAAGCAATTACTAGTAAAACTAGATTGATTTAGCTAAAATTAAAAAAGTTTAATACAATGGGACAAACATTTGAGTTCTCCTAAAAATATTTGAGTTCCCTAGTATTTTAATTATTTTTCAATAGATCACCTATTTATTACAACAAGTTAGTCATCTGTTGCAATAAATGCTTATAACAGATTAGTCATTTATTAATTCAAATTAAGCAATTATTAATATTAATTTAATTGATTTAACTAAAATTGAAGACAAGACCTTAGAAAATGAGGAAACGTTTGAGTTCTCCTAAAAAATATTTGAGCTTTAGTATTTTTAATTATTTTTTCAACACATATTTTGTCTATTTAGTAATTTCCAACAGATGAGTCATATATTGCAACAACTTAGTCATCTGTTGCAATAGATGACTATATCTGTTTGATAATTTTCAATAAATGAATTAGTTGTTGCAACAAGTGAGTCATTTATTGCAACAGATGTCTATATCTGTTTGGTCATTTTCAACAGATGTTTTTATTTGTTTGGTCATTTCCAACAGATTACTCATCTGTTGTAACATGTTAGTCATCTATTGATTCACTTTAAGTCATTATTAGTAATAACTAAATTGATTACTAAAATAAAATATGAATTAATAAGTTCAATTACAGTTTCAATTAATCTCATGGTAATTACACAATCAACTAAGTATGTTCGTCTTGAGTAGAGTGATCAATTGACCAAATTTATTTGAAATTATTCAAACTAAGTCATCATTATAAATAACTATATTGATTTAACAAAAATTAAATATGAATTAGTAAGTTCAATTACGATTTCAATTAATCTCATAGTAATTACATGATCAATTAAGTGTTTTATACTGAGTAGAATGATTAATTGACCAATTTTATGTGAAATAATTCAAATTAAACCATTATTAGAAATAACTATATTTATTTAACTAAAATCAAAGATGAATTAGTAAGTTCAATTGCGATTTCAATTAATCTCAGTAATTACATGATCAATTAAGTGTTTCGTACTGAGTAGAATAATTAATTTACCAATTTTATTTTAAGTGGTTCAAATTAAGTCATTATTAGTGATAAATATGTTGATTTAACTAAAATTAAACATGAACTAATGAGTTCACTTACAATTTCAATTAATCTTATCGTAATTACATGATTAACTAAGTGTATTCGTCCCGAGTAGAGTGATCAATCGACCAATTTTATTTGAACTAATTCAAATTAAGTCATTATTAGTAATAAATAAATTGATTTAACTAAAATTAAAGATAAACTTACAATTTCAATTAATCTCATAGTAATTAAATGATCAACTAAGTGTATTCGTCATGAGTAGAGTGATCAATTGACCAATTGTATTTGAAATGAATCAAATTAAGCCATTATTTATAATAACTAAATTGATATAACTAAAATTAAAGATGAATTGATAAGTCCACTTACAATTTCAATTAATGTATTCATCCTTAATAGAATGATCAATTAATAAATTTTATTTAAAATGATTCAAATTAAAAAATTATTAGTAATCACTAAATTGATTTAACTAAAATTAAAGATAAGACCTTAGACAAGGGGACAAACATTTGATTTCTCTTAAATATATCTGAGCTTTAGTATTTTAGATCATTTTCCAACATATATCCTATATGTTTGATAATTTTCAACAGATGAGTCATCTGTTGCAACAACTTAGTCATCTGTTGCAACATATGTCTATATTTGTTCGATAATTTTCATTAGATGAGTCATTTATTGCAATAGGTTAGTCATCTATTACAACATATGTCTATATTTGTTTGATCATTTTCAACAGATGTCTTTATCTGTTTGGTCATTTCCAACAGATGTCTTTATCTGTTTAGTCATTTTCAACAGATTACTCATCTTTTGCAACATATTAGTCATCTTTTGCAACATATTAGTCATCTATTGATTCATATTAAGCCATTATATTAGTAATAACTAAATTTATTTAACTAGAATTAAAATTAATTATTGAGTTCAATTACTGTTTCAATTAATCTCATGGTAATTACACCATTAACTAAGTGTATTTGTCCTGAGTAGAGTGATCAATTGACCAATTTTATTTGAAATGATTAAAACCAAACCATAATTAGAAATAACTACATTGATTTAACTAAAATTAAAATGAATTAGTAAGCTGACTTAAAATTTCAATTGATTTTATAGTAATTACATGATCAACTAAGTGTTTCGTCTTAAGTAGAATGATCAATTAACCAATTTTATTTAAAATAATTAAAATCAAGCAATTATTAGTAATAATTAATTTAACTAAAATTAAAGATGAATTGATAATTTTAATTACAATTTCGATTAATCTCATAGTTATTACATGATCATCTAAGTGTATTCGTCTTGAGTAAAGTGTTAATTGACCAATTTTATTTGAAATGATTCAAATTAAGATATTATTAGTAATAACTACATTGATTTAACTAAAATTAAATATGAATTGATAAGTTCAATTAAAATTTTAATTATTCTCATATTAATTACACGATCATCTTAGTGTGTTCGTTCTGAGTAGAGTGATCAATTGATTAATTTTATTTGAAATGATTCAAATTAAGCCATTATTAGTAATAGCTAAATTGATTTAATAATTATAATTTCAATTAATCTCATAGTAATTACATGATCATTTAAGTGTATAACCTATTGCAACAGATTTAATCTGTTGTAAAAGATGAGTCATCTGTTGAAAATTATCAAATAGATATACACATATGTTGCAATAGATTAGTCATCTGTTGTAACAAATGTCTTTATCTGTTGGTCATTTCCAATAGATGACCAATCTGTTGCAATATATGACTTTATTTGTTTGTTATTTCCAATAAATTACTAATCTGTTGCAATAGATGACTAATCTGTTGTAACAGATATCTTTATCTGTTTGGTTATTTTCAATAGATTACTCATCTTTTGCAACATCTTAGTCATCTATTGATTCATAATAAGACATTATATTAGTAATAACTAAATTGATTTAACTAGTATTAATAAGTTCAATTACTGTTTCAATTAATCTCATGGTAATTACACGATCAACTTAGTGTGTTCTTCCTGAGTAGAGTGATCAATTGACCAATTTTATTTGAAATGATTCAAACCAAGCCATGATTAGAAATAACTATATTGATTTAACTAAAATTAAAAATGACTTAGTAAGTTCGCTTACAATTTTAATTAATTTTACAGTAATTATATGAACAACTAAGTGTTTCGTCTTAAGTAGAATAATCAATTGACCAATTTGATTTGAAATAATTAAAATTAAGCAATTATTAGTAGTAACTAAATTGATTTAACTAAAATTAAATATGAATTGATAATTTAATTACGATTTCAATTATCTCATAGTAATTAATGATCATCTAAGTGTATTCGTATTGAGTAAAGTGTTAATTGACCAATTTTACTAAGACATTATTAGTAATAACAACATTGATTTAACTAAAATTAAAGATGAATTGATAAGTTCAATTATGATTTCAATTATTCTCATATTAATTACACGATCATCTTAGTGTATTCGTTTTGAGTAGAGTGGTCAATTGACTAATTTTATTTGAAATGGTTCAAATTATGTCATTATTAGTAATAGCTAAATTGATTTAATAATTACAATTTCAATTAATCTCATAGTAATTACATAATCATTTAAGTGTATAAGCTATTACAACAGATGAGTCATCTGTTGAAAATTATTAAACATATATACACATATGTTGCAATAGATTGATCATCTGTTGTAACAAATGTCTTTATCTGTTGGTCATTTCAAACAGATGACCAATCTGTTGCAACATATGACTTTATCTGTTTGTTATTTCCAACAGATTACTAATTTGTTGCAATAGATGACTAATCTGTTGCAACATATGTCTTTATCTGTCTGGTCATTTTTAACATATTACTAATTTATCGCTACAGAAGATCAATCTGTTGCAATAGATGTCTTTATCTACTTGGTCATTTCCAATAAATTACTCATCTGTTGCAATAGATGGGTCATCTGTTATCAATCTATCTTTAATTTTGTTGTAATAGTAAATAATCTTGTGTTGTTATTTAATTTTAGTCTATGACGTTGCTCTTAACCAAACACTTTCTTTCTTCTAACTGACTCTTTCAACTCTTAAATGCTCAAAAACCTACACCTCTCAACATCTTAAAAAAATAGTCAGAATGAAAAAAAATAAAAATAAACTCAATCGATTAAATAAAGATTTTCTCATTCATTACATAAAAAATATTTACAAGATTAGGTAGATCCGATAAAATAAATTTAAAATGATAAAAAAATATATAAGCTAATTATTATTATTATTATTATTATTATTATTATTATTATTATTATTGTTAATCGAAAACTCATTGGGCAACAGACTCCTCAGCCTTCGAATCCCACGAAGTACCCTTGCTGTCGTGGTGCCCAACTCTCACTCGAGTTCATGAACCAGCCTTTCAAGCTCCTACAAGGTGTCAAGCAGAATCGCAATGTACCAAATCAGATCAGTCATATCTAGAACATGCATGAACAAATAACGTAAAATACTAAACCACATATAGTACCAACTGGTAGTTTAACAAAAAAATGTGAAACTTAACTAGAAAATAGAGATGCATGTTAATAATTTTCACATTAGAACAAGAAAATAAAACATACCTCAACGAACGAACAAGAAATTTATTTTTGAAAGAGAAGTGATTGAAGATATAATGACGGTTTTATGCAAGATAAGATGCAAGAGATAGAGCCGAGGAGACCTATTTATAAAAGATTGAATGAGTGAGTAGTGCGGTGTGTTAGGCAAAAAATCACGACCGTTCACCTCTTTTGTAATAATTATATCTCTTAATTAAATCGAACTTGGTGACTTTTTGATTATTTAAATTAAAAAAATAGATTTAAATACAAAAAAAGGTGAAAAGTCATAACTTTTCATCTTTTTTGTTATTTAAATTAAATAGCTACAAAATTGTGTTCATCATATTTTTTTTTTCATATTATTTATTTACAAATCATTTTTTTAATTAAATGATCGAAAAGTCATGACCCTTGAGTTCTTCCAACTGATGATCTGTTTGTTGCAACATATGATCCATCTGTTACAACAGATGACCCTTCTGTTGCTACATATGACTTATCTATTGGAGTAATTGATTCATTTTTGGAACATATGGTTCATCTGTTGCAACAGGTTGTTCGGTTTATTTGTTGAAAAAATAAATCAATAGCAAGATTTTTCAATAGAAATAATAACAAATCATCATTTATCAATACACCATTTCTACCATGAGATTAATTGAAATCGTAATTGAAATCACTAATTCATCTTTAATTTTAGTTAAATCAATATAGTTATTTCTAATAATGGATTAGTTTGAATCATTTCAAATAAAATTGTTCAGTTGATCACTCTACTCAGGACGAACATACTTAGCTGATCGTGTAATTACCATGAGATTAATTGAAACTGTAACTGAACTTATTAATTCATATTTTATTTTAGTTAAATCAATTAGTTATTACTAGTAATGGCTTACAGATGAATAACATGTTACAATAGATAAGTAATCTGTTGGAAAAAATCAAACAGTTAAAGACATTTGTTGAAAATGACCAAACATATATAGACATCTGTTGGAACAGATGACTAACCTGTTGCAATAGCTAACTTATCTATTGAATTATCCAACAAATATAGTCATCTGTTGCAACAGATGACTAAATTGTTGCAACATATGACTCATCTATTGAAAATTATTAAATAGACAAGATATATGTGAACTCAGAACCAAAATGAGCCACAGAATTTAAAAAGTGATCAAAATAGGTCACCTATTTAAAAAGTTACCAAAATAGGCTAAACGTAATAATTTATTACGTTTTCTACTTTTTTCTTAACGGTCAACTAACGAAGTTGATTTTACAAAAACACAAGAATTTCTAATGTTTTACATTTTTTTTGTTAAACGTAAGAAATTCTTACGTTTTATAAAAAAAAAATATAAAACGTAATAATTTCTTACATTTTTTACATCATGACCGAGGAAAAATGCAGTGAATTATCAAATCAATTAAAAAGATACTAAAAAATGAGTTGTTCAACATAACAAAAAATTATGTTCTTAACTTTTTTATAGCAGTGGTCCCCCTCCCACAATTTCTTTTTCCACAAATGTCCCATAACTTCTACTTTTTCCTCTTTTTACATATGATAATTATGAATTTTTTGATTAGTTAAATTTATTTATATTTTACATGTAGTTCAAATAATTTTTTTTTCCTCTATGTAATAAATTTTTACGTTTTAGATAAAAAAAATTTTAAAAATAGAAGTAGCAATTACCTCATTAACTTGACAATTTTCTTATATTTAGTCTATATCAAAAATAATCACTTCTATCCTTAATTATCCGATTTCTCTCTAAAAAAAATTATACTTTTGAGTTTTCCTCTACTCCAAAATAGTGAAATGTTGAATTATCGTCGATCAAATATTCTACTATATACAAGAATTATATATTTTTGGTGTATTAAAAATATGAAATTAATTTTTTAGGATAGTGATTCATCATAGTTTTCGATTAGTGTTTCGATTAGGATATTGAGGAGACTCACTTGCACAAATACGTTTCATATTATAATTAATGGAGTAAGAAATCATAATTTAATTTAGGAACACTCCTAAATTAATATAAGAAAATATATTTTTTTAGGTACACTCCTAAAAAATATAATTCTTGTATATAATAGCATATTTGATCAACGATAATTCAACAGTTTACTATTTTGGAGTAGAGAAAAACTCAATAGTATAATTTTTTTAAAAGAGAAATTGGATAACTAAGGATAGAAATGATTATTTTTTGATATAGAATAAATATAAGAAAATTTTTAAGTTAATTGATACTTCTTTTTTGAATTTTGTTTTTATGTAAAATGTAAAAATTTATTACATAAAAAAGAAAAAATAAATTATTTGAACTACATGTAAAATATAAATAAATTTAAATAATAAAAAAATCATAATTATCATATGTAAAAAGAGAAAAAATTAGAAGTGATAGGACATTTGTGGAAAAAGGAATTGTGGGTGGGGGATTACTGCTATAAAAGAGTTAAGAACGTAACTTTTTGTTACGTTGAATAACTCTTTTTTTTAGTACCTTTTTAATTGATTTGACAATTCATTGTATTGTTTCCTCAGTTATCGTGTAAAACGTAAGAAATTCTTACGTTTTATATTTTTTTTTAATAAAACATAAGAGTTTCTTACGTTTTTGTAAACATCAACTCCGTTAGTTGAATATTAAGAAAAAATTAGAAAACATAATAAGTTATTACGTTTAGCCTATTTTGGTAACTTTTTAAATATGTTGTCTATTTTGGTCACGTTTTTAATTCCGTGGCTCATTTTGGTTCCGAGTTTGATATATGTTGAAAAACAATTTAAAATACTAAAACTCAAATATTTTTAGGAGAACTCAAACATTTGTCCCCTTGTCTAAGGTTTTGTATTAAAGACTTGTCTTCAATTTTAATTAAATTGATTTAGTTATTATTAATAATTGCTAAATTTGAATAAACAAATGACTAACCTGTTATAAACATCTGTTGCAATAGATGACTAACTTGTTACAATAAATAGATAATCTGTTGGAAAATAATTAAAATACTAGGGAACTCAAATATTTTTAGGAGAACACAAATGTTTGTTCCATTGTCATAGAGACGTCTTTAATTTTAGCTAAATAAATTTAATTAATACTAATAATTGCTTAATTTGAATCAATAGATGACTAACATGTTGCATCAAATGGTTCATCTGTTAGAAATTATCAAACAGATAGAAAATCTATTGTAACAGATGGGTCAACTATTAGAAATCAATTAAAATACTAGGGAACTTAAACGTTTTTAGAAAAACTCAAATGTTTGTCTCCTTAATCCTTTTGCATTTGATGTATGGTATATTATTTTTGTCTTCTTTACCTATTTCATGAAATTTTTCATGTGTTTTACTTATTCGTTGTACCCCTGTTGAAATTTTTTAAAAAAATTTTAGGTCAAATTTTGTTCGTATATCACTTGAACATTACTTCATAGCTTATTTTGTAAGTAAAATTATAATTTTTGTTGAATTTATTATTTGGTGTATCTGCTACTGCTACAATGGATACAACCTGCAATATGAATTCAACATATAAGTCAGCTATTGCAACAAGTGAGAAATCTGTTGCAATATATGATTAATATGTTGCAACAGATGACCCATATGCTGGATTCATATTACAACACTATAAAACGAATCCAACAGATGAGTAGTCTATTGCAACAAATTAGTCATATATGTTGCAACTAATTACTCAGCTATTGTAATAGATTAGTCATAAATGTTACAACAGATTAGTCATATATGTTGTAACAGATTACTCATTTGTTGCAACAAATTAGTCATATATGTAGCAAGAGATTAGTCATATATGTTGCAATAGATTAGTCATATATGTTGCAACATATTACTAATCTATGCAACAGATTAGTCATATATGTTGCAACAGATTACTAATCTGCGCAACATATTAGTCATATATGTTGCAACAGATTACTAATACGTGTAACAGATTAGTCATATATGTTGCAACAAATACTCATCTGTTGGTTTCACGTTACATGTTTTATCCATTATTAAAAAACAGCAGCAGCAGATACATCCAGATGAGAAATTCAACTAAAAAATAACAAACATTAAAAAAATAACAAAAAACATAAAAAAATAACAAACACCAACAAATCAAGTTCCTCATTTTCATCATAACTTAAAAGCCCTAATTTTTTACTTGTGTAAATCGAAAAGAAACTATGAAGAACTCAAAGTTGTTGTCACCGGAGAATGTTGTCACGTCTACTGACAGTTGAACGTAAAAAAAGAAACGGGCAAGAACTCAAAACTATTTGTTGCCAGAGGTTGAAGTTGCACAAGATTGAAGGGAGAAATTTGAAAAGTTATTGGTTGGGAGAAGTTAGAGAGAGAAACTATCGAGAGAAAGAATGAAGAGAGAGAGAGAGAGACTGATTTTATGTATTTTGATCAATTTATCCCTCTCTGTGGTATCTATGTATGGTTTCGAGAGTATGGAGATGGTTGTCATGATTTTTGATGCTATTTGAAATGATTTACGCGAGTTTGTGATTTTTAGAGGTTTGAATAGTCTTATAGTTGACTTCGATCAATATTTATTGTTTTGTGTGTTGGATGGAAAAACGAACTATGCTAGTAGATCTGAAATATTAATTTTGGATTAGTAGCATGGTTGATTCAATTTTATGGATTTTAGATCTCATTTCGATCCTTGATTTAGAAATTACTGAAATTGAATCTCGGAGGTTAATTTTGTAAAAATAATCTATTTTTTAAAATCTAATGTCTTGATTGAGTCTGCAACATCAAATTTAGTCAAATAGCATATTTCGTTTTCCTTCACATGATTCCAAATGAATTTTGAGAGGTTGATCAGCAACTTTGCAACTTAGAAATGTTGTTGATCTAACTGAAATTTGGTGCAGCCTCTTTAGCACCCAATGGACTACTAAAGTTGTAGCTGCTTTAGCGGATCCTAGCAGGGCAACAACCGCTAAAGCAAATGTTCGACCGCTTTAGCAGTCATAGATCCTAACATTCCACTGTAACCCGAGTCTCTTTCCAACATTAATTTGAGATTCATTTATCGATCCTAACTCTTGATTTTTGACTCGAGACTCGACTCCTGATCTCGATCTAAAACACAACTTTCAACCTAAGACCTGCCTCTCAAATATGATCCAAGACATATAATTTAGAATTCAGACATGACTTGACACTCGATTTTCAAACTCAACCTAAATATGAACTCCTAAACTTGATTTGGGACTCGAAAATCGATCGGACCCTGAATTCAATTTGAGAACAACTCTCAACACCAACTCAAGATTCAACCTCGAGACGGGAATCAATGTTATCCAACTCTTAAAACTCCGACTCCGACTCCAACCCCAACTCAAGACCCATTATCCTAAATGCTTTTAAGATAATATTTTCTTCTTACTAATCAAACGCTATAAAATATATAAGAAATCATTTATTTTCCAACAAAATATTTTCTAAAAAATATTTTTCATCATACCAAATACAACATAGTTTTAACTTTACTTATCGCTATGTAAGTTATTCGTAGTACTGTAGTAGACTATCTCATTAAGATTACTTATGAGTTTACCTTTTTAAATTCTGTACACTAATGAAATTTTTTCATTTCTACTTTTAAATGCATCACAATATTTCAGGCACACCTTGGTATAAGTTAGTACTTTAAATTCATTGTGATGCATTTAAAAATTTAAGGTGTGCCTGAAATATTGTGATGCATAACATATGAATGTAATATCTTTCTAGGAAGGTCAGGCAACATCGATATAAGTTAGTACTGATAATCTTTGTATTATGACCGGATCATTGATTCACTGATGACAGTGATGAACATTCATGAATGTGTAGAGAGGAATTGGGGAAAGTAAAGAGAGAATTTTTGGAGAAGATGTTTTCTTATTGTATGCATATAGTAGTAGTACATTCCTTTATATAGAGGAACAACTTAACTGACTCCTTCTATAGCTATATGACAGCTTAGCACATCTAGATAAGCACTACTAAGAACTAACTAATTTCCAACTACTTCCTCATTCCATTACTCCCCCTCAAGCTGGAGTTTGTGTACACATCTAACACTCCTAGCTTGTCCATTAGGAGATGATGTTGTGCTGTCCCTAAGCCTTTTGTAAGTAAGTCTGCCAGCTGCTCCTTTGTGTTGATATACTCTGCATGAATTAAACCACTTGTTATTTTCTCTCTTACAAAATAACAATCTATTTCAATGTGCTTAGTCCTCTCATGAAATATAGGATTAACACTGATTTGAATTGCTACCTTGCTATCACAATACAATTTGATAGGCATGTCGATGCAAATATTTAATTCCTTTAACAATCCAGTCAACCATACAAGCTCAGATACTGCAGCTGCCATGCTTCTATATTCAGCTTCAGCTGAACTTCTGCTTAATGTGTTGTTTTTTTTACTTTCATGATATAAGCGATTTCCCCAGCTTTACCATATATCTAGTTATTGATCTTTTAGTATTTGGGCAGGAAGCCCAATCCGAGTCACAAAAGGCTTGAAGTTGTGTACTAGGTTCACTGCTCAGCAATAAACCCTGTCCTGGACCTCCTTTGATGTATCTTACTAGTCTCAATGCTGCTTTCCAGTGTGAAAGTTTTGGTTTTTGCATAAATTGTGATAGTAGTTGGAATGCAAAGCTAATGTCAGGCCTTGTGGTTGTTAAGTACAACAATCTTCCAATTAACCTCTAATAAACACTAATGTCCTTGAACTTAGGATCCTCAGTGTTACCGGTGTATTCATCATATTCAGCTATAGTAAGTTTCATGTTCTCTTCTAAAGGTGTGGCAACTGGCTTGGCACCACTCAGGCCTGTATCTGATATAAGCTCAAGTGCATATTTCCTCTGAGTTAGTAGTATTCCTGATTTCCATCTCAATACTTCAATCCCTAGAAAATATTTAAGATCACCAAGATCCTTCATGTTGAAGTTGTTATGCAGTGCACCTTTGACTTTTTCAACCAATTTGTTGCTATTTCCTGTAATAAGTAGGTCATCTACATATATCATAACTATTGCAATCTCAGCTCCATGCCTTTTGATGAATAAAGAGTGATCATTAGCACTCTGTGTATAACCTGTCTTCAATAAAGCCTCAGTCAATTTGAGGTTCCATTGTCTCGAGGCTTGCTTGAGTCCATATAAGGACTTGAGTAACTTTCATATCTTGTTCTCCCCCTGCCTCTGAAAACCTTGAGGCAACTCCATATAGAATTCTTCTGATAGGTCTCCTTGCAAGAAGGCGTTATGAACATCCATTTGAAATAAAGGCCAATTATGAGAAGCTGCAACTCCAATTACTGCTCTGACAGTTATCATTTTTTCCACATGAGAAAATGTCTCATGATAATCTAACCCCTCCTGTTGATTGTATCCTTTTTCTACCAATCGATCCTTATATCTTTCAACCTCACCAGTGGATTTATATTTCTCTTTGTAGACCCATTTAGAACCAATAGCTTGCTTCCCAACTGGCAAATCTACTATAGCCCAAGTCTTGTTTTCCTCCAAAGACTGAACCTCAGCCTTCATGGCATCTATCTATTCAGGACACGGAGAAACTTCTTTAAAGGTGGTAGGTTCTATAACAGATGAGACAGCAAAAACATAAGCGTGGTAGGAACTATTTATGTTGGAATAAGATAGGTAATCTTCAATAGGATAGAAACATGTAACAGTTATTATTCTAGTCAACATGTAGTCTTTATGCCACAAAGGTGGTTTGGAAACTCTTTTAGTTCTTCTAGAGTTAGACGGAGTAGCAGTAGTCATCTCCTACGCCTCAGCATCAGGTAAAGTTTTAGTTGTTTCACCACTAGTGTTGGGTAAACTTGCACCATCTGTGGGGGCATTGAGCTGCACAGCAGGTGGTGTTGCACTTTCTGAATCTTTCTCTGTATCTAAAAATAAGTGTATATAATTTGACACAACTAGATTATCATTAGGGTATATATGATTCTCAACCCCTACATCCTTAGCCGACAAGTCCTGAACCTGATCCGAATTCTCATGTAGAGGCATCAACATATCCAATGGAACAGCTGAGCTTATTTTAAAAGGAAAGATATGTTCAACAAAAGTGACATCTCTACTAATAAATAACAGATTATTATCCAAGTCCAATAACTTGTAACCCTTTTGAATATCAGAATATCCCATCAGAACTGCTTTCTTTGCTCTAGGTGAAAATTTGTCAAGTCTAGGCAACACTGAGGCAAAACACAAGCAACCAAAAATACTTAAGTGAGACAGATTTGGTTCCTTACCATAGAGCATTTCATGTGGTGATTTTTCTTGCAACAACACACTAGGTACTTTATTTATCAAGTAGGTCACAGTCTTTACACATAACCCCCAGTACTTGATAGGTACTCCACTTTGAAATCTCAAAGATCTAATTGTATTCATTATATGTCTGTGCTTTCGTTCTATCACCCCATTTAGCTGAGGGGTGTAGGCACAAGGACTCTAATGAACAATGCCAATAGAAGAAAATAAAGTGTTGCATTTCAAATTAAAAAATTTACTACCATTATCTGATCTCAAAACTTGCACCTTCACACTAAACTGAGTGTTGATCATAGTGAAAAAATCTTTTAGGATGAGATATACCTCAGTCTTACATTTAATGAGACAAGTCCAAGTAAATCAACTATAGTCATCTACCAATGTAACAAAATACTGCTTTTTGTCATAGGTAGGTGTCTTATATGGACCCGAGACATCTACATGCATAAGTTGAAAACAATGTTTAGACTTGCTAGTGCACAGTTGAAGCGTGGTGGGCCCATAACCCACAGATCACAGGATCGGAACCTGTCTCTGATACCATGATAATCTTTATATTATGAATGAATCATTGATTCACTGATTACAGTGATGAACATTCATGAATATGCAGAGAGTAAATGGGGAAAGTAGAGAGAGAATTTTTGGAGAAGATATTTTCTTTATTATATACATATAGCAGTAGTACATTCCTTTATATAGAGGAACAACTTAATTGACTCCTTCTACAGTTATATCAAGTGTGCTTATCTATAATTTATCTGTTGGTACTGTTAGGATTTTTGCCCTGATTTTCTTACTATATTTAAGTTTTACTTTTTCTTAGAAGGAAAATAAAAGTTACTATAATTACTTTTACTTTTCCTGAAAGAAAAAATATAATTCTTTTCCATATTTGGCTAACCTTCTTGGAGGAAAGGTGCTGGACATCTATAAATAGAAGACCCCCTTCTCATACCCTAACACAATAGCATCCACAATGTAGTCTTTGTTTAGGGGGAGATTTTCTCCCTCATTAGTTTTTATGTTTTTAATATTAGATTTTATATGTAGGTCAATTGACCAAATAATATAATAATATTAAGCTTTTTAGTATTGTTTATGTGTCTTTTGAATTGTCACCACAATGGTTTGCAACTAATAGCTTCCACATAATGCCCCCTCGATTTCGAACCCAGCAAGTGGTATTAAAGCTTACGGTTCAATGGTCCAATGGTGTGGTGAGACGAGATTAAACAGGTTCAAAGCGGTTTCAAAATCAAGCTGCAACAATTTGGATGATAATAAAGATTTTTGTCAAACTACATGTGGAGAAAAAATTTCAAACAAAATTTCAACAATCCTGCTGCTTATCCATCTTTAAAACCAAAATCAATTTTCAACCTATGTTTATGGGCTCCAAGTTTTAACCCATACTTTCTTAAACACTTGGACTCCTTTCAATTCGTGCATTTATTTTTAACGCATGAACTCCACTCTTAACCTGTGCTCACTTTCAATACACAAGGCTTCACTTTCAATCTTATCAACCCGTGCTTCTATTTTTAATGCATAGGGCTCCAATTTCAACCCATATTAATTTTTAATCATGGTAAGCAACAGTGATATATGAATAATATATATAAAGAACGAAGATCATGCACAAGAAAAAGGAGGATCAAGAATATTTTGAAGAAAATCAAGCCAAAAAGGGAAGATTTATTAGTTTTTTTCCCTGATTTTCTTACTATATTTAAGTTTTTACTTTTTCTTAGAAGGAAAATAAAAGTTACCATAATTACTTTTACTCTTCCTGAAAGAAAAAATATAATTATTTTTCATATTTGGCTAATCTTCTTGGAGGAAAGGTTTTGGACATCTATAAATAGAAGACCCTTTCTCATACCATAACACAATAGCATCCACAATGTAGTCTTTGTTTAGGGGGAGATTTTCTTTCTCATTAGTTTTTATGTTTTTAATATTAGGTTTTATATGTAGGACAATTGACCAAATAATATAATAATATTAAGCTTTTTAGTATTGTTTATGTGTCTTTTGAATTGTCACCACAATAATTTGCAACTAATAGCTTCCGCATGACGCCCCCTCGATTTTGAACCCAACAGGTACTGCATCATAATTTTGTCGATCATGGAAGACAAGGAGAATTTGAAATACTAGTCAAGTATAGGTGCTTTGTACGTGTGTTTCACCTAGTGAAAATGGAATATCACAATGAGTTTTCAGTATATAGATATCAAAGAACTAAACTACAGGAATAATAGTATCTTTTGTGGTGCATCTCTCATTTAACACTTTGTCAGTATTTTTTTATTTTATTATTTAAAAAAAAAAAAACTTCACTAAGACCGGGCCAATTCGAAAAGAAATTCAAGAGGTGCTTCAAATAATGTAATAGCAGGGAGGATTTTCCAAGAAAAAGTATGCACAATTATTATGATCCCAATTTGTGGGTATTAGTGTTTTCATGCACGAATTCGGGAATATTTGATAAAGTGAGGACATAAATCAAGTTCAATGTCAATTCATAATCAATGTTCTTAAAAAATAATTATTTGATGTTTAGATGTTCAGTTTGTTTAACATCATTATCAGGTTGTTCTGTTAAAAAGACATATCAAATTCGTGATCATTAATAATCACTTATAACAATTTCTAGTTGACGATAAAAAGCTATCTACTTGTTTAATCGGTTGAGTTCTGATAAAATCTGATGCAACGATTGATGATTCTTTTGCAGCTGCCTTTGAGTGGTAGAGCTTCACAATTGGTAGCCTGGGGAATATGAAGGCATACAGAAGGATTGCATAAGAAGTCAAAGAATACGAAGATGGCAAGGAACTGCAAAACCATCAATTATAAATTTGACATAGTATGTACAGAAATATTAGTTGCATCACAATAGAAGTACATGAAGAATATTATTTTCGATTAAACTTTTCAACAATGAAATCATAAATATTATTATGACTGAAGGATACATATTATTTATAATATTTTGGAACCACAAATGCCGTGTTAATTAGAATTTGATTTCTAGTTAAAGAAAACATAAATCTAAATGATTTATTATATAATTAAAGTGCTATACACTTAAAAGAACTAAATCAAAACTTTTCTAGTGTGATTTGTTTAGTTATGGAAAACTTCCAACTATACTTATTTGGGGAAAGGAAAAAAAATAACACCTAAAATTAAAATAATACCATAAAAATAGCACTCCCAATTAAATTATCGATACCATTTTTACAATCAATGCTTTATAAAATCCCCCTTCTTCTTCAACCCACTTCATGTTTTTCACTCTCTCAAATGGTATAACCTATAAAATACGCTCTCAAACTACTAAAATCAAAACATGGAGAACTATTCCTACACTTCTTATCCTGAATCCGGTGACTTTTCTCCATTTGGGGTGACAAGTCTGAAATTGCGTTACAGCTAAGGGTGTTTCTACTCATTTATTTTTCTTCTAAATTAGACAAACTTTACGAGGAAAGGCTTGTTGGGATTAAAATATTTGAAGAAATTTTGTGATCTTTTGTTCCTTGGACAACAGTTTCGGCAATTGAAAGTACAATGGACCAAATTTTAGTCTGCCTATCCACTTCACTGTCAATTGCAGCTGGGCTTACTTTTGGTTGAGATTGGGTATGCTTGCAAAGATTGTATGGATATATGAACACTGTATATGCATGCATAGATTCCTCTTTTATGAAGTGTATTAATGTGGTATAAAAGAGTATCTATTGGGTATATGATCCCCTCTTTCTTTTTTAAAAAGTGTATTAATGTAATATAAAAGTGTATCAATCTAGTATAAAAGAGTATCAATTGAATATAACGGACATTGCATATTCATAGATTCCCCTTCTATCTTGTTATAAAAGTGTATCAATATAGTATAAAAGAGTATCAATTGGGTATAAAAGTATATCAACTGGGAATAGAAACTGCATGTGGCCGACTGGGCAAATGGCTAAAAGAGGGAAATAAGTTTAGCCGACTCGCTAAAGTTATCCACCTTTTTCAAATTGTGGCCATTTTTTTTTTTTAAAAGGTCAACCCATGTCCTTTCCCCTCCTTATTTAATGAAAAAATATACTCCCTTCGTCCCAAATTACGTGTCGCCATTTGACAGAACATGATATTTAAGAAATAAGTATTGACTTTGTTAAAGTTACAAAATTATTCTTTTTAAAAAAAGGAGTAATAGTATTTAAAATCAAATGGGACCACTTTTAATTGAAAAAACAAATAAAAAGGGAGTAATAGTATTTAAAATCAAGTGAAACCACTAAGGGTAAAATTATAATTGTGTTTTGAGAAACTTACCAAATAAGGAAAGTTCAAATTACTTAAATATGAGTATTTTAATGAAGGGTAAAATGTTCAAATTACTTTTGTAAGGGTTTTTACAATTTTAATATTTTATAGACTATAGATTATAGATATAGATATAGATTGTTATGCATAATGTGAAAGATCTATCTTGAAAAGTTTAAACAACACAACTAAAAGTTAGTGCACGCATTGTTAAAATTTGTGTCTAACGTGTTTAAACGAATATAAAGTTTATGAAATAAATGGACTTTTTTGAAACTTAATCGCTCCACCTTCCCGGAAAAAACTTAGATTCATGGCATGCTTAGCTAGGTGGAGGAAATATAGACAGAAAAGAGGATATCCTCTGGGTTAGGGTAGCGATATAAAAATTAAGCCTTAGAAGCATTAAATTTGTCAAACCATTCTCTTGAGACAATTTTGATTTCTACCCACTTTCAATACTTATTTTAAGATTTAGATATCAAATTTCTTTTTGATTTATTTTTTAAGGTTTGGATATGAAAAGAGCAAAAAGTGGGTCAGGGATATGGGGCCATGAGCTTCTTCAACATTTTTAAAACTTGGGAAAAAAATACAACATGGTCCCCTTTTTATATTTATTAATTTTCCATAAAATCATTTAATATTTCCAACTACATTTTTCTCTCTTCAAAATCCTACTTCTGGCGATTGTTGTTCTGATATTTTCGAAAAAAATTTGCACAATTCTTGCTTCCTCAGGTGAAATTTTTCAGTTTCTCTTAATCAGGTAAGTTTAATGTTCTTCCTCGATCAATTTTAGATCCATTTTAGTAATTTTTTTTATGTCGTTCTGTGTTGGGGATCTTCGATTTTTGAAGAAATTGCACTATTCTTCATTGAATTAGTCGAAATTTAAGTGTTTTCAATTAACATTATCAATTCCTCATGGTTAATCGTTTTTTGCTTTGGATAATGAGTAGAAAATTTTTAAATTTTTGTATTTATATTGCGTATTAATTTTGAATTTTTTGTGCTGAATTAGACCCATTTTAATAGTGTTCTTGTTGTTGTGAATTGCGCTGCCAATATCTGATGAAGTTGGAACTTGATTTGCATGTTTGAAGTGAGGCGTTTTCTCATTTTCCTTAAAAGACCAGTGGTCGATAAATCAACCACTTCAGATTTATTTTTGCTGCATTTTTTGTTTTCATTAATAGACCAGTGATCGATAAATCGACCACTGCAAATTCATTTTTTGTTGTAGATCATAAATGATGAGAAGGGTTCATAGAGCAGTTAAAATGCCTACTTTCACTACTTCTAGTAGTAGGAAGCAAAAATCCAAAGAAATTTTGAAAACTTCCAAGAGGAAAAAACCCATAGTCGATGAATCGAAGTCGGAGATTGAATAAAAAATTCTTGACGATATTTTTGAATACGGCGAAAGTAGTGCATACGAGAGTGACGATGTTGAGAATAGTGAAGGTAGAAGAGAAGGGGAAAACGAAGAAAAAAGTGAAAGTGATAGTGAAAAAGGTGAGGATAGGAGAGATAGCAAAGATGGGGAGGAGGATCCTTTATCCTTGCTAATTTGTGTGAGAGATATCTTCGTTGAGTCATACGGCCTAACAACCTGGATGGATGATCTAGGTTATTTTCCTGCAAAGATTTCTGTGAGAGTAAGAATGACGGTGTATTGAGAGTTTAGACGGATTCTTGTTGAACAAAAGTTGTATTCTGATTTTAAGAAGAAATGTTTGACACTTGAGGCATATCCCAGAATATTTTAAGTTTAATGGACAGACGATCTATTATATGTTGCTGCGACATATAAAAAATAGAAAAACTATATGAAATTTGGTTTTGTGTGAACGGTAAGCCAGCTTGTTTTGGATTAAAAGAATTTTCTTTGATTATGGGGTTGAATTGTTCGGCATATCCTCGTGAATCGAAAATGAACAAAGTCCTCCAAAATGGAGAAAGCTTTCATTTTAAGGTGACAAAGAACAAGAGCATTACTGCTGCAAAATTGATTAGCCTGATGAAAGGTAATAGGCTGAATAATCAACAAAAGTTGAAGTGTGCTTTGGTTTGATTCGTCCAGTGATGCTGCTGGAAAAGGACCCGTCAAAGAAGGTGGATTCGGACCACATCAACATGGCGGCTGATTTAGAATTTTTCGGGGGGTATCCATGGGGAAAAGAGTCCTTTGGGTTGATCTTGAGCTATCTGACAAAGAAGACTGATCTGACCAAGCAGAAAGAAGCTTTTGTTAAGAGAAATAATACATCGTATGCATTATATGGCTTTCCCAACAACACAAAGGTAAACTTATTCTTATTATGAAAGATATGATACTAATATTATTATATTAGAGAATGTCGTGTAATTTATTTTTATTTTTTTGTAGATTGTGCACCCGTACCTTACCCCTATTATTCGTGAGATGGAGTAGAGATACATGAAAATATTTAAGCCATACACAAATGAAGTTAAGGATGCGTTCATCGATGCATTGAAGGCGTAGCTAAAAGGCGTGACTGTCCTGACTTTATCAGGCCACCATTTTGTTCCAAGTCAACCACGCGCTTGTGATCATGCTGGTTCAAGTGGACTCAAAACTTCACCGGACGCTTCTAATGACAATGACCTGCACGAGTGTGTTGCTTTTCTTGAGAAAAGTCTACTGGATATTTCTTCTTTGTTAGAGATGAGAGGTTGAGGAGAATCGAGAAGAAAAAAAAAAGCAACAAGATGAAGGTAAATTAATTTATTTTTTACTTTTTCAATTTAATTTTCTTGCATATGTTTTGTAATCCTTTGAAAACAATACAGTGCACCTCGACAGTCCCCCTCGTAGCCGGCATCAAGTAAACCTCTAAGAACTTGTAGTTACAGTGACAGACATTACTGCAGTAGATGAAAAAGGTGAAGAAGAGAAGAAAGAAGAAGAAACGGAAGAAGAGAATGGACCAGATGAAGAAGATGAGAAAGAAGAAGAAGAAAAAGAAAAAGATGAAGAGATAACAGCTGAAGCAAAAGAAGAAAATGAGGAGAAAACAAAAGAAGATGGTGAAAAAAAATCTGAAGAAGAAGAAGACAAAAACGAGAAGGAAGTTGAAGAAGAATTAGTGGTCGAACGGGAGGTTGAAAACACTGAAGAAGAGAAGAAATCATCATCAGAAGAAGAAGAAAAGGAAAATGAGAAGAAAGAAGTTGAAGAAGAAAAGAAAAAACATGAAGAAAATGAAGTGGATGTGATGGGCACTGTAACTCAATCAAGAAAACAAGTAGTTTTGTGGATTTGGAACAAACAATTTTCTTAATGATTTATTTTTTTAGTGATTTGTTCTTTATGGTTAATTGAATTACATATATTTGACATGTCAATGATGGCATTTACTGATGAAATAATGTTCAGTTATTCTATTGTCTCGTTATATTAAATAGCTGGCTGCATTGTGTTACCAGTTCAGCTATTGTCCTAATTTATAGTGGTTGATTGGAAACATTATAGAAGTTGTTCTCTATAATTTATAGACTTAACAGACTATCGATTGAGTAATTCATATATTTACTTGCAATAACTATCATGGTTTATAAAGGCCGGTGATAAAAGACATACACATAATTTTCTATTAATTATATATTACACCCAGAATTGATTTAAGAAACCTTATATCTATTTATTCAGTTTCCTATATCCCTATTACACCTTTCCAGAAAGCCAACAACAATAACAAACCATACAATAAATTTTTTAGGCCTTTCTCTTTTTCCTCGGCCAAAATCAACCTTTGCTTTACTTGATCCCTCTCCAATTCAACTTCTTTTAGTGATCCTTTCAAGTAATCCCTTTGCTCTTCGGCTTCTTTTAGCAATGTCATGAGTAGATCTCTATTTTCTTTGGATTCTCGAATCCTTTGGAGTATATAAAACTTGGAAGCGCCTTAAAAATTTGATGTCGATGGGCTGCTCGTCGGTGAGTCTTCGTCAAGCCACTTATAAAAAGAGCATCCGCCATATCCTTTTCAACCGCACAGTTAAAGAATTTTTGACCTAGATTCCAATCATAGCGTGATGTTTTTAATTTTTGGGATGCTTGAGACATTGTAGTTGTTAACAAAAATTAAAGCCAAACAAATGAGAGTGTTAACAAAAAAATAGCCTTCCTTTTATAGAGGAAAAAAGTGAGATATTACCGTTGGGTGTTGATTTGACGTGTACTTTATTACCATTGTAAAAATCTAACATTTTGTTATTTTTTTTTACTGCTAGTCTTGTTTCATAGACGTTATTTATAATCGATGCCTTCTCAGGCTTTTGGTAGATGATTCATCGAATAGATAGACAGTCTAGCATATACTAAGAGCTAATTCCTTAATAATCGTACTAGACTATGCTACATATTCATAGACCATAACTAGCACATATTTTGAGAAGGATTATTTAATCAATAAAATAATAAATAATTGGATTTTATTCAATTAAAGAAGCTTGAACAAGTCATGTGATCGTATGAGAGTCCACGTAAATTAAATAAAGTGATCAAAGATGTGTGAGGATGGGTAGTGGATGAACAACAAATATGCTTGGGGTCAATGTTTATCCAAAGCACAAGTATGTTGTGGAGAATTCATTTGTTCAACCACAACTCATCACCTCACATCTTTGATCACCACTTTCTATTTATGTGGACTCTCATACGAGCACATGACTTGTTTAGGCTCATTTAATTGCATAATATCCAATTATTGATTATTCTATTAATTAATTAATCCTACTCAAAATATGTGCTAGTTATGGTCTATTAATAGAAAAACATAGTCCAGTTATTTATTTGTGGAAGGAGTTTAGAGTCTATGCTAGACTATATCAGGTCAAGTACAAAACTAAGCATAGTCTAGCATATATGTTGTACAACTTCAATAATAAATGTACTAGACTATGACACATATTTATAGACCATGACTAGCACATATTTTGAAAAAAAATTATTTAATTAATAAAATATTAAGTAATTGAATTTTATACAATAGAATGAGCCTAAACAAGTCATGTGATTGCATAAGAGTGCACATCAATTGAAAGTGGTGATCAAAGATGTGAGGTGATGAGTTGTGGTTGAACAACCAACATCCTTAGGGCAATATTTTTCAAAGCACAAGTATATTGTGAGGAATTCATTTGTTCATCCGTAGTCCATCCTTACACATCATTGATCACCTTTTATAATTTACGTGGACTCTCATACGATCACATGACTCGTTCAACCTCCTTTAATTGCATAAAATTTAATTATTTATTATTTAATTAATTAATTATTATCTTTTTTTTTTCAAATATGCTACTAAGGGCAATAAATCAATACGGTATATTATTGACAAGGCTTATAGTCTATGAAATATACTGGACACAATCGATGAACCTGTATTGTTGAAAGCATCGAGTAAGTATATGTTCGACCATAGACATGGAGATGAGTATATAATAAACCTCATCGACTTCACATTTAATTTTGTATTAATCAGCATAATCACAGATAGACCAGATTCATTTTTCATTTGCGTATATGAATTAATTTGACATCTGACAACTGTCTCGTTCATCTTCTAACTTGATCTCATGCAAAAATTCTAAAAATAAAAAATAGTAAAATTATAGTGGAGACAAATGCAGAAAACAAGAATTAATTTTTCATTATCATATATGAATTAATTTTCACATCTCACAACCGTTTGATTCATCTTTTATCATCAGAAATTACAAAATTAAAATATAGACGAATATAGGAAACAAACATATTTCATTAATACTTCATTGCAATGATGGTGTAGAGCCATATTTACAGCAAAAAAAGCAAAATGAAGAAGCTTTCATCTAACATTCCCAACCATGAAAGCTTATCCTTGCAATGAACTTAAAACAAAAAAAATAACTGAAATTAAAAAACTAATCTAAGGGGATGGTGGAGGGGTGATCATCTCCTCCGGCTCCATATTGAGACACTCCACAATTGCCCATAAAAAATGGGTGATCCACCGGAGTTTGCGGTGGAGGTGCTCTCTGTCCTATCCCAGTCTATAGAATAGCTAGTTGAGGTCATTGCGGAGAAGGAGAAGGTGTAGTTACGGTGGATCCTTCTTCTGGGTCTCAAAGGAATGTCTGCATCTTATTGATTAAATCTAATTTATGAGCTGATGAAGATAAATTTTGGGTCTAGTAGATAGGTGTTTATATAGACCAAAATAGAACCCTTTGGTCTTCTCGCCCATTGGTTGGTTGACGTGTAAATCGGTGAAAATCAAAGAGAGGTAGCGTATACCCAATCGACGCAACGTGTGAGTGGAAGTGCAACAACTTTTTTGATGTGTAATAAATGCTCAACTGTTCATATGTCCCTTTGAATATTTAGGATTTTTAATAGACTTTATATGGTATCGATAATAAACTATGTGTTAAATAAAGAATACAAACAATAGACCTGACACATAATATATGCAATACATTAAAAGGTCGATAATAGATACAGGGTGAAATAGATAATTCTGTCATTAATCATACCACTGAAGGGTTGTAAAAATGCATACACTGCCATGAATTACAAAAACACAAATTCATACAAGTCTAACTACGATTTGTTGTTGTTACAAGTAGTTCTTTTGTACCCGGATCTCTTGCACAGTGAACACTTGTTCCTCCTCTTCAACTTGAAAGTCTCGCCCACGCCCTTAACGCATTTTCGTTTCTTCCCTCCGAGCTTGGTGACCACGAGAGGTGGAATAATGTTCACGTCTAGCAATTCTTGTGGCACGCGCCATTCGAACTCCAAAGGGAAAACATTAATTGATTCTGAATACGCAAGGAGGCACTCTTCCACTTTATAAACGAGCGAAGAGTAATCATAGACTCTCAAACCATAATCTTCACCGTGCTTCAATCGCAAAGCAGCCATCACATGATCTCATTGTATTTTGATCAGGTCAAACTTCCTGCAAGAACACGACCTTTCCAGTAGGTCGACTTTGGCCGTATAGCTACTGCTAAACACTGTGAATTGCCTTTCATCCCCGTTTACGATCTCCACATAGAAGGAGTTGCCCTTGCTCATATTGTCTCTTAAGATCTTTTCGGCGGTGGGCATAACTTTGTTATCCTTATATTTGAGGACGTAGGCACACCTCTCCCTGAATATTTCACCAAACCTCTTAGCAATCGAATTGAATATGGATGTCACTGGGTACTCCCTTTCGGCAATCAACATAGCGTTTATCGACTCAAAAATATTTTTGGTCATCACGTCAAACCTGTTGTCGGGGAAGTATGCCCTACTCCATTTCTCAAAACCAAGCTCATCCTCGAGGGAAAAGGATGCCTCAGGACAGTAGTTATTGAATTCCACAAAATGGTCGCTAAACTCGTCGGGAGAAAATGCCTTTGCCACATTGTAGAATAGATAGAGGTGTTCTCTGCAGTGGTGATTTACCTAGAGATTTTCACCTAGGTGCCTCATATAGTACCCGTGATTAGCATGGTTGTACACCTTTGCGATGCTCTTGTGCCTATCGAAGATAAAGCACAAATTTGGTCCATCGACCATAATAGACTTCAGCTTCTCAAAGAAGAACATCCAAGATGCATCGTTCTCCTTGTCAATGACTCAAAAGGCAATGGGATAAATATAGTTATCCATATCCTGTGCAACCATGCTTAGTAGCACGCCCTAATACTTTCCGTATAAATGAGTATCGTCAACCGTAATAACCTTTCTCATGTGGGTGAATCCCCTAATGCAAGGGCCCAACAATAAAAAGTAGAACATAAAACTACAATCGAACTTGTTCACCATGATGGAATAGGTTGTTCCAACATTAAGAGCATCGATCATGTACGAAAAAGCAGGCATGCAGGAATACCCGTGCTCTGCTATCCCTCAAACCATTTCCTTGGCAATCACACCCCCTAGCCAACATTTCCAATAGCTTGGTCAACTTTTCAACTTCTTGAAAATGATCCTTCGAATCTCGCTAGTGTCCGGACCCTTTATTTCATGATACATGTTTACACAGAGTGACGCAATGACTTTAGACATAATTTTCCTATGGAAGTGCATGGCGTATTCGACACTGCAACTGTGATCACTGACGTATTTATCGATGATGAATCTGTTCGTGCATTCATACTTTTTTGCCCGCAACATCTACACGCAGCTAGGACAAAGGCATTTCACCTTGAGGAATTTGCTGCAGCTTTTCAACGTAGCATAATCAAAAGAATTTCTCACAGTTGCTATATTCAACAATAATTTCATCTCCTTTTTGCTGCTAAATGTTTGATTTACTTGAAAATTAGTTTTGTCGGAGAAGGTGTGGTTGGTTTGTGCTCCCAATTCGCGCTCTTCTTGATACAGTAAAAACTTGGAAGACACAAAATTGGCTCAAAATAGTCCAAACACACTCCAAAAATAGTCCAATAATTCAAAGAACCGAGGACCCTTTTGGAGACCACTCTCAGATTCAAGAATGCAATACAAGAAGGACAATATTACTAGGTGTTTGACACCTTTGCAGACAACAACAAACTAAGTTAAAAACACAAGATTAAACCACAATGATAACAACAACAACTACAACAACAACTAAATGGCTTTACAATACAAGATACAAAATGTATACAAGATTACAAAAGAAAAAGGATAGATAGATAGACCACATGAAGATATAATGTTAAGAACCCAAGAATGGTAACTCTTGAACCCTTAACACTACATACAACAATAAACCTATCTCTTACAAAGACACAAGATCGGAATTCACCTCTCTAGTGTTAATGTTTTCAAGCAATCAACAACAAAGAGAATCCACCCTACCGTTGTCTCCTAGTTTCAGTTTTACCTCATCAAGAGAATAGAGGACTTTGTGTTTTTCAAGTGTTTCTCACTTCAACATCCATAATAATAAAAGTAAAGAAAACCCTACATTGTTCTTTATATAACTATTACAAGATATAAATTAAAATGACCAAAAGGCTTTCAAAGAGTGGGCTGCCCATCGAGTGTAAGTTATGGTATAATTTTGGTGTGTTTTGGGCCTTTTCTACACTTAAATTGCACACACCAAGTCCCGAGACCAACGCACACCCTTATAAGTCCATATCCTTGATTATTCTTGTATCACTTCTCCCCCTTCTTCAGAGAAAATTGGATCTTTTAATTCCATTGAATGATCTTCCGAATCCATTGGATGAGCATCCAAACTCTCATCTTCAAATAAATCATATTTGTCGATTAC
>NC_061121.1:14437271-14464995 GCF_002878395.1 Capsicum annuum
CATCTTAGAATCTTGTTGTTATCGTGCTTGTATTGTTATTGTGTAGTGAATCTGAGAGGGGTCACCAAAGGGGGTCCTCGATTCTTCAAATCATGGACTGTTTTGGTGTGTGTTAGTGTCTTCCTTGTCGATTTTTTATCATGGCGGAATTGTCGGAGATCCCGGGACGACATTTATCCTCAATAATGACGTAGAGCCATCGGCAGCGACATCCAACATGTATAACGACACATGCCGATCATTATTTATGAACGTGGGATGTATTTTACCCCGACCATTCATTACATAGCTAATCACAACGTTCTTTGACTCGCATTTTAATTCTCCGCTCTTAATTACTCTTCGAACCATGTCGTCGTATGATCTATTGCGACGCAATAGGATAGGCACTGTCTCCTTTTCACTTTCAATAGTTGGGACCCTCTTTCCACGCACCTATATAATTACCACCCATGACAACTACCTCAGCTACTGCCATAATAGACCACACAAATCGATAATAGATTAAGGTATCGGTCTATAGCTGGTCGATGACTGATCGATCACTGATATGAAAACGTCCGTACAAAGACGCGAATCGACTGATTTTTGATATAATCGTTGCCCTTCTATCTCTGGGATGGAAAAATATATGTGTAGGACTTCTAAACTATTGAAATATATCTAATGACGAGGTATTGAGTGGATTTGAAAAGCTTTTCGAGCTAGTAGAAATGGTGAAATTTTTTTTTTTTTGCATTTTTTTTCAAAAAGGATGAAAGAACAATGGAGGCAATGATAAAGAATGGAGATTTTCAGTTGTGATGAACAATTTTTCATCGGAAAAGTGGCCGGAATCGAAAATTATTGGTGAAAAAGAGAGCTCCTATTAGTGACTTCTTGAACAATTTTCTAAATTAAAATAGAAAATATGAAAAAAGGTGGGAAATATTACATATTAAACAGATGAGGTGAGGGACTGTAAAATTTAAAACTTGTGTGGTAGGTTTGTATGTAAGAAGTGATAATGTCATAATAGTGTCTAAATACCTAATTTTCCATGACTTATGTCTAAATGTCAAAATAAGTTTTGAAAATGTCTAAATGTCAAACTATCCCCATTCTCTTATCATATGGTCATACAAGTTTCAAAAGTCTTTAATTCTTTTCTTTAAATTATTAATGTCAAATGAAATTACATCACATAAATTAAATTACAATATTGTGAGGTCGTTGTTATATCCTCATCAACCTAATATCCTCAATCAAACGGTCCAAATCTTGGTAGGAAGATCCACTTTCAGCAACACTTGCTATTGCCAAATCGCTCATCTGTTTAGCCCTTTCCAAGAATTTAATTTTATTCACCTCCATCACTTGTCTCACCATCCTCTCAACTGTGGCTCTATCGCATATATCTTTCATGTCTAGACCAAGCTTCCACACCTCCCCAACATACCTACTATTTACGTGTTGATCAACAAAATAGGGCCAACAAATCATTGGCACTCCCTCTACTATACTTTCCAAAGTTGAATTCCACCCGCTATGGGTTAAGAACCCGCCAATTGACGAGTGAGCTAGAACCTCTTCTTGTGGTGCCCAACTGACAATACAACCCCTCTCCTTTGTACTTTCAGACAACTCCTTGGGAACATTGTTAATGTTGTCCTCTTCAAGTCCAATAATTGAACCAGGCCTCTGGACCCACAAGAACGGCGTCATACTGTTCACAAGACCATACCAAAATTCCAAGAAATGGGCCTTGCTCATGGTCGCAAGGCTTCCAATGCTGACAAATAAAACTGATTTCTGTGGATGCTTGTCCAGCCAATCCATACAACTCATATCCTCTTTCCAGAGGCTGTTGGACATTGTTGTCTTTGGCAAACACTGGGAATTAGCTAATTTTGACTTGATTTGAATGTGAAGAGGCCCAATGGCATAGATGTTTGGAATCATTGCTCGGAATTGTGAGAGAATGGGCCCTTCAAGGCCTTCAAATGTGTTGAATATTACACCTTGGGCTTGAACAATATGTTTTCCTTCCTTGATTACATGTTGGATAATGGGGGAATCAAGGTCAGGTGCTCGGCAGAAACTGGGAAGGTCTCGGCGCCTCAGGACACCTTCCATTCCTGGCACACTATTTACTAATGCATCCAAGTCATTTCCTGTTCGTACCAAGCAAGCACATATTATCGGGTTTTATATGTATCCCATAATAAGCAAAAAAATTATATTGTGAATTCATTTGCAAAAACTTTAAGAAATAAAATTATATTGATGACTACAGATGGAAATGACCATGGATTGGTTAGCCCAGTGTACGAATCCTTTTCCAATACTGTGCCTACGAATAGGAAAACGGCGACAGTAACATAAGAGTACTCAAAACATAGAACGTATAATTTATCTATGAGCCATACAAAATGTCATTTTAAATAAATATACGTCCACAAACACATTAAAGTTTCTTATCACAATAACCTGGCCGTCTCCATGAAAAATTATCTTATCAGCTAGCATTGCTGATCACCTAATTTGAATATTAATTTGTCTTTGTTCTTTTAGATGGATAAAAAAACAAAATAACAAGGTGGTACTACTAGATCAGAATATAGCTGCTGCACAATTGGGCACCTTTGACTTGCAAAGACTCTTTGATGATGTTAGATATAAACTACTAAATTTAGTGTAATGATTCAGCCAGAATAAGCAAACCACAAGTAAAAGAAAACAAGAACAACACACAGATTTACGTGGAAATTCTTGCTGGAAATACTTCGGGTATAGGCAGAGGAGGTTTACTATAATGGAGAGAGAGTACAATGTGGAGAAGACTGAATTTTCTGAATAACGAAAATAACCCACTAAATCGTACTTATATAGTACGTGCGTACAAATAGGTTCTAAGCCCCAAAATATAAAGGTCCATGAAGCCCCGCACCCCATCAGGATCAGTGGTGGGCTCCGGGATTGGGCCGCTACCACCACAGACCCCATTGAAAATCACAAACATGAATTGCACTGCAAAACTTTCAGGGGCGGATCAACAGAAATCGGATCACAACGGTAACATTCAGGGAACTCAAATAGGGTAGAAAACATAGAGAAAAATAAACTTTTTTCTTGAAGTTCAATAAGGCTAATTAGACTAACCTTTGAAAGGAATTTCGCCAGCTTCAATGAGTTTGGGAACAGCCAAGTAAGTCCAGAGACTACAAGGACTTATAGTGTCAAAATAAAGAAGTGGGATTCTAGCCTCTTTTGCTATATCAACAGCAAAAGTAAAAATACCATCAACTATGAGACAAGTTGGACCACAAGCTGCTATCACCATCTCTCTGAATAGTGGGCTGCTCACCTCTTCTATACCTTCAATAATCTTCCTTATTTGGTCTCCAATTCTTGGATTATCTTCTGGAAGTCCATCTGGAACGGTCACGAATTTGAAGTTTGGATATTTTTCAAAACGGATTTGGACATCTGTGCAATTCAGCAGGCGTTGCTGGATATGTTCAGTGTTGAGGAAAGTGACATGAATTTCCTGGTGAAGGCACAAAAGTTCTGCCAGTTTTAGCATGCAGTTCACCGGACCTTGTAGAGGCAACGGGAAAACGAGTACGTGAGGAAGTGCCATTCTTAATCTTTTAGTTTTTTTTTGGAAATTATAATCCGGTTGAGGTTTAATCTTGCTATGTGCTGGTTATTAATATAGTAGACGAAATTAAAAGTAGCTACGGAATTCGTTATTAAATTGTCGCTGTATAGCACATAACAGCGAAACTAACACGACTTGTTGATTCTGACTAATTGTACTATTCAATATAGAAATCTTCCATGGCTATTTTCTGCAAATTTTTTCTGAAATAAACCCATCCACTAAGAAGCCAAAAGATTATATTCCCTCCGTTTAAAAAAATAATTTGACTTGGCATGGTGTTTAAGAAAATGAAAAAAATTAAATCTTGTGGTATTAAATTAAAAATATGTCACATGTCATGTGAAAAGTTAAAATTAAAAATTACTAAAAAGAGAAAAAAATCATGCTATTTTAAATGGATTAAAAAAAAGTAATATCATTCTTTTTAAACGAGGGAGTAATAATCAAATACAGTGGAAAGACAGATAGGGTCATATTGTATAAACTATTGTATGAAAGTAGAATTGGACCAATTTGCGGATGATGAAGCAGCTGGAAAGTTTGGTAAGTAGTTGACCTTGTGGTTTTATTGGATCTTCATAATGAAAGATCAGATTTTGCTTTTCCGTAAATGTTTTTTTGTCCTAAAACTGCTATCGATCCTAAGTCGGGATCTATTAGCAACAATCTTTTTACTTTATTTGAGTTAGTGGTACGATCTGCATGCACTCTATCCTCTCTAGACCTCATTATGTGAAAATACACTCAGAGCCCGAGCTAGAAATTATGTTTTAGGGGTTCAAAATCTGAAGAAAAACTAATCGAAGGGGTTTAACATCTACAATGTATAAATAAAAATCATTTTAATCATATATTAATAATATAATTTTTCGTTGAAGGGATTCGTTTGAATCCCTTTTAATAGGCTAGCTCCGTCTCTAAATATATGTTATTGTTGTTTTTGTCCTAAAAATAAGGAAAGCTTGGATTTACAAGATCCGTAAATTATTCTACGTACCATAAACCCAAGAAAAGAATTCTACTGGTCTTCTTTGGACCAGAATATTTTATGGAAAGAAGCAGGACTGTAGGATTTTTTAATTTTATTTTCGTTTGTCTTAAGACGAACTAATTAATGCTTGGCTGTTTTACTTTTCAAAATACAATAGGTAAGGTGACATTTATTCTTAGCAATTTGTTCAACGACGATAATGATGTCCTACTGAACTCTATGGTTGTTACTGAATACATTACTAGTATATATTTTCTTTTTCTTTCTTATAATCCACTAATTCTTTGTAAGAAATTTCCTTATTTTGATAGTTGAAAAGTATGAAGAGATTTAATTTATTGACATTTGTTTGGACATTTTATTTGCTGATCACTTATGGGAGGTCAAAACATATATATATATATATATATATATATATATATATTTAATTATTATTTGTTTTACATTTTAGTACTTTTAATCATTTTTTAAGTATATATTAAGTACTATTGTTTTATGCTTAATATTATATATTTATGTGAAGGATTAAACTGATGTAAAGATGAAGAGATTTAGAGTACACACAAATACAAAATATGAAAAATTATACTCCCTGTCTATTTTATGTGACATACTTTGACCGCATGCTGAATTTAAGAAATAACAAAAAGAGTTGGTGATGTTTATCAAATTATCGTTTATTAAAAATGTACTACTTCTATCTTTAATTAAGTGGGACCAATAAAGATAAAAGTGAAATTATGTCTTTTAAGTAGCTATCAAATAAGAAATGTGACATTCTTTTTGGGATATATCAAAAAGAAAATAACGACACATAAAAATAAAATTAAAAAAAGGAAGTATAAGAAAATACAATTGCAATTGAGAAAGTGAGAAGAACGAAGACTTACCTGACCCATGGTTGCACCTGAACGGATGGCAGCAAATTCAATTACGGGAAATTTTGCTTGTTGCGTCGCTTCAATCTGCGTCGCTCGGCCTCAAGGCAACATTTCTGACTCAGCTGGTTTTCCCCATTTTATTTTAGATTTGGTTATTCTATTTAATACTTTTTTCTATACCTATAAAAAGTTCTTGAGAATGATTTTAGCATAATCTGACCTAGTACCAACTTTACCAGTCATGTAAATGAAGCTCTTTGAGAGGGGTTGCTCCATATACTAAGTAGTTTATGGTCCTCCACCTTAAATAATTCATATCATCTATAGTTTGGAGAGAAAGCTCAAAGTTGCAACAGTCATGCCATTCTCTTAAATTCATAGTTTAAAGTATTATAATTTGTTGCAACTTTTCTTATCCATATTTCAAAAAGAAAGTTTATGACCCACCCTAACATTTCATCTGGCTTTACACCATGAGAAAAATTCAACTCATTCTTGTGCGTTGAATGATTCTAAAATCTTGCAAAAAAAGGTCACGACAATTTATAATTGTCACCAAAATGCATAGACGGAAATTTTAAACTTGTTTAATCAGTAATATATTCAGGTGAACTTTATGGTAGATCTTCACACATGGTTATTAGCATCTTGTATACAGAAATTACTAATTCATTTTTCAACAACAATATTGTGGGGTGGTTGAAATTACTAATAATTGAGTGGAGGTGATAATTACTTAATGATGGATAAAGAAAGTTTGGAAAATTTTAAAATAATCCATAAGTTTTCAACTTCACACTTTGATCCAAATGTTAATTAATATAACGAGAAACGAAGAAAACAAATGTGTTTTTCTCTCTCCTCATCCGTTATTATTTTCTCTCTCATCGCGATATTTGTTGCTCATTCTTTCTGCTGCTTTATTCATCATCTTCTGATTCATTATCATCATGTTATACTTCATTATCATCTTCATATTCTTCTTGTTGACCATTGTTCTTGTTGTTGTTGTTACCGTAACTGCTGCTCTTTGACCAATTTCTTAGGTCAAATTTTATTTCGTACATCATTTTCAGCTTTGACATTTACTTTGAGAGGAGACTTTGGTAAGTCAAATTATGCTTTTTAGTTGAATTTGTCATCTGAGTAACTGCTAGTATGTTGTTTTTGCAACAATAGCTAGCACGCGAACATGAATGCAACATAAGAGCAATCTGTTTAAACAGATCCATCATCTATGGCACCAGATAAATGTTCTATTGCAACAGTAGACTCATGTTGTATTCATGATTATGGTTCTAGGTGCCCGTAATATGAATTGTATAGATGGGTATTCTATTGCAACAGATTAATAATCTATTGCAATAGATTAATAGTCTATTGCACCAGATTAGTTATCTATTTTAACAGATTAATAATCTGTTGTACCAAATTACTAATCTGTTGCAACAAACAAGTAATCTGATGCACTAGACAAGTAATATGTTGCAACAGATAATTATTCTGTTGCAACACATGAATAATCTGTTTCGAACAACAAAATACAACTCCTATCACAAACTCAACAGATTACTCATATGTTGATCTCTTGCTATTGATACTGAATTCAAATTATTCCTTAATTGTAAACATGTCATTTGTTGATAAAAGAAAATAGACAATATGAAAATTAAATAAGAATTAAAAAGTCAAATGCATCGAAATTTTTTTTTTTATTAAACAAAAAAAATAAAAATACATAGGTAGAAGAAAAGGAAATGCTTAGTTATTATTATCATTATTATCATTATTATTATTTGTATGGCCAGCTGGTCAATCTTCAACCGGCAGCAGCAGCGCCCTCCTCAGCCTGTGGATCTCCCGCAACATCCTTACCCTGACGGCGGCCAACTCCCACTGTAGGTCATGAACCTCCTTCTGCAGTTCCCGCATGGCATCTCGTAAAATAGTGACATTCCACACTGGATCATCCATATCTAGAGAAAACGCATAAGTTGACAAAACACACACGTAAAAATAAAAGTAAAGAAAAAAAATAATTCGAACGTAATACAACATATATTTACAAAAAAATTGAAATCTTTTTTACTACAGTTCTATATTTGATTCTATATCATATATATCTCTCATTCTATATTTATTTCAAAATTGTTTAATGGAACGGTTAGCTATAATTAATAAGACATTCCTCCGCTTTCAGGTGAAAGTGAAGATAAAAAACAAGAATCAATCGTTCAAGTATTTCAAATTGAATGGCAAAATGACAGGAAGAGGGACATATAGAAAACTTACCAGAGACGGGAAAAAGCTATCAAGTCCTTAAAGAGTAAGTAGTTGAAGGTGTAATAAGAGCAAGGAATAAACAGAGTGCAATAGAATGAATAATTGAGTAAGGAGGGACCTATTTATAGAGGATTGAACTTGAATGTGTTAGGCAAAAAGTCGCAACTGTTCACCTCCATTTATTAATGACATTTCTTGCTTACTGTGACAAGTTATGACTTTTCAGCTTATTATTATTAATAACTAGTTCTTTCCAAGAACCGTTTTTATATTGAGTTGTGACAACAGATTATATATTTGTTGCATAAGATAACTCATCTGTGACAATAGATATTTGCAACAAATAGATAACTTGTTGCATAAGATAATATATCTGTTGCAACATATAATCTATATATCTTTTTTTTTAAAAAAATTATCATCATGACAACCAAATTTTTTGATTTTTTAATTAACTGTTCACCTCCATTTATTAATGACATTCTTGATTACTGTAAAAAGTTATGACTTAATTAAATTAAGAAATATTGCGATAAGTCATGACTTTCTAGGAACCGTTTTTATATTGAGTTATGACAACAGATTATATATCTGTTGTATCAGATAACACATCTGTGACAACAGATATATCATCTGTTGCAACAAATAGATAACTTGTTGCATCAGATAATATATCTGTTGCAACATATAATATATCTATCTTTTTTTTTTTTAAATTATCATCATGACATCCAAATTTTCTAACTTTTTAATTCTATAGATTAATAAAACAAATTTAAAGGCGCAACTGTTCACCTCCATTTATTAATAACATTCATGATTACTGTAAAAAGTTATGAATTAATTAAATTAAGCAATATTGCGATAAGTCATGACTTTTTAGCTTATTATTATTATTAATAATAATTAGTTCTTTTCAGGAACCGTTTTTATACTGAGTTATGACAACAGATTATATATCTGTTGCATCAGATAACTCATTTGTGACAACATATATATCATCCGTTTCAACAATAGATAACCTGCTGCATCAGATAATATATCTGTTGCAACATATAATCTATCTTGTTTTCAAAAACAATTATCATCATATCATTAATCCAAATTTGCTAACCTTTTTATTATATAAATTAATAAAACAAATTTAAAAATAAAAATATTTTTTATGAGATTTTTACGGTTTAAATTGTGTTTTATCATTTATTTCCTTATTTTTTTCTGTGAAAAAAATGACTTAATTAAATCAAGCTGGTGAATTTTTTATTATTGTGAAAAGTCATGACTTTTCAGCTTATTTTTATTATAATAATTAGTTCTTAAATTTAAATAACTTTTTGCTCACTTTAAAAATCAAAGACACCTGATTTTCAATAACCGTTTCTTTAATAAAATAATAACCATTATTTTTATTGAGTTATGACAACAAATTATATATCTTTTGCATCAGATATAATCCAATGATGCGAATTCTTTTTGAATTAAATAATCTTTCTTTTACGGTTATAAATTGTGTATATTATTATTATTATTATTATTATTGTTATTGTTATTATTATTATTATTATTATTACTATTATTATTATTATTACTATTATTATTGTCAACCGGACAATTTTCATCCGGCAGTAGCAGGGCCGCCCTCCTCAGCCTTGCTCTGAAGTCGGCCACATCCCTCTGGAGGTCATCAAATTGCCTTTGACGTTCCCACAAGGACTCCATATGAATCTTTTTGTATGAATCTGGACCAGCCATATTTGTACTGTAAGTATAGTAGAATGAATGAGTGAGAGAGTAAGGAAAGGAGGCCAGATGGATCTATTTATAAATTATTGAATCGAAAGGGGTGACTTAGTCAAACAAGAAGCCACGACTGTTCATATATCCCTTAATTAAATAAAACTGGTGACTTTTCAAATATATAAATTTAAAAAAATGTATCTAAACACAACATTTTATTTTTTTATTGTATTTTGGAAAAGAAAAAAATTGCTTTAAAATAAATCTAATAGATGGGTAATCTATTGGAAAATTTAATCCATCTGTCAGATAACTTACAACATATTGACAATCTGTTGCAACAGATGGATATATCAATTTGCTTTTCCAACAGATGTGGCGTCTGTGCAACTTGCTAGTCAACTGTTTATTCAATTTAAGCCATAGACGGGCTAGTAAGAATAAGGTATATGCAGATGGATCCACTATTATATGTGTGTGAGTTAAGAAGTATTACTGATAAGGTCACCGGGACAACACACACAAAGTATAATAGTTTTGTGAATGTAGTTTTTAACCGATTAGGCATTGATCATTCAAACAAGATCCTGTATTATAAAGTTTGATGGGTTCGAATTGACAAGGTTGAGGGCCTCATGAAGATGGTGCAGATACCCTGTTACGAATTACTGATGGTTGTTGCACGTGTTTATGCATGTCAAGTTTTGAGAAGGGATCAATATTTGGTGTCATTGTAGAGAACCAATAACGATTGGACTTAACTTTAAGTGTACATTGGACTCTGAGAACACCTTCGAAGCCTTGCACTGCATCAAACAAGAACGGAAAAGCAATATAAATTCTCCTGGCCAAATTTATATGGAAGAGTTGATCGAGAAGATAATTATACGCTAGAAGGAGCCGAAGGAGAATGCCTGCGGGGGAAAGGGGAGTTGATGAAAGACTATATAATCTGACAGCTAATTGAAGAGGAGATATAGGGTAGAAAATGTAACGCCCCGAAATTGAGTCCCGAGACGTCACACGGTGCTTAGGGGCATAAGTGACCCTAAGCTAACCCTTCTACTGGCATAACTCATAAGCAACTGAATAAAATGCTCAAGTCTACATGAGATCAGCGAAAACATACAACTTATCTGAACTTGATCAATACAATTATGAACGTTACAAGGTTACAACTCTGCTTTTACAAATGAAACTAAAACTGAATACATCAACTTCTACTGACTATCTATGAAGCCTCTACTAGTACTGACTTCAGATAGATGGGTCATGACTCCCAACTACCCAATCTCAATACGACTAAAGTAAGAAAATGTGATACTCCTCGAACTGTATAACTGACTCAATCCCTTGAATCAAAAGAAATCATCACCTGCTGACTGGAAGCTGCAAACTGATTGAATGCGGTATCTGCGCTATAACTTGTACCTACATTATAAGGTACTGTAGCATATAGAAATATATGGGGGTCAGTACTTTAAAGAATGTACTAAGTATGTGTGGGTGCAATGCAACCTTGTAAATAATATCATAAATGATTATGAAAAATCATGCATGCTGACGATAACGACTTTCTTTGCTTGAATTAATTGAAATATATTCCTTGAAACTCATCATTAGTAATGCAAGCATTATATATCTAACAAATCATTATACTCAACTCAAACTCTTTAAATCATGACTTAGAGTGACTCGGTAACTCATGAAACTTAAACTCTTATGGACTTGGGAGTTTCTTATAACCTACATGACTACACCATGTGAGCCGTATGGAGTCCAACATTTTGCCCTCCTAAGGAGAGAACCCCACATTGGCAGGGGTGTTGTACTCTTTCCAGGGAGTACAATCTCAATCTCATTATCACAATCCCATACTCAGCCTCTGGCCCACAATTATCAACATCAATCCTACGGTGGCACGTAGTTTCGAGGAAATACCATATTTCCCGCTCGATACTAAATACTCTTCCCAGACTCAGCTCAGAACGCATTAGGAAATCCACCTTAATCAATATCAACTCATGGGTCTACAATAGAGACCAAAACATAAATATATATATCTCGTCGGTAAATCATATACAACTGTGGATTCCTAATTCGACTCAAAATCAAACAATCTTTATCAATATTAAGATGTATCAATTCATTAAGTCATGGCAGCATCAATAACTTTGAGGAAATATCAAGACTCATTATAACAACTCAATCTCATGAATCAATATACTCGATAATCCAATTTGTCATAAGGAGGCTTAAAGCTTGACACATGTCTTGAAAGCACTTGAAATACCAACTCATGGTAGAAACATGAAATTCACAATATTAAATATCAAGTCATAATTTGGAAGTTGTAAAATACTCATGTATCAAAAACTTCAAGAAAACATCATAGAACTCATTCTTGACTCTCAAGCTCAAATATTAATATATATATATATATATATATATATATATATATATATTTTCAATAATCAAACTTCTCGTAGAAAAGCTTAAATCATGAATCTGATCTCAAATTATTCGAAAATCATCAACTCATAATAACAATATTCAACTCATGGTATAAGTTCTCAATTTAAGGAATAAAATGATGAAATAGTCATGTGTATCAATCTTGATTTGCTCAAATATCATAAATCATTAATAAAGTAATTTGGCTGTAAACCCACTTTTCAAAATTATGGATTTCAATAGTAGAAATTAAATCTTTGGGCATAAGAATGAAAGAAGCGTTCTTGTTCAAACCCCACATACCTTGAATTATAAATTTGGCTTCTTTCTCGCACTTTTAAGCTAAGATTCTTGATGCCTTTGACTAGGAAAGATTGATTCTTGAACCACTTGAAGAAATCTATGGGAGATTCTTGAATTTCTTAGAAGAAGATTGGATTTTTTTGGGTCTTGGAAAAAAGCCCTAGATTCTAGAGAATTCTTGGAGAGATTGGAGAGAAATAAGAGAAAATGATCTCCCCCTTACTACTTGGATATATTTATAATACCAAAATGGGCGAAAAATACCAAAATGCCCTTTTGAAAAAGCTGAAATTCGCTGATCGGGGCCTGTGACGGTTAAACTGACGGTCCGTCAGTGGATCTGATGGTCCATCAGATCATCCGTCACTCGGGGGCACAAAATGGAACACTCTGCCTCGACCTGACGGACCCCTTGACAGTCCGTCAACTTTTTGACAGTCCACCACTTTGGCCGTCACACGATGACCAAAAAGAGGGGTCACTGCCTTGGCTTGACGGGACACTTGACGGTCCACCAAGGACTTGGCGATCCGTCAGGTCCACCGTCAGGCCTGGGCAATTTCAATATTGTTCAGTAAAACGACCATAACTCCCCCGTCTGATGTCGGATTTCGATGAAATTGGCATCGATGGAAAGCTTATTCAATGCTCTATATGTAAAAAAGTTGAAATTAGAGAAATTCTACACGATTCTATCATCATTCACTTTGGAAGTCATTTTTATATACTCAAAAGACGGATTTAGACTCAAGGAACAATCGGGGTATTACAATATCTCCCCCTTGGAAACATTCATCCTCGAATATTGCTAGTTTCGCCAAAAACACAGGAAACTAAAGATACATAACTGAAACAACTTGCTAATCTGAATCTATATCTTTATAAGCTTTGGAGTACTTCATTGAATGTATAACTCGTGGTGAGAATAGCTATACCGTTGAATCCGAGACTAGAAAATAATAGAATAGAAGACAACTGTAATTCTCAACTAAGTTTGACCTGGTTTGCCTTCTTCTTATAATAAAGAGCGGGATCATGCTGAGAGTTTAGGATTCACTTGATGTGATCAGGGTGCAGTCGTACTCATAGACTGCGAGTTGATAATTTATACAAGTGTAGGTCACAAGGAACAAGGCTAAAATTATATAATGCATATTACATTGTCTGGGTTAGAATACTTGGAAAAAAAATAAAGACCGTTCAATGAATACCTACAGACTGAATCATAATTAGATATTCGGATCTGAAACTGATGCCTGATACATATACTGAACTGAATTCGTAGCTTTTGAGTGCGAGCAACCACTTGCCAAATTAACCGTACTTATGAAACTTCGACTGGTAAGACCAGACTAGTTTCAAAAAATGGATGACCATAGAAACTATCTGCTAAATTTTAAAAACTGGGTTGCCGACTATGCAAACGGAATCATACTAGATACTCATACTTAAGTGGAGGAGTCCTTCAACCCCCTTCTAAGGAATTCTAACGGTACGAAGGAGAAAGGAACTTCGGGAAAGATCTAAACAAGACACCTGAATCAGAGATCATAGAATTGCCATAATCTCCTAGCTTGGAACATAAACCTGTAAATCATAAGTTAGGATAGAAGTACTAGGCCTCTAGTGATGCGACTTCTTTCTCTCAAACTTAACCATACTTCTCGAATGCTCTCTCAACTATACTATACCCTTCCCGTACTATACTTAATCTATACGACTTATAATCCTCACATGGCACTGATGTTTCCATCTACTCATGTCTCCTCAAACCAAACCCTCTCATCGTTTTCATGCCTAACCTAGAACCACCAAATTCGCCACGACACCATTCTGAATCATTGACTTCCACATATCTACATTTTTACAACTTCTCACTTCAAGAGTAATTCTTATTACCTTTTCGACAACTCCAATCCATCTAGTACTAGTCATTTACTAAGGTGCAATGTATCCATCCACACGTACACAAACTCGACCTCCGAGCCTATCTTTATAACCACATATGCATTCCAAATCAAACACTTATAAAGTATAAAGCCTCTTATTCATGTCCTACATATCCCTTATCAAGAACAATTTTCATGAACTCACCTTAGACAAGTACACCCGACATACTCCTAACTAATCAAGTCCCACACAAACACTTCACTTTAATTTTCCCCTCAGACTCATGGAATTACACAAAATGAACATACAACAATCTTTCCAATCATAACACATTAAACTTCAACTTACCATGGCATGTATCAAAGACTTAACCTCAATGTTACTTTACCCTACTGCCTAGCCAAAGTAAGCATGCCACCCCCTGATGTTGATAAGGAAATATCTTCTCTCTCCCGTATAAACAACCATTTACCACTACTATCTTGATTAAGGAAAGACAACTAAAAGATTAGAGCATAAGGATTTGACACATGAATAGATACTATGAATAACTTGACACTCAACTGAGGCTTGAAGAATAGAGGATTTAACATCATAAACTTATCAAAGAAATATAGCCAGAGGACATGTACAATATAAATCTGAATTTTTTTGTTGATCATTAGAAGCATTACTTGAGTACTTGAACTGAACATATCACAAGACTTGAGTACTTGAGTCATGATCCGCATGACCTAAATCTGGAACTCGCAATTTATAGAATGTAATTCCAACTGCTAAAGATCTGAAACTCCGCATTTTGGGAACTAAGAGAGGGCACAATTCTTTATGGTATGCATGAGTTATGATTATGGAACTGAAGCGTAAAACATGAGTAATTATTGGCAAAATTGAAAAGTTTTGAAATAAGAATGGGTCGAGCATCATTCTTTCCCACCGGCACCTTATAACTTACTGGCATATCTCCTAAAATCTGGGAGCTTAACTTGGTTACTCGTCCTGTAATCTCCCCCTTAGACTTAAGCCATCACTTTGAATAGGTGAACTACCATATACGCACTAATCTAAACTGAAATCATTTTACTTTAGAGTTCGGGATATAATCAATACACAAGAACAATAGAATTTAATCCGAATGACTACATCTGAAATTATACAACCACTTTCTTACAACGCCGTCTGAGTTACATCCTGTCCCCCTATACCTCCAGTAGTCATCATATGATACCTGCACGCTCACTAACTTCAGATCTACATGATCATCCCCATAGTCGGAGTATACACCACCTAACACTCAACCCTCATTCCTATTAACTCATTTTTTGAAATTTCAAATCTTAGATTCTAACGCTCAACTTGAATGCTTCCCAACCTTTGACGGATCATACTACTACCATTATAACCTACTAATATCACGCTTGTAGACTTATATTTCCAAACAATGAGAATCAAACTCACACAAAAAGCCTCAACATTTTCAATCTAAACCCCTTAACTCCGCCATCAAGAATATCATTCATTACCTGACTAGTCTTTTCTCCACCTAGTAGCTCCACAATGCCACTATCTACACCATTTGCAATGATCCTCGAAAATAGTACAACCCCATAGCATTTTGGGTAAACTTCCTTATAATGGATATAATATCAAACTTAATTACAAGCTGATTAGACTCAAGCTCTTGTATACACTGTTCAAACCTATTAGATTACTTCTCTATAACTAGCACCATTAACCAAAAAATTGTCACATCCACCTTCATGGCCACCAATCATCCAAGCTTAATGCCTAGTGCTCAACATAACTTACAACTCCACCTCACACACAAAATTTTTACTTCGAAACTATAAAACAGAATATCCATAAACGCTAGCCTACTTAAACCTCATAATAATAATTGGTCATAATCACATGGCCTATCTCATTTACAACCCATCAACACATCCTTCTTCTACCCATCATTACTATCTATGCTTTGTACCTAGATTAACTTAGTTCATAGCTTTCTAAGCCTCAACTTAACTTCCTCTTGCAATCCCGGGAGCACCCTAGTTAACAACAATCATTCACTAAGTATCTTTGTCCATAACCTATACTCATCTTATGCAACACACCATCAACAACTCTTTTCGTACTTCAGCAAACTACTATTTACCTTAACCAATAACTCCTTCTCCTCCTTCCACGAGCTAATGTACAAAGACATATCACTTCATCACTAACTCGATCACACGCAAAAAGGCTCGGATATACATACTTTCAATAAATCACACTTACCACCCTTCTTGCCACCACACCTCTAAACCCAGTTCTAATCAACACGAGGAAACAAGATACACAAAGAGTCGCTAGTGAATCAAAATAGGCATCACTCGGCTTTACTAGTCTTTCATTTTCAACAACATAATGATGACAAAATTATGAAAGGTAGAAACTTAGCATACAAGATTTGATGATTTAGGAATACGCATCTCACTCTGTCTTAACTGAACAACTCATAAGGGCGAGGACAGAACATTAAGCTTAGGGAACTTATAACATGCCGGGAGGCTTCGCTCAAGCCGCTTTGTAAAACTTCTGAAACTCCACACTAGTAAGTCTGAAAGCATTATCAGAGGGAGAAAATTGGAATTCGCTGATCATGTTACCCCAGAAATAGTACATAGATAAAGAAGTATAGACTATCAATATGATTTTGAGGAGGAAATCTGGAAGCGCAACTGACTTGGGCTTATTACATGATTTATAAGCAAAGCATGATAAGGCACTAATAGGATAATTTCTTGCTTATTTACAACTTCATAACTATCTATCGAGACTATTTAATAAAGTACTATCTGCAAAGAATTGATTTTGACTGTCTCTAATACCTTAAAAATAAGGCGGGGATGCCCCAAATCGGGTAAGATGAGAATCTGTATAAGTATCTCAACGAACCTTTCTATAGCATGATCTAAGACTTTAAAGAATGAAGACCTTTTCTAAATGTCTTGTATCCTCTCGAAGAAAAGCACAGACGTCTATGTACCGTTCTGTGAGACTCTACTAGACACGACTTCATAGATACCTAGGATACTTGAACTCTGTGCTCTGATACCAAGTTTGTAACGCCCCAAAATTGGGTCCCGAGAAGTCACACGGTGCTTAGGGGCATAAGTGATCCTAAGCTAACCCTTCTACTGGCATAACTCATAAGCGACTGAATAAAATGCTCAAGTCTACATGAGATCAGCGAAAACATAGAACTTATCTGAACTTGATCAATACAATTATGAACGTTACAAAGTTACAACTCTACTTTTACAAATGAAACTGAAACTGAATACATCAACTTCTACTGACTGTCTATGAAGCCTCTACTGGTACTGACTTCAGATAGATGGGTCATGAATCCTAACTACCCAATCTCAATACGACTAAAGTAAGAAAATACTCCTCGAACTATATAACTGATTCAAGCCCTCGAATTAAAAGGACTCATCACCTGCTGACTGAAAGCTACAAATTGACTGAATACGGTATCAACGCTATAACTTGAACCTACATTATAAGGCACTGTAGCATATAGAAATATATGAGGGTCAGTACTTTAAAGAATGTACTGAGTATATGAGGGTGCAATGCAACCTTATAAATAATATCATAAATGATTACGAAAAATCATGCATGCTGACGATAACGACTTTCTTTGCTTGAATTAATTGAAATATATTCCTTGAAACTTATCATTAGTAATGCAAGCATTATATATCTCATAAATCATTATACTCAACTCAAACTCTTTAAATCATAACTTAGAGTGACTCGGTAACTCATGAAACTTGAACTCTTATAGACTTGGGAGTTTCTTATAACCGACATGACTATACCATGTGAGCCGCATGGAGTCCAACATTTTGCCCTCCTAAGGAGAGAAACCCACATTGGCGGGGGGGGGGGGGGGGGTTGTACTCTTTCCAGGGAGTACAACCTCAATCTCATTATCACAATCCCATACTCGGCCTCTGGCCCACAATTATTAACATCAATCCTACGGTGGCACGTAGTTTCAAGGAAATACCACATTTCCCGCTCGGTGCTAAATCCTCCTCCCAGACTCAGCTCAGAACGCATTAGGAAATCCACCTTAATTAATATCAACTCATGGGTCTACAATAGAGACCAAAACATAAATATATATATCTCGTCGGTAAATCATATACAACTGTGGATTCCTAACTCGACTCAAAATTAAACAATCTTTCTCAACATTAAGATGTATCAATTCATTAAGTCATGGTAACATCAATAACTTTGAGGAAATATCAAGACTCATTATAACAACTCAATCTCATGAATCAATATACTCGATAATCCAATTTGTCATAAGGAGGCTTAGAGCTTGACACATGTCTTGAAAGCCCTTGAAATACCAACTCATGGTAGAAACATAAAATTCATAATATTAAATATCAAGTCATAATTTGGAATTTGTAAAATACTCATGTATCAAAAACTTCAAGAAAACATCATAGAACTCATTCTTGACTCTCAAGCTCAAATATCAATATATATATATATATATGTATATATATATATATATATTCAATAATCAAACTTCTCGTAGAAAATCTTAAATCATGACACTTATCTCAAATCATTCGAAAATCATCAACTTATAATAACAATATTCAACTCATGGTATAAGTTCTCAATTTAAGGAATAAAATGATGAAATAGTCATGTGTATCAATCTTGAGTTGCTCAAATATCATAAATCATTAATAAAGTAATTTGGGTGTAAATTCACTTTGCAAAATCATGGATTTCAATAGTAGAAATTAAATCTTTGGGCACAAGAACGAAAGAAGTGTTCTTGTTCAAACCCCACATACCTTGAATTATAAATTTGGGAATAAGAGACTTGATTGGAACTTCTTTCTCGCACTTTTAGGCTAAGATTATTGATGCCTTTGACTAGGAAAACTTGATTCTTGAACCACTTGGAGAAATCTATGAGAGATTCTTGAATTTATTGAAAGAAGATTGGATTTTTTTGGGTCTTGGAAGAAATCCCTAGCTTCTAGAGAATTCTTGGAGAGATTGGAGAGAAATAAGAGAAAATGATCTTCCCCTTACTACTTGGATATATTTATAATACCAAAATGGGCGGAAAATACTAAAATGCCCTTTTGAAAAAGCTGAAATTCGCTTATCGGGGCCTATGACGGTTAACCTGACGGTCCGTCAGTGGATCTGATGGTCCATCAGATCATCCTTCACTCAGGGGAAAAAAATGGAACACTTTGCCTCGACCTGACGGACCCCTTGACAGTCCATCAACTTTTTGACAGTCCACCACTTTGGCCGTCACACGATGACCAAAAATAGGGGTCACTGCCTTGGCTTGAAGGGACACTTGACGTTCCACCAAGGACTTGGTGGTCCGTCAGGTCCACCATCAGGCCTGGGTGATTCCGATATTGTTTAGTAAAAAAGCCATAACTCCCCCGTCCGATGTCGGATTTCGATGAAATTGGCATAGATAGATAGCTTATTCAATTCTCTACATGATAAAAAGTAGAAATTAGAGAAATTCTACATGGTTCTATCATCATTCACTTTGGAAGTCATTTCTATATACTCAGAAGACAGATTTAGACTCAAAGAACAATTGGGGTATTATAGAAAGTAACTTTTAGTAAATCTGGCCGATGAAATTATCTAAAAACAACATGAGAAATTTGAATCAAGTGCAAATATAAAAGTGTATCCAGCAATGTAAATTCGTCTGTTATCTCTCTGTAGTATGTGAATCCCGATAATTTTCAAGCTTGGCTCCAGCTTTCTTATTCTGTATTCAAGCTAGTCGTTGTCGTCTTCAAAGTTGGTCAAGAATTTCTGGTATCTTGTGAGCTCGATCAGGAACACCACCTTCAAAGTTGTGGCATTTTAGAAGCCCTTTAGAACACTTTCTTTAGAAGCCTTAAAGGATACATGGAGGGTTGTTGTGTTTGTTTTAGGTCAAAATGTGTTGATGCAAACTCAATATGTGGTCCCAATAGTTGAACAACACACTTTTATCGAGCGTTTTTCAATGCAACTTGCTCAACCAATTTGATAAGTTAATAAGCAAGGAGTTACGTAGTGTGTGATCTAAACTGACTCTGCCAAGCCTATCAAATGTTACGTAACTCCAGGCTCAATAGGGAAACTCCTCGCTTAGTAGAGTCGGTTTAGATCACATGCTACGTAACTCCTTGCTTATTTATTTATCAAATTGGTTGAGCAAGCTACATTGAGCAACACTCGATAAAAGTATGATATTCAACGATTGGAACCAAATCTTGAGTGTGCATCAATACATTTTGACCTAAAACAAATATAGCGACCCTCCATGTATCCTTTAAGGCTTCTAAAGAGAGTGTTTTAAAGGTCTTCTAAAATTCCACAACTTTTAAGGTAGTGTTCCTGATCGAGCTCACAAGATACCAGGAATTATTGACCAAATTTAAAAACGACAACGACCATCTTGAATACAGAATAAGCAAGCTGGAGGCAAACTTGAAAATTATTAGGATTCACATACTACAACAAGCCTCTGATCTTTTCTAAGAAATGTTGAAAGCATACAAAGGCTATAAAACACAATGAATTATAGCTATATTGTAATGGAAGTAATGATACTCAATTTGCCTTTCAATCACGTTTGTGGTTCCGATCAGGTCAATAGCAGTGGACCTAATCGAAACCACAAACAATAAGTCATGGGATGAAATTTAAAATTAAAAAATTACCGCCTTCTCTTAGATTTCTTATTTTAACTGCAGTTGTTGTTGGCGTAAGTTTTCTAGACTTACTGTACATTATTTCAACCCTCGATGCCTGTAAGGCTGCTTTCTTGGACTTCTACTATTTTCTATCTAGGTGATAATCCCGACCACACTACCTAGTTGCAACTTCCTAGAAAAGTGTCCATCTGCACTATTTTTCTTTCAGAGAGACAACAAATGAATTTACATTTTTGGATACACTTTCATATTTGCACTTGATTCAAATTTCTCATGTTGTTTTAAGATAATTTCATTGGCCAGATTCACTAGAAGTTACTTTCTATCCTATGTCTCCTCTTCAATTAGCTCTCAGATGATATAGTCTCTTATCAACCACCCATTTTCCCTCGAAGGCATTCTCCTACCGCACCTACTGACGTATAATCATCACCTCCAACAACCCAACCATATAAATTTGGGCTAGGACAATAACTATATTAGTTTTTCATTCTTGTTAGATGCAATCCTAGGCTTCGAAGGCCTTCTTAGAGTCTAATGCACCTTAAAAGTTAGTCCAAACACTATTGAATCTCTTTACAACGACCCCAAAACTAGATCCCTTTACAATTTTGACAAATAAACATGAGCAACAACCGACATTAAATCTTAACAGGGTATCATAACCATATTCATGGTCCCTCAGTCTTATTAGTTCGAATTACCAAACTTAACTGTAAAATTTCAGATGTCTTGTTTGAATGATCTATGACTAATCGGTAAAAATAATATTCACAAAATTAGTGTACTCTATGTGTTTTTCCACGATAACATTATCAGTAATACATACCTCCCACATATGAAGTGGTTCCATCTGCATGCAGCTTATTCATCCGAACCCATCTTTACTGTAGCCTCTTTTGATGGTTGGGCAAAAGTTGATCAACTGTTAGTTCCTTATATCTATAATATTATTCATCAGAAGGAACATTATTCATCTATTCAACAGATGTAAAGTCTGTTGCATCAGATGTAGAGTCTGTTGTAATAGATGTGGAGTCTGTTGCAACAGATTTGGAGTCTATTGCAACAGATTTAGAGTTTGTTGGAAAACATCAAACTAGAATACATCAGACCAACCTTGCTGGTGGTTTGATTTGTTCCAACAGTTTCTCCGTCTATTGCAACATCAACAATAACATAAAATACAAAGAAACAACAAATAAAAATCATCAACAACAAAAAAACAACAACATTTGTTCCAACATCATCAACAACAAAAAAGCAACATCCTTTGTTCCAACACCATCAACAACACCACACTACAACTTCCAATAATGCCAACCCCACCAACAACATCAATAACAACATAAACAACAAAGAAACAAATAAAATACATACCAAAAAAATGATACTGCCAATAAGGCTTTTAAACTTCTCCTAGCAAAATACTTTTTTTGCATATTGTAATAAAAATTCTCGATTCGTTTGTTCAACACTTAAAAGTTCCTTCAAATTTTTTAAATAAATATCATATGGGTAAATGGTAATTAAATAAAAAAATAGATATAAATAACTTGCAAAGATGAAGGCGAGAATGAAAGAGCAATAGTGAACCATACCTTAGCGTCAAAAGGGGATCAAAACAGTAATTTAGTCGAGAAAAGATATGGATCGATTTAGATCCGAAAGGATCTTTAAGAGAAAGAGAAGAGAAAAGAGAGAAGAGAGAAAAAAAATTGTGAAATCCTAAGCTAAAGAGGAGAGAAAGAAAAAATGAAAGATGAATAAAATAAATTTAGAACTGACGCTGAGGAGATAAGATAATTCTAGATGTATCGTGTACATAGACGTGGGTTTCAATATTCATTAATTAATATAACTAATATTCATTAATAATTTGAGGGTCACGAGGAAGACTTAGTTTAGTTACATTAAAAAGACAATATAAGACTACTCAATGAACACATTTTGAGTTCTCCAAAAAAAAAAACTCTTCATTTTTTACCGCATTTTGTAGTACTTACTACTTTATCTACTCAGACAAAAACTTACTTTAAAATTAAAAGAAAAAAAAATATTTTCAAACAAATATGTCATCTGTTGCAACTGATAGCAATATTTGTTTAAAAATCCCAACAGCACAGTCATCTGTTACAATAGAAACAAATATCTATTTAAAAAATCCTTTCCATTTGATAATTAAATATGTCAACTATTACAACAGATATCAATATCTGTTTAAATATCCCAACAGCTCAGTCATTTGTGACTACAGATGCAAATGTCAATTCGATAATTAAATATCTGTTGGTATCTATTCTAATAGATGACTAGTGATATTAAAAAGACAAGATAAGACTACTCAATGAACACATTTTTGAGTTATCCAAGAAAAAAATGCTTTATTTTTTCCGCATTTGTAGTACTTACTCTTACTCAGACAGAAGCTTGCTTTAAAATTGAAAGAAAAAAAAATTTTCAAACAGATATATCATCTGTTACAACAGATACCAATATCTGTTTGAAAATTTCCAACCGTTCAGTAATCTGTCACAACAGATTCAAATGTCTATTTGATAATTAAAAATTAGATATGTCATCCGTTGCAACAAATTTGGATATCTGTTAGAAATTGTATTCATCCCGACCCGGGTCGTCGATCGATCACTCTGAATTGAAATGAGCTCTCATTTACTTAATGTTGGGATTAACATTACCTAGATTAATTTAGGTGGAAGTAAGGATGAATGAATGAGCTCATAGGGCCAACTACAAGTTCAACGGAGTCTTTGCAATTGGCGTTGGTATTGCATTTATTTCGACTCGGATCATCGATCGATCTCATTAACTTAATGTTGGAATTAGTATTATCTACATTGATTTAGGTGGAACTAGGGATGAATGAATGAGCTCATAGGGTCAACTACAACTTCAACTGAGTTTTTGCAATTGGCGTTGGTATTGTGTTCATCCCAACTCGGGTCATCGATCGATCTCATTAACTTAATATTGGGATTAACATTACCTACATTGATTTAGGTAGAAGTAGGGATATATGAATAAGCTCATAGGGTCAACTACAACTTCAACTGTCTTTGCAATTGGCGTTGGTTTTGAGTTCATCCCGACTCGGATCGTTGATCGATCTCATTAACTTAATGTTGGGATTAATATTACCTATATTGATTTAGATCAAACTAGGGATGAATGAATGAGCTCATAGGGTCAACTACAACTTCAACTGAGTTTTTGCAATTGTCGTTGGTATTGCATTCATCTCGATTTGGGTCGTCGATCGATCTCATTAACTTAATGTTGGGATTAATATTACCTATATTGATTTAGGTGGACTAGGGATGAACGAATGAGCTCATAGGGTCAACTACAACTTCAACTGAGTCTTTGCAATTGGCGCTGGTATTGCGTTCATCCTGACTCGGGTCATCGATCTCATTAACTTAATGTTGGAATTAATATTACCTACATTGATTTAGATGGAACTAGGGATGAATGAATGAGCTCATAGTGTCAACTATAACTTTAACTGAGTCTTTGCAATTGGTGTTGGTATTGCATTCATCCAGACCCAGGTCGTCGATCGATCTCATTAACTTAATGTTGGGATTAATATTACCTACATTGATTTAGGTGAAACTAGGGATGAATAAATAAGCTCATAGGATCAACTACAACTTCAACTGATTCTTTGAAATTGGCGTTGGTATTGCGTTCATCCCGATTTGAGTTGTTGATTGATATCATTAACTTAATATTGGGATTAATATTACTTACATTAATTTAGGTAGAACTGGGGATGAATGAATGAGCTCATAGGGTCAACTACAATTTCAATTGAGTCTTTGCAATTGGTGTTGGTATTGCGTTCATTCTAACCCGGGTCATCGATCGATCTCATTAACTTAAAGTTAGGATTAATATTACCTACTTTGATTTAGGTGAAACTAGGGATAAAAAAATGAGCTCATAGAGTAACTTACAACTTCAACTGAGTCTTTGCACTTGGTATTGGTATTGCGTTCATCCCGACCCGGGTCGTCGATTGATCACACTGAGTTTAAAATCACTCTCATTAACTTAATGTTTTAAAAACTAGCATATCTTTTGAAATTTCAAAAAATAATTAAGATCAATTCAGACTAAATAAACAATTTCAAAACTTGTCATTCTTTTCCAAAATTACAAATCAACCCATACAAATCATCTATTTGTGGGAAAAACTTTTTCTCATTTCAAATCTCAATTCTTGCTCCTCCCTCTCTTTCTTTCTCTCTCTCTCTCTCTCAATAATACATACAATAACTACTCAACATATTGCTCAACACTTCAAACAAATTGATTTTCTTCCTATTTTCGATCACTAGTTGTTATTTTCGACTTCATTCTCACTTATATCCATCGTTTTCTCTGTCTTCGCAGGTAACAGAGTTCGAAAGAATTCTACGTTTGTTCTTTCTATTAAAAATTAGGGATTTTTATTTAATGATGAAAAAGAAGACTTTTAGTTGTATTATCTGCAAGAATGGGTTAACAATTTTGTATTTTGATGTTAAAAAAGTAGGAAGCACCCGAGAAAACCCTAGTTTTGGTCTCAGCATTTTGTTGACTGTCGTGGTATTGTTGGATGATGTTTGTGGTGTTGTTGGTGGATGTTGTTGTTGGTGTCGGTATTTGTGTTTTTGGTGGTGGTGTCGGTGGTCTTGGTGTTGGTATTGGTGGCATTGGTGGTGGTCTTAGTGGCATTAGTTGTGGCATTTGTTATGGTGCTGGTGGTCCATCTATTGCAATAGTTGGAATATCTATTGGGAGATATTAAATAGGTCTTCAAATATATTCCCCATTTGTTCTAACCGATGGATAAATTAAATAGGTCTTCAAATATATTCCCCATTTGTTCTAACCGATGGCTTATCCGTTGGAGTTTTTTTTTTTTGTAATGTGGCGTAGAATAATTTTTTAAAATGTCTTAGCTTTTTTTTTTTTTAAATTATGCAGACATCAAATGCAATGTATTTTTTGTTTTTCTATTGTTTGTAGTTAAAAGATGTCTCCCAAAAGAAAAGAAACTAAAAGTGGACCAACTTCTGACCACCCAACAAAAATGGCTAGAGTACAGATAGATTCAGAGGAAGTTCCTGAACAACCTCAATCGAGGAAAAATGAAGCTGAGGAAAGTGATAACTCTTCCTCACCAATGAGGCATAAAATAATATCAAAATTCCAGCATGATTTTGTCAAAACCATTAGTATCAATAGGTTTTGAGTTGCGATACCGATGGATAGCCCTGACAAAGTAACTGGTGATGTTGTACTTAAAAGTCAGTTGGGGAAATATTTTAATGAATTAAGAAGAATTATGAAGAATGTAAACATAGACGGACTTTTTAACCAGAGCTGCTTTGCATACTTTTTCGAGATGCCTAAGGACCGCACTCTCCGTTTCCCAATGAGCATGGTATATGGTCTTCTCAAGCATAGGATCAAGTATGCAGGGGATGATAAAGATCCAAAAAGGGCAAAAAAAATGGATGAAATCTGGATCAACTCTGTGGCAGTCCAGTTTGTTTTGGGTTGAAAGAGTTTGCCATAGTGATGGGCTTGAGATACGATCATCCAGAAGAACCTCTCATCAAGGAAACACCCCACAAAGGGTCCAACAAATGCAGGGAAAAAAGGATAGATTGTTGGGCATTGTTGGATGTAGTAGCTATAAAGCGGCGGATTTGATGGCAGATCTCGAGGATAAAAACATACCAAAGCACTGCAGAGAGAAATTATGCTTAGTTTGGTTTGTCCATTTCATTTTATTGGAAAGAGATATCAGAAAAGTCATAGAAGATGATTTTTTGGCGCTTGCTGATGATTTTGACAAATTCAGCGACTATCCATGGGGATATGACAGCTACTACTTGACTGTAGAATATTTACTGACAAAGTTATCCACAGGGACGATCACATTATATGGCTTTTCCTGGATTTCATGGTAAAATTGATCACTATTTTTACTCATCCATTAATTTATAATGACTATATACTTATTATGACATTTTTTGCTTGCTTCATGTTTACATTTTTCAGGCTTGGGCATGTGAAGCCATTCCTCCCCTCCGAAAGTAGTTCAAGGATTACTCGGATGAGGTTTCTCATCCAAGGATCCTTAGGTGGTTGGCGGCTGCAAAGGAAGGCAAAAAAATATTAAGGAGTAGTAAGCTGATCTATTTAACCCTCCCGATGATACAATGTCTTCTTTCAACTAAAATAATTTGCCTAAAAAAAGATATTGAAACAGATGTTCCATCTGTTGCAACAGTGGTTCGTCTGCTGCAACAGATTACCCGTCAACTACATCTGGTGCAATAGATAGGTAATCTATTGCAACAAACGATCCATATTTCACAATAGATTAACCATTTGTTGCTCTAGTTCTCTGAACCCGACTCAACGGATTACCCATCTGATATAAGTTATGCAACAGATGTATAATCTGATGCAGCATATTGTCAATATGTTGTGACATATAGATCAGCTGTTGCGGCAGCTAGATCATCTATTACATAAGTTGGTTATGTTAACATCCATGTAACCCAACTGACTGCAAATTATTATTATATGATTTAAATGCCTCTTATCTATTTTTATAGGTTGTGTATCCTTGGATCGTGCCTACCGATGATGAGCTGGGAATGACTTTTTTCTTACTCTGGGTCTTGTTGATACAAAAGAAGACCTAACAGTGGAGTTAATAAAGAAGGAACTGGCTGAAGCAACA
>NC_061121.1:14467995-14495099 GCF_002878395.1 Capsicum annuum
TGTTGCTAGTGGAGTTGTTTGTGATGGTGGCAGCCATCTTGCTGCTGTTGCTGCTGCTAATAGTCATGATTATGAGCATGCTCAACAAACAATAAATACTTATGAAAACACCCCTTGCACAGGTCCCTCTCACCCCTACACCGGTCCTCTCACCCTTGCAATGGTCCCTCTCACCCTTCCTCACCCTCATGTTCTTATTGCAAATATAGAGTGTGCAAAGACAGGGGGGATAAACTCCTTGAAAATATAGAGGTTATTACTGAAGCTACCGAAGAGTTGAAATTCATGAGGGGTGTCATACCATCCAATGAGGTGAGGGATCCATGCACTTCTACAGTAGAGGTTAGGAGGAAGAGAAGAAAAATTAGACAAATTCTCTCCGTTATGAAAATAGTAAAAAATGCAACTCCTCCCGCTCCAAGAGTTGTTGAAGTTCAGAGGCCGCTAAAGAAGGTGGGCATATTCGTGTCGCTTGGTAAGGAGAAGGAGGAGGAACTGCAACAAATCATGAATGGCGGGAGAAAAGTTAAAAAATAATACACCATGCATTCATGTTCCACCAAAGACTTCAAGAATATGACAAATATGTGTGTTTGGTACGAGGACAATGTAAGTTTACTTTTGCAAACCTAGCCTTCTAATCTACTCCACGAAGAAGAATCTATGCAGCAAATGTGTAATCTATTGCAACAGCTTGGTATTCCGTTGCAACATAATACACATCTGTTGCATAAGTTGTGTTGGCTGGGTAATCTGTGAACTGATTCAGAGAACCCTCTACATAGATTCTTTCTACTGTATTTTTATTCTTTACAATTACTAGCCTATTTAAATTAATTGGCTTCTTATACCGCAGTATGTTGATGAAATTCTCTGCCTTATGAAGGGCAGGCAATTAGTGTACCCGGATGCTTATGATGCTGCCGATAGGATAAAGGACCTCAACTTCTACAATAATTTCAAGGATTGATATGCTGATCTCCATAAGTAAGCTGATTCCGATGGCTCGAGACTTAATCAGTTAGTTCTACATTCCAATGGGATGAAGAAGTGATTAAATATGTTAGAGAGAAGAGGCCATATCCACACGACAAGAGCTGGACCAAGGTAAAGAGAATCCTTGCAGTCATGAACATGAAAGGCAAACATTTTCTTACTGTTGAGATACTACTCTACGGGGCAAAGATTAAGGTTTATGGCTGCAACTTAACTATCTTCAGCGAGGACAAGTTTTTAGCCCACATGCAGCCACTCTTGAAGTTGTTGCCTAAGTTATTGACGCAGAGTAAGCTGATAGATCATTTGCCGTTTGAAGTCTTGACGAAGAAATCATGAGATTTTGAAGGTCAAAATAAGAACATCGAGCTCCAGAGAAATAGAACCGGTGCAGCGTGCTGGCCGTACTCGCTTTCATACATCGAGTCTTTGCTGACTGGTACAGAAATAATCGGTATGTACAACACCGTTGTGGAAAAGATGAAATGAGTTTGGGCTTATGGGGTCCTAACTAAATGGTTGGAGCCCGTGTATATAGAAGAAAATGTACAAAGACGGAGACGAACACGATAATAATTTTTTATTTCAAGCCACCTCACTTTACATGTAGTGGCAATAATTTTTCTGTCTGTGGATAGTTAAATTTTTATAATGCAACAGATAATATATCTGTTGTAACATATATAATACCTGTTGTGACAGATTGATTATCTACTGGAGTAGATTGGTCGTCTGTTGCATTAATAGATGTTTCCCGATCTATCTGTCACAACAGATATCAAATCTGTTGTAACATATAATCTATCTGTTGCAACTGATAGATAATCTATTGCAATAAATCAAGAAAGTAGGAAGACCTATTATATAATTTCCAGCAGATGACCTAACTAAATGGTTGGAGCCCGTGTATCAAGAAAAATATGTACAAAGATGGAGACGAATATGATAACAATTATTATTTCAAACCATCTCACTTTACATGTAGTGGCAACAATTTCTTTTTTTGGAGAAAGTTAAATTTTTATAATGCAATAGATTATATATCTGCTGTAACAGCTAGTATATCTGTTGTGTCAGATATAGTACCTGTTGTGACAGATTGATTATCAGTTGGAATAGGTTGGCCATCTGTTGCATTATGCAGACATTCCCAGTCTGTCTATCGCAACAGATATACAATCTATTGTAACATATAATCTATCTGTTGAAACTGATCGGTGATCTATTGGAGTAAATAAAAAAAGTAGGAAGACCTTGTATATAATTTCCAGCAGATGACCTACGTGTTGCATCTCATGGTGCAACATATGTCTAAATCTGTTTGATAAGATATATCATATGTTACAACAGATGTATTATCTGTTACGATATTTGAATCTAGTATTCCATTTCAATTATCATGTTCAAAACTAAGGATTAAATTATATTCATAGACAACATAAAATAAATTGAAGCCTTCAAAAATTACATGAAATGAAATAAATAAAATGTAAAAAAATTATTATGGGCACAAATGATCTACTCTACAAATAAATCAACAAGTTAAATCAAGGAGGATAGGTTATTACATTGACAGACTCAAGCTATAAAGATCTAATCAATATGGACAAGTTGTTCTTCATCCGGTATTATGGAATTCGGCTTTGGTCGTCGTGGATCTTTAGTGTTGCTTGCGTACGTCTTCTGAGCTTTTGCTTCTCCGTATTTTCATAAAAGAGAAACATATCTTTTGCCTAGTAATCCGGCATCAATTCCATTATTTGGTACTTGTAATCCATCACTCAAATACTCGGCGTAAGCAGCAATAAAAGGACCTTAATTTTTGCGTTTTAAAAAAATAGATGATTCATATCTTGCAGTTCATGCAAGCGTTGTGAAATTTATGAAATAAAACTAAATCATGACACTTATACTTACAGGCTACCAATGGTTTGTTGAGCAATTCCTTCAACATATTGTACATCAAATGGATTACCCATTTTATCCCGGTATGCTTCAATCATCGACCAATCAGTACGAACCTTTTGGTTCAAAAAGCTACTCATATCAAGGTAAGTAGGTAATATTTTGGCCAGCTTTTGTATCTCAGACAAAGGCCCAGAATGTCTTCTTCACGACATCGAGTCATAAACTCAGATGCGCTTCTCTTTTAGAATGACGACAGCCAACACCCAATGGAATTCATCACCATAACTGATTGGGATGTACACTTCATCGATCAAATGCCAAGGTAAGCCAGCTGGAATGCTAAAATCTTTGAAGATGTTGATTAAGCATTCCTCATTTCGAGAAACTTTCGGTTGTTGTTGACAATACCTATCTTAGGCATTATTGATGTAAACTTTGTACAAATAACTGCCTGTCGTGTATCTGTATTATTCTTGTGTTTGCAACTTGGACTTCTTTCGGAGGTAGTAAAATATGACATCGATGTGCTGCGTATATTATCAAACATTTCGGATTATGTAACGAAAAAATCAATATGTAAATGCAATTAAATAAAGTATTAATTTATAGTAATATGTAAGGCATTTAAACCTTATCATTCTAGCAAGTTTGGGGTTGTGACTTCAAATAGAACCAATTCTTCATTCCAGGATGTGCAACAACAAAGTCGAACATATCAAAACCAAGACTCGATTTGTTCACTTTGTAGTGTTCGTCATTTTATTTTCTACATAATGATTTAAATGTGTTAATTCCACGTTCTTACAACAAGAATCATATAAACCAATATCTTTTAAAATTGATTTATGTACCTGCCGGCATGATGCTTTAATAGCCCATCGGCAATCCATTCTGAATAGTCATTGATCAACTGCGTTAGTTTTTTTGGAACCTCGTCCAAGATGTTGAACCCTTCAAATAGATAATTCTTCCGTTCTCCCGAACTGACAGGCTCCACTTTTACTTCTTCTTTGGAAGCAGTTGATGGATTATAAACTGTGATATTATGCTCTTCAGCAGTGGCTTCTACCGTGACATCCACCTGGAAAGCCAGAATTGTCAATGATAATTACAGATATACAACAGATTGTCCATCTGTAGCAACAAATGATCCTTATGTTATAAATGATGGATCATCTGTTGGGACGAATTCGAACAGGTAAATCAGAGCAGTACGATAATTTTGAATAAATGATCTATCGTTCCAATATAAGACTCATCTTTTGAAACAGATAACACATCTGATGCAACAGGTTAGACAATAGTTATAACAGATGTATATATCTGTTTGATACTTTTTAGCAGATGTATCATCTGCTTAAAACAAATATGTGCTTGTTTGTTTGTTGGAACAGGTGATGTACATTCACCTTCTTTGGCTCATGTTGCTCTTCTGTGACCCTTGCACACTGAATATCGGTGTAAGACAAAGACAGAGGCATTGCAAATTTTCTTTTTTCGATGCTTGATGATACCTTGGAAGTATCTTTCCCTCTCCTCTTAGCCGCCTTGATCTCTTGTGGAGTGTATGGATATGAAATTCTCTTTTGATGGAATGATACCCCTCTTAGATATCATTTCCTTTCCAGAAGCAGTTAGTGCATTAATAGCATTAGTCACTCCATCGTGTTTTGCCTTGCAGTCTTGACATTTGCATGCAGAACATTTGCTAGATATGGAAAAATTTGTACAACCAGTATGATCATAATCATAATAGCTTGTCGTTTTCAAAATGGTAAGAGAAGCATCATTAGCCCCAACAGCAGCACCACTACCACTACTATTGTTAACAGCAACAAGCTACCCTCCAAAATTGTTTTTCTTGTGATGGTTGCTGCTCCAAACAATTTCATTTTTATTCCATCAACGACCTTATGGTCCGATAAAGTTTGCACAAATCATAAAGTAAGAAAAAATGGCATCTTAAACTCTCGGTTGGTCGAAACAAGCCACGGATGGACAATCTAAAATAAATCGATACATATATTAGAATGATGATGAAATCATTTAAAATAATCATTAATTAAAACAAAAACTTGATTAGAACTGGACTCACTGCTTCCTTAGGGGTATTGAAAAGATCAAGAAATTTTGCATTTTTATCGGTTTTAGCCGACAACCATCTCAGGATTCTTGGACAGGAAACTTCTTCTTGATAGTTCACTTGTTGTCTCAAAGAAGGAATGGCTTCAAATGCCCAAGCCTATAACAGATAGACAATAAATCAAAAGTATTATTGAATAAAAAATGACGAATCATATCATGATAAAATAAATATTTACCATGAAGGCCCATGGAAAGCCATATAAGTAAACTGTCTTTGGCGTCAACGGAGTCAACAAATATTGTATAGTTATTTTGAAGATTTCATAACCCCAAGAATAGCTATTAAATGCCTTAAGATCCAAGGAGAAATTTATTAAACCGGAACTTATGTTGTTGTTAATGTCTCTCGCCCAAAGAATATTATGTACAAACCAAACCAAGCACAATGATTGCTTGTGCTTCTTTGAGAGTCCTTTACATTTCAACGCTTCTATCAAATTTTTGTGTTTGAAGCTTGGACCAACAATGGACACCAGGTCCTCACGATCACTCGACTTGCCTTTGCCTTTTTTGGGTGTGCGGGGTAATTTTTTTTTGGGTCAGAGTAGGTATAACTTGAGAAGGAGAAGGAGGATAATATTTTAGTCCGATAACTATGGCAAACTCCTTCCAACCAAAATAAACAGGCATGCCACAGTAATTTATCCACACCTCATCCATCTTGTCTTTATTTTCATACATAAACCTACACTTGAGAAGATCGTATACCATTTTCATCTGAAAACGAGCATTGTTGTCCTCCGGCAAATCAAGATATTGTCCAAAGCAGCTTTCCCTAAAATAAGCATCCAATTTTTGTTCTCGGAGTATTTTTCTTAAGGCATCAAAAGATTTTCCCATGGCCGACTTAACTATGAAATCATCTGTTAAATCTGTGGCACCATAACACTACATTTGTCACAGGATAACATCAATGCTGAAAGTTTTGACCAACTCTTCAGTGGAAGGGCTATTAGTATTTGGATCATCTCTTTTGAGACATTCCTTATCCCCGTGTTCATTATCTTCTGCTCCTGATTGAGATAGCATTTGTAAAACAAGCTCATAAAGTGGTGGATGTAGCCGAGCTGTTGCACTTGTTCCTTTACTTGGACTTGATTCTTTTTTTTCTTTTGGGAGCCATATTATCTTAAATTAACAGGAACATAAATAGATTATAATTGATTAATGCATCGTTAAAAAGGATAATAGTAAATCTAACATGCTCAACGGTAAAAAAAACAGTTCCAACAGATAACACATCTGTTGCACCAGGTATGTTATCTATTGCAACATAGAATCGACCTATTGCAACGGATGAGTAAACCATTGGAAATAATTAAAACAAATCTCTAATATATCCGACCCGGATGCCACAAATGAGTAAACCATTGGAAACAATAAAAACAGATCACTAATCCGTTGCACCAGGTATGTTATCTGATGCAACATATAACCAACCATTGCAACAGATGAGTAAACCGTTGAAAACCATAAAAAAATCACTAATCTATTGCACCAGGTATTTTAGCTGATGCAACATATAACCAACCTGTTGCAACGAATGAGTAATCCGTTGGAAACCATAAAAACATATCACTAATCTACTGCACTAGGTTTGTTATCTGTTTCAACATATAAATGACCTGTTGCAACGGATGAGTAATTCGCTGGAAATAATAAAAATAGATCACTGATCTGTTGTACCAGGTATTTTATCTGTTGCAACATTTAACTGACCTGTTGCAACGATGAGTAAACCTTTGAAGAGAATAAAAATAGATCACAGAACTGTTGAAATATCACTCATCTGTTGAAAATGAGTTATCTGTTAGATCAATATTATTTAGATTTCTTCCAAACAGGACCATAAAAACAAATCACTAATCTGTTGCACCAGATTTGTTATCTGTTGCAACATATAAATGACCTATTGCAACGGATGAGTAATTCGTTGAAAATAATAAAAACAGATCACTAATCTGTTGCACCACGTACTTTCTCTATTTCTATATATAACTGACCTGTTGCAATGGATGAGTAAACCTTTGGAGAGAATAAAAAAAGATCACTAAACTGTTGAAACATATCACTCGTCTGTTGGAAAATGAGTTATCTATTGGATCAATATTGTTTAGATTTCTTCCAAACAGAAGATTCATTTGTCACAACAGATGAATGATCTGTTAGATTGTTCATCTGTTGCATCAATTTTTATAGTTGCATCAGATTTTAATCTGTTGCATCAGATATTAACATCTGCTGCATCAGATGTCTTCATCTGTTACATTATATATTTCTTCTGTTTCAACACCATTTTTTTCAAGACAAACAACAAATCAACTTAACAACACCAACATATTACACACACACACTAAGAACACCAACTGTGAACAAAAATCACCAATAAATTTGAATTAACAGTACGACAACAAGAAGAAGAAATGCCAGAAATTAGGGTTTTATTCAGTCCATATTTCAATACTAGAAGAGTAGTTGGCTCAAGTTCCTCTGTTTCTTCATAATTTTTTACCTGTGAAAAAGGAAATGGGACGACGAAGAACTCGAAGTTGTTCTCGCCGGAGAAGTCTTCACGTTGATTGACGGTTGAAAGTCGAAAGGGATCTCGCCCGACTATTTTTTACCGGAGATTGAAGGGAGAATTTTGCAGAACTGTTGGTTGGGAGAGAGTTGAGAGAAGTTGTCGAGAGACAGAGCAGAGAGACTGGTTGATTTGGATTAAAGAGGGGTGTGGGTTGGGCTGATTTGTATTTTTGAAAAGATTAGAAAATTTTTTAAAATATTAATCAACTTCACAATTAACTTAATCAAGTTTCCAAATGATGTTTGACCCTTTAAGTTGGTCAATGTCACCAATCCTTCATTCAAGACTTAAAAGACATCTTTCCTTCAATTTATACATTTTCTAACTAGAGTTATTTCTTATACTATAATCCTTATGAATCATTTTCATTATCAAATTCTGCTAAATGTTTTGTTAAATGACCAGTTATTTTATTCATATTGCTTTGTCCTTGGTAATGTTTACTCTTTCCTCAAATATAGATCCAATCAAGTATGAAATTTTGAATGTTGACAATGATAGTATAATTTTATAACCAGTTCTTTTGAATTCCTGTGGTTTTGTTTGTTGCTTTTGATGTAACAATTCTTCTATTAAAAGACTTCATTAAGAATTCATACCACAATCCGATCATTAGAATTATAAACTACTACTACTATATTAACATATCCCATGTAACCCCACAAGTGGGATCTAAATGGAGTGGTGAGAAGATGGCTTTACCCTTGGCTCGCTAGCTTTAGAGACATTGCTTTCATTTCCCTGAGCTTGCTAAAAAATTCATCGCAACCATCTCACACAATGAGCCAATGAAATTAAATTAGGGAGAATAACCTAAAGGAGGAAAAAAGCCACTTACAATCCAACAACATTTGCTGCTTGTCAAAAGTTGTTAAAGCTGGAATGGAGAAGTGGAGATTTGATAATTACCTATTGTTCAAACAAGCTATAATTTTACAGGAGCCGATAGAGGGAAAAATAGAATTAAAAAGCAAAAAATAGATATTCTTATAAATGAAATATCATGACCATCACTACGAAAGATAAAAATATTGTCTTTCTAGAATGAATTTCAACTCCTCTGCGATGTCTAAGGAGGTCATTATGATAACTGAATCCCGTACGAACATATTAGTAAAAGCAGGAGTAAATTAATTTGAGGAAAAATTCATACGAAGGCGGCCACATAGTTGCAGAAATTTACAATGATTTTAAAGAGGATGTATAACTTTAAAATTTCACCATGAATATGTGTGATTAACTTGTAGAATAACATATACCTGGCAAAGCAGACCTTGAATCACCACTTCCATCTTTCATTGCTCAAGTGTGTCTGGAAGAACATTCTTTCCTTCTTGTTTTAAAACTAAATAAAAATTTCTCGGGCTAGGTTTTCTCTCTCAAAGCTCAAGTGAATGACATGTGATATTAATACGACATCTATAAACTTCACAATAGTAACTCCAAAAAATATGAGTTAAGTTACATCCTCTACTTTCTACATAATAGGATTAAAGCTCTTGAAATTGTACATTGAGGTTGTAACAACACAACTATAACCAATTGGATTGAAAGCTATTCAAATGGTACATTGAATTCAAATAATTTATGGCCATTTGTGACCTCATTCGATTAGTGGTGTACTATATATCCACACGTGCCTTCCTTTTCTCTTTAAAGAGAATACATAGACAAAGTTTTATTTTTTCCCCTTTTCAGAGGGTTCACTTTGTTCTTCATCTATTAAAGGTCTGGTCGTCTTCAATTTCTCATAATAGAACTGGTGACTTGGAATAAGGAGCCTATCCACGATTGTAAGGCATCGTGTCCTGCAGTTTTAAGGATGTGAACAATTTTATTTATGCTAGTACTAAGAAGGTACCACAAAAGTCAGAACCATTAGAAAAAAACATGAGAATGTATGTACCATATATCCCTTACAAAAAGAAGGCATAAAAATAAATATATCTAAAGCAACCCCATAAGGTGAAACGTCAAATGTGAGCTGATGTAAGTATCTATCAAGATCACCTAATATGATGTGGTTAAAGCAAAGCCGCGTCAAGTAACTCAACATGGAGTGGTATATTAACTTACATCTAAATTTGAAACACCGAGGTAACAAAAAACTTGAATAATCAACATATCATCTTTGCTAATTCATTCTTCCCCATTCCTAATAATTGACACCCACTATCGAGGGAGACTGGACCATTCACCTGAGAACTCAAAAAGCCCAACATTAGTGATGGGATCGATTTTTCTATCCGCTGATTGCTTGGTACAAAGATACCTCTAACACGAACATCAGATATGACAATGTAAAACTGTAAGCACGTGAAATGCGATGATTATATGAGGTAAGATAAAAAACAGTAGATTCCTAATCGGTAATATAGTAAGGTTTATTGCTTTCAATATCTAGTACCACATCAATCTTTTAGCAATAAAATCAGATAGGTAGCAGATATGATACTTACATAATTCCATGTGTAGAAAAAATGTCTCAAGGAAGCATTGAAAAATAATTTTTTTCAGGAGCAATCTGCATAAAAGAAATACACCTGTGTAATAAGTAGTAGAGAACAAGCTAGTTCCAGTGCCATTTTCTCAACATGAATAATTTTGATTGAGAAGGGAGGAAGAAAGGAAAGGAAGCTGTTGTACGTCTTCAAAAATATCTTGGCCAACCAATGGAAGCCTAAGCAAGTAACTCCCTTGTCGAGCAAAGCTGGCTAGGAGTGACAAATTGGTCCGAGTTGAATCACGGTCCTTCAAATGTTCAACACTCGTGAGGTCCTTAATAATATTCCCAAAGATGCCAGTATCGTCAACAACTTCAACAGAATTTTTAAAGTGCTACGCGTTTTCATAGCCCTCTCATTCCTATCCACATCTACATCCTCTACAACATTTTCAGAAAAGAAGACTTTCAAGAGGCCTTGAACAAGACTTGGTGAAAAAATAGATCTGGGCCAGGAAGATATGCATTAATATAAATAGAAAACAGTGTATGTCCAAAAGAGAAACACAAAGCCTATGATTCATCATTTTTTTTATATTAGAAGCTTGTCTTAGGAATGAACAGAAGTAGACTTTTTGTACAAGAATCTATAGAGAGAAGATGTGTTAATTAAGACTGACGCATCCAAATATGTATGTCCTGTAAAGCATATATCACTTATAAGTTGCCAGCCCGCATGGGATACAAATTTAAGTCAGCTAAGAAACTAACTCTAATATGACTTTCTACTGTCGGACACATGATGGGATATGATACGTGTATTCTTATTCGCTCTTAGTACAAATTATTTTAAATTGACATCGCTCTTAGTACATATTGTTGGGTTTAATTGGTGTGAATGAAAAATAGAGGGACACAACCTTTGAGCAAAAAATATATTGTTTTGGAAAAGGTGTGACTGTTTAGATAGTTGTGTCTGTTCAGAAAAAGACACAATGTTTCTAATGAACAGACATGACTCTTCCAAAGGATACCTCTTTTAAGTGAACCATTGCCACTTTTCAAAAGAGGCATTTGATGGCTATATAAAGCCGCTTTCATCTACAGGTTTAGAAATGAATGAAAAATTTTCTGGAATAAAAACTCTTCTTGTCTTCAAAACATTCTTTGTGATCAATCAAATCGTTGAGTGAGTTCGACGAATCCAATTATTTGAGGTACCATTATAGTTGGATTGAAAGTCATTTTATCCTGGGAGGAAGATTCCTAAACCTCGGGTACAGTGAGAAAAATTATTTCTTAAGGACACTCCGTAAAGTCGGGGGACTTAGCTTTATATTTCTATTTCATCTTAATTTCTGAAAAAATAAAACACACTTCTTAGAAAGATCACTTTGATCTTGTGTTGAAGGTGTTTTTGTACTTCATAGTGTTCTTGTTTTAAACTTAAACTAGTGTTGAAGTTATTGTGCCTAAACACAGATTCTTGTACCCGAAAACACCATAAAATAACACATACATAAGCTGAAGATTTCTTCCTGATCTTTTCAATAGGATTTTCTACCGGTGGGCACCATGGTTCATATCCATGCAAAAGTGAGTTTCACAAAAACGTTTGGTGAGTCTATTATATGATATTTACCAAAGTCTAGCCTCCATGGTTGTACGTCCTATGTACCGGTAAAAAAAAATGAGTACAATATAGTATTGATATCAGCAAGACCTATTGTCAAACACCTTTGGTGCAACAATTTATACTTGATGGCAAGTCAAAAATGAAATTAAAGTAAGTAAATATATACTTTATTAAAAAAAAAAATGCAAACTGCAGGAACAAAATGGCAATAGCAGCTTAACAAAGAGGGAAACAAATTAAATGTAGACTTACTTTCTCTCATTCATCTTCTTCCCTGTAGATTTCTCCACCTTCAATATTCATGTTTGATCCCTATATGTTAGATCTAACTCTAAAATAAAATAATTCTCAAAATTCATTATTAAACTTCAAGTTAAAATTCAAAAATTCTTCATAAAACTATAAATTAAGAAAATTACTGTATGCAAAATTTCAATAATATAAAGTGTGAAACAAAGAAAGGACAAAGAGGAGGAGCAGGAAGAGGAAGCAAAAGGGAAAGACGGAAAGTGTCTTATTGTTATTTCTGGTTTTGCCCTTATCCAGTTAGTATCTTTTTTTTTTTTTTTTGGGACGGGGGGGATTAGTCAACATAATATATTAAACACAAAGAAATTAAACGATTAGGTTGGAGTAATAGTCTATTAAGTTACTCTAAAATTAGATTATTTGAACTGAATGTGCAATTGTTAAGATATATATTTGAGTATAATGATAGAGTGGTAGTAGATATCAAGTGTAAATATGAATAAAAATATATATCGTACTATAATTTTATATACGACTCTAATCAAAGTAAGTTACATGATCTTTTACCTAAATTATTGAGTTTAATTTTGCCTCACGAAGACATCGAAAATTACTGTTTAAGATAAGTAGAGCCTCCATTAAGGAAACCAAGTCCATCGACTTTGTATACATTCCTCATGCATGGAATATAGTAGCTCATAGGATAGCTAAGTCCATTTTGACAATGACATGTAAGCAAATCACTCAAAGAAAGTCTCCTAACTCTTGCAATGCTCTCCGCATAGAAAACTAATGACTAACTTATTCCCAAGACCTGAGGTTGTTAACTACAGAGAACTCAATTTCAAAAATAATGACATGTTTGGAGTTGGCACAGAGTAAAAAAAATATATGTATAGGCCATCTTTTAGAATCGGAGGGAGTTATAGGCAGAGTGAAATAATTTCTCCTATACAAAATTGATAAAAATTGACATTGAAACCTAGAAAGATACACCAAACTAAGAGAGACCTTCAGCTCCGTATACCTTCTGCTCGATCTATCTTGTGTCTGGAATTGTGTTTGTGTGCGTGCTTTGTTGTTTTGAAGCTCCATCTCGTATCTGATATTGTATGGTTCCATTCTACAATAATCCCAAATCATTCATTTAAAGCTTAACCTCTTCATCATAAATGATTCACTTGCCCCAAAATTATCTAGATCAATATAGAAATTCCAATTCAATTTTGGCCCTTTTGCTACAATCAAATACCAATACTTTATATTTGTAATTTAAGTTGTGAAATGTTGTCATAGAAAATATAATTTTTTAATTATATTAACAGGAGAAAATTATATAACTACTTTTTATATAGTTTTAAATAGATACATTTAGATTTTAAAAAGTTACACCTTGGAAAATTTTTTGAATCCAAGTTTAACACTTTAATCGAACATGACCGTAATTTTCCATACCTGAAGCCCTTACACGCTAGAAGTAAATAGTAATAGAATGGTTTCACTTGTATATGGTAGCTAAATGGTCATTATCATAACTCATATGTCATAGGCCTTCAAGGCATTATTTGATAAACATTAACGACGGGAGGGTACATAGGTTTGGTTTGACATATCGCTCGACGAGATTCTGTGCACAGGATCGAGACTAGACCACTATAGTGAGTCCAATCATTGGGCGTCCCCGCCTTTGTGGCATCATGTATTTGAAGTCAGCTGAAACATCATGTATTGGTTTCCCCTGACTCAAGCCAACATATGACATATATGGCCTGCGGGCAGACCCTCATAGTGAGCCTTTGGGCAGGGCATACCTGGATAAAGACTGCGGTTACAGTTACACATATGAGATCATATCAATGAGTATGTGAGAAACATATGCTTTATACTTGTCTCAAATCTCCTTTGGAAGGTATCTTGTGATCATTTGTAAAACGTATAAGAGAAGTGCATCACTTAGGCAAAGTATAGGCCATATATTATAATGAACATTTTTCTAAACATTGTATATGATGCTAATAAGGTCGGTGCATAAGTTATAAGTCCATATCGCATATGTGTTATTTGTTGGCTCATACGTTTTTCACTTTATCATTTGACTCATATGAGCTTTTGTACTTGTCCAGCTGTTATTTTGTCTGCTTTCATATCAGTACATGTTTTTTATGTACTGACATCTCGGGCCCACCATGTTTTATTAATACAGGCTCAGATTCTCAGTATAGCAGACGTCCACGTTAGGCCCTATTGCCGTTTTCAGTTGATATTTTGGTGAGCTTCAACTCTCTCTGGAGCCAGTCTATGCCTAGTATTTTTGATTATATGTACAGGTCTCTGATTGGGCATGAAGGACTTGATGTCAACTAGTCACTTGTAGCATAGTGTGTTAAACTGACTAGAGGCTTCATGGACGTCGTGTTGTATTGTATAGTTTTGTTAATGTAACTCCCTCATGTATATATGCAACTCTTATTGAATATCCTGCCATTATTATGTCATAACTTCGCGTACGTCATAGAGTGCTTATAGAGTAAGTGTATACGGTTCTTGTCAGTCATTATCATTTTGGGGCGTGACATAAAATATTGTGTTGATCTAATCTAATTTGATTTCAAAAATTAGTCAAATTAACTTTCGATAAGTGGAGGTCAGCGGTTCGAATTCGGTGGACATGTTGATATTCAACTATCTAAAATTTTCGTAAATTTTTCGGAGTTTTGTTCGTAAACTTCAGTAGTGTTAATATATCAACAACGTAAAAATTATATATTCTAGTAAAAATTATATATTCTATCAACAATCAGTAAATAATTAACCATTTAGTTAAGTTGGTTAATTGCTTCCAAAGAAGTGAATAATTATGTAATTAACAGATATTATAGCGTGAAATAATACAATATCTCAACAAAACATGACATTGGAAACCTACTAATATCACATCTACAATACAAAGTTTATCACATCAAGATTGACTGCATCAATATTGATTAACTCTTGATCTTCTCAATTCATATATGTTGTGCGTCTCAATAAAATTAGTGATCTAAAGCTAAATTTTAATAAGGAGTCTTAATAAACATGCATACAAAAATACTACTGTAATAATTTAGAGTTGTGTTATTTGTTCTCGAATAGTAATTGTTTTTGTATAGTTTAAAAGACACATAACCTTTAACTTCACATATATTAATATAATTATTAATAAAATTAAGAATTAATTCTAGTTAATAAGATGTTAGTCATTTGTTTGCAATACATTAACTTGGATGTTGTTGTTAAAACTTTATTTATTAATATAAAGTTTGAGTTGTTAAATTCAAAATTCTAAAATATTTCTTGTAAAAATGAGATAATTTTTTCTCTCCTTTTTTTTATAATTTTTTAAAGTGTATTTCACAATCTTCATTATTATTTCAAGTAAAGTTGAAATCATAGAGTTTATTAAAATTTTGGGGGCTAAGGCTTTACTGGCCTTACCCTTAACCACCTCTGCCTAAATGTTCTTTTAACTGCCGCATCCGTATCGAACCCTAACCCTAATATAGCAAGTATATGCTCCTCTACTTCATCTCCCTCTAGATATTCATTATTCTCATTAATAATACGGTCTTCTTCATCTTGTAGAACTGAATCAATATATTTATCAGCGTCCTCATCGCTATCAACTCCTTTTTTTCTTACTTTTTCTTGATCTTACAAACTACAAAACCCTTATTCTTAATTTTCTTCGGATCCACATAACGATCATACAATGAAGACTCCGTCATCAACCAGTCGCCGTTAGGGTTGTCTGAAGATTTTTTATGGTGCGGTTGTACTTCAAATTCTTGACATACCGCATGAGTTTCCCTTTATCGTCAAACATCTCATTCACTTTGCCTTGTAGCTTCCATGTTCCATTGATCCCCACTGTTCCTTTAACTCTTATATGCTGCTCCTTCTCTTTATTGTGTTGAGTGATGACGTAACCAGTCTGGTTGTTGGTGCTGTCAAAAATCTCCCATGGCTCCTTATCTGCGTAGAGATTTACAAGCTGCATGAATTGATATTGTTGTGGAAGTGGTTTGTTTATCGCAAACCCTAACAGATATTTCAGCAGCTCCTTGTTCGTTGGGTGAAATCTGTATCCCGTCATGTCCTTAGCTAGATGATGAGATGCCACAAACAACACAAAAAAAATTATGTAATTGTGATATATTCCTCTGAAACCCTAACACGTACTTGATGAATAGCTTAGATGAAACTAAGCTATTTATATATAAATTTTATGGTATATTCCTAGTTCTGGTTGACCTTGGATAGATTTTGGATAAACATGCAAGTTAATAAAATCCCAAAATGATATCCTAATTAATAAGCTTATTAGTTCTTACGCTTTTACTTTCCTTCTTTAACTCCTTCGTAAACATCTATCTCACTCATTTGTAAACACCAAAACTTTGAAATAATATTTTTAATTAAAGGTGTCAATCGGGCCGGTTTGACCCGGCCCACTTAAACAACCCAGCCCGGTTTGACCTGGCCTAGTCAGCCCCCGAGCTGTAGGGTATCGGCTCCTAGGCTGGGACAATTTTAAAATTGAGCCCGGTTAACTCGGCCCGGACCAAAATCGATCCAGGCCCGCTGGTTAACCGGCCCAGCTCGAATACCTTTTTTTTAGAAAAAAAAAAATAGGATTTTGTACTGTTGAGCCACAAGCTAAGTAGCCGTTGGCCCAACAGCTATATGGCCGTTTTGGGGTCGAAACGACTACTTAGCCCTTTTTAATTAAAAAAAAAATCATTTAAAATATTTTTTTAAACCCACAAAAAATTCTATAAATACCCTACACTTTCAAATCATTTTTCACACAATTTTCATCCTCTCAAATCTCATTCTCTCTAAAATCTCAATTCTCAAAATTCAAATATTCTATATTTCCTAAAGTGCTCAATTTAATTTTTTAATTTTGCGATTACAAAGTACTAGTGGAAGTTTCTAAAGTCGCAACGTTCGGATACTTCCAAAATTTGGTATTGTCGTTCCATCTCTTACTTTTAATTTTTAATTGGTGTATTAATTGTTGAATATTTAATTTTATTATATTTGTGTATTTTAAATTTTTTTAGTTTGATTTATATTATGGATAAATTAAGAAACCTTGCCACTAAAAGTATAAAAAAAAAATTATTCCGGAAGTGGTAATGGTAGTGAAAAGCAAATTACTGTCGGTAGAGGTAGTTCAAGTAGTAGATATACCCGTGTGCCTCTGCCTCCGGTACCGCTTAGTCAACTTTTTGAGGAAGAAGTAGGTGTAGGTGCTCACGATATGGATTATGTAGAAGCTCAGGAAAATTACGGTATAGAAGAAGAAAATAAAGTAGATGCGGTAGATTTAGATGAAGATGATGAAAATATTAGTGAGACACCCGCAGTAGGAAATGCTAACGTTAGATCTGAATCGGTTAATCGCCCTCCCCATCCTCCCCGTGCCCCAAGAGATCGTAGAACAACTAGTATTGCATGACAATTTTTTACACGTATAGCAGATACTGAGGTGCAATGCAATATTTGGCAACAAGTATATAAGTATAAAAGTGGAGGTAAGCAAGGGGGTACGGGTACGTTAATGAGACATATAAATGATAATCACGAAAGAGAGTGATTTATTGCAAAAGGTGGTGAGGCTCTTGGTGGGCCAACACAAACTAGAATGGACCTAGCAACCAGTCAGATAATTAAAAATTATAATAAATATAGGGACCAGGGACCGAAAAGAAATAGCAAAAATGGTAGCTGTGGGTTGTTTGCCTTTTAGTTTTTCTTCTTCGGATGAGTTTATTCATTATATTCAAGCAATTTATAATCCTATGTTTAATGGTTTTCCTAGAAGTACTTGTCGGGCCGATATTTTTAGACTTCATTCACAATATGTATTTTGTTTATCTACATTGTTAAAAAATATTCAATGTAGAATGACTCTAACTTCTGATCTTGGTCGTGCTGCTAATAATAACAATTATTTAACCATTACTTGTAACTGGATAAATAGTAATTATGTTATGCAAAAACGTATTCTTGCTTTTTTGTATGATGAAGATCGTAGACAAACTGGAGAATTTATTGTTGATTCGATTAGTTAAGTTGCAGAATTTTATGATATTGATAAACAGTCTTATGTATTGCTTTTGATAATGCTTCTAACAACAAGACTGCTATTACAAAGTTAGAAGCTAAGCTCTCTCCGCCGCTAGCTGAAATATTTCATGTTAAGTGTGCTTGTCATATATATAATTTAATTGTAAGAGATGGTCTTGAATTTTTTGAGCTTTATATTGAAAAAATCTGGCTTGTTGTTGGCTTTATTCAAGGAAATAATTGAAGAAAAAGAATTAGAGAATTAAAAGTTAAATGTCAAGAAAATGGACTTAGACCGATATTGATGCCCAAAGAATGTGATACTAGATGGAATGCTATGTATGATTATTTACAAACTTTTCATGCTTATAGAGTTCCTATTACACGAACTTTAATCAACATTGTGGTTCATTTGTTAATTCGATTGAATGTATGTTGCATGATTCTGATTGGGCTGTAATTGATGATCTTGTTAAGATTTTGAAAAAAATTTATATAGCTACGATTGAATTTTTCGGTGCTTATTATCCTACTGTTTGTAATATTTTAGCATATATAGTCGATATTTCTGGTTTGCTCAAAGAATATAAGAATAAAGAAGGTCACAAAGAAGTTGTTGATGCTATGTTTGCAAAATTTTAAAAATATTTTTTTTCGATTCCCCCTATTTACTTGGTTGGTGCGATACTAAATCCATGTATGAAATATAATACTATGTGCCACTTTAGTACTCTTATTTATTCTAACTTAGAGATAAATACTAATAATGCTTCTGATGATGAAGAACAAGAACAACCAGATTTGTGGATGACTATGAGTGATGCGAACATTTACATAGATAAATTATATAACCATTATGTTGATTTACTTGATTTATCTGTACCGACAAATATCACTCCAACTATCGCTCCTCATTCTCCCGAGGAGCCATCATCTTCTAAAAGACCGGCACATTGTGGTTTTCCTGATTACGTTTATGATTTAAATATTTGGAACAATTCTGAGGAGGGAACTTACACAACAGCTTCTCGGAAAGAGCTTAAGTATTATCTTTGAACGTCGATAGAGGATCGTAGACGACGGATCAACGCGTTGTATTGGTGGAAGAATAATGTAACACAATATCCTGTGCTTTCAAGATTAGCTAGAGATACATTGAATATTCCAATGTCAACCGTTGCATCGGAGAGCGCTTTTAGTCAGGGACGCCAACAGGTTGGCGATAACCAACACTCTTTGGGAAGCAATGCTATGAATGTTCTAGTTTGCCTTAGAGATTGGATTAGAGCAGAACGAAGAAATCAAGGAATGGAGGTGGAGCCGAAAAACGAATAAAATCTTGAAGAAATTATGACTTCGAGGAAGAACTCAGCACAATCAAGTTCAACGCATTGTTTTGCCCCCATTGACTTTGACTATCCTATGCAAGTTCCCGTTAATGTTAACATGGACGAGTTGAAAAAAATGATGAGAACTTTGTAGATTTTTCATTCATGTACATTATAAATTTTGAATCATTTTGCAATCAATAAAATATAACATTCATTCACTCCTTACTTTGTAATTTTTTTTCAATTAATGATTTAGATTGAATTTTTAGTTTAAATTAAATGCTTAGTTTTAATATATTACTAATTTACTATCAAGTATTATTAATTTATTATATTAATTAGCATAATATATTTTTTAAAGTAGTACATATTTATTGAATGGTACGTATATATGTGTATATATTTTCTATAGACTCTAAAGTAGTATATATTTAACTTATACATGTGTATATGTTTTATAAATTAGTATATAACTATATATATAGTGTGTGTATATATTGTAGTATATATATTGTAGTATATGTTTTATCTAAAGTAGTACATATATTGAATAGTACGTATATATGTGTATATATTTTCTATAAACTCTAAAGTAGTATATATTTAACGTATACATGTGTATATGTTTTATACATTAGTATATATATCATTATATTGTAGTATATATCTTGTAGTATATGTTTTAAAGTAGTCCATATATTGAATGGTACGTATATATGTGTATATATTTTCTATAGACTCTAAAGTAATATATATTTAACATATAAATGTGCATATATTTTATAAATTAGTATATAACTATATATATAGTGTTTGTATGTATTGTAGTATATATATTGTTGTATATATTTTATTTAAAGTAGTACATATATTGAATGGTACGTAAATAGGTGTATATATTTTCTATAGACTCTAAAGCAGTATATATTTAACGTATACATGTTTATATATTTTATAAATTAGTATATATATTGTAGTATATGTTTTATTTAAAGTAGTACATATATATTGAATGGTACATATATATGTGTACATTTTCTATAGACTCTAAAGTAGAATATATTTAACGTATACATGTGTATATATTTTTTAAATTAGTATATAACTATATATATAGTGTGTGTGTATATATATTGCAATATATGTTTTATTTAAAGTAGTACATATATATTGAATGGTACGTATATATGTGTATACATTTTCTATATACTCTAAAGTAGTGTTGACATCTGATTTTTTCCTCCATAACTCAGTTTAATTCGGAGTTTCTTCGATTCTCAAATAAAATTACAACGTTTATCTTATCCGAAATAAAGGATTTTCAAAAAATTTTCTGGACGTAATTTTGTCATTTTTAAGTAGCGATTGTATATTGTCGTATTGAATTATACGAAATTATACAATTTTGAGGCTTGAATATTGGTTTTACAAATAGCGGATTATGATCAAAGCTTATGTTGAAGTAAGTTTATAATGATTAAAATTTTAATTTAATTATAATTTATTCGCAAAAATAATTTATTTGGATGAACAGGAGTTAGATTTTATCGGATCAAGAAACTTCATAATTGAATTGGTTGTTAATTCATTTCAAATGACGTTTTGATTTAGTCAATTTATTAAATTAGACCTTTATTGAAATTAATTTGACCATAATTGTAATATAATTGGTCAATTTAATTTGAATTAGGCTAAGATTTAAATATGATTGTCTAAACTCTTCATTCGTTGGCTATTTGATAAATAGCCTAAATCCCTATATGACCAAATCCCTAATCTACCCACTATAACCCAACAACATATCAATTTCGTCCCAACAGCTAGATGCCCAGCAGCCTATTTCTTATGTTAAAAACCATTAGCCCAAAACCAATTCAATATCAGCCCAACCAAAACCCCTAACCCGGCCCACATCAATAATCCCCTTTATCCCCTCTTCTTCACAAAAACACCCGATATTCAACATCAACAACAGCAACCAGTCAATCCAAAATCTGAACCCTTCTCGACTAGCCCCGAGTCGACCCGTAACTAGCTCGCCTTTATCCTCTTCGCATGTCCTACGCGATGTTGTACCATGGACGATCCGAGAAGCTTCTAGAAAAGTGTGAGTTGGCTCGTCTAACATCTATATTCCACATATTTTGGGGATAATGGTACGGATTAGGTACATATTTGGCGATTTTTCATTGGGTCTGGGAAAGAATTCATTTCTCCCATTTCTATTGGTCCACCAAACTGAATTTTGGGCGGATTGAGAACAAAAATGGAGCTGAAGGGTGGGAATTCGAAATTCAAATGGGCTATTTTTGGAAATCCCTGGAATGCCCTCAATTTCTTCTATAAAATAGGTCACAAAGAGCCGAGAAAGGGATTGGAGATTGGAGGGTTAGGTTTTTTTCGGAGAAATTTTGGGGAATTTGTCTTCTTTTTTTGGGGGGCTCTCTTCTCTTTTGAGGGGGGAAGGGGTCGAAGCTTTGAGGTAGAAGATAGGAGTCGTAGAGATGAGGTTTTTTTTTCTCGAAAGTTGGGTTGGGAACTCCGAAATCAAAGAGTGTATTTTGCAAAAATTTTCTCGTCCATTCTTTATGGGAAGCTAGTGGATCAACTAAAAGTTCCCGAGTCGACAACATCAGCTCACAGTGGTGAAATTTTGCTGATAGTCCAGTTTGCTGCGTCGAAACAGGGGGTCCGAAAGTTCCTAGGTTCAAAAATTTGAGAGAAAATTTCTTCTAAGAAAGAGGTAAACATATTTTGCCCTTTTAATTTTATCTATCGTTTTCTTGTTCGTCTTTCCCTTCATACTAATCATTTATTTCTGTAATAATATTTTAGCAATAATGTTGCTTGGGTTGTTTTGCTGTAGAAAGCTTCGGAGGTTACAAGATTATGTAATCATTATATTACTTTCGCTGAGATAATACCCTTGCATAGTTGTCCGGATTACTGTTTAGTCTCTGTAGTCATTGATTTAACCCTTTTTGTTCATTTGTGATCTCACTATTCATGGTAATGCATTATACTCATGATTGTTTGGTTAAATTTCAACTTGTAAATAGGGGACGGGTGTTCATGCTTGGTTTAGGTTCATACATGTTCCATGAGATTTCTTGAGTTTGGTAAATAGAAGTTAGGTGATTATGTTTAAATGGGGTTCAAATTTTCCCCATAAGAGAATTAGCATTCTTAGTTGGTCAAATAGAGAATGGGTATTTCTAGTTCGTCAACCTCCGTCCCTAGAATCACGTTTTGCTTTGGAGTGTAAATCTGTAAAGATGAATTTCAATCCATTTTCCTTTTGAAAAATTATTTTTCTCCTTTATATTAATCTTCTCCTGGTAAGAATTTATGTAATAAAGGTTATTATATTTCGTCGTGTCTTAACTAAATTCATAATTAGTCAACACTTCAGTGATGGTTTGATAGGAAAGTTGTTCGCGCAATTCATACCTGCTAAGTCCTAAGAGTTCATGTTATTTGCTTAGTATACCTGCTAATTGCAAAAAGTTCTTGATCACTTTATTAGTGTCTCAATACATGTATTAGGAGCTTTATCACCCTTGTCATGAACCTCAATATTCGAACCAGATTATTCGAATTGATTTTTCTCATGGTACTGCAGTCAATCTCTGTCAAAGGTGCATTAGTTTTGTTTGGTTCAATTTCTTTTGAATAAAAGTATTGGACTTAGCTTTTACATATAATAATGGATGCCACTATCTCGAAAACTAGTAGCTGGAAGCTTATCGAAAATTTATGCAAGTTCATAATTTTGCCTTCCTGTGTATTTGTCTTTGATCTCGTACCAATCGATCATGATTTCTCTTTGCTCCCATAACTGTATGTATTAGCATTGTCTCAGGATGATTAGAAATATGCAATTTTCTTCATCTTTACTCTGAATCTGCCTTTATTCTCGAAGACATCATTTGTCTCTTAGTTAAAAGAATCTTTTTTAGCTTCTCAAATTGCATACATATTTTCTTTGTAAAAAATAATTACATCTAGTTGCACTCCGAGTGTCATCTATGAGTTCTTCTATAGCTTCGATCGCATTAATATGTTAAAAGAGCTTGAAACAACCGCATCTCGATTTTTAGCAATTATAGTCTTATGGTTTCTTTGTGGTGAATAAGGATTGTATTTTTTCGGATTATCGCTGACCTTTAGTATGTTCTGTTTTGATAACTGGGTGCATAATCTTGACTATTAAATAATTATCGTCCATTTGAACAGATTCTAATCTTTCTCCTTTTCCTTTTTATGTTGACATGCAAAAATGCCGAGTCCCAAAAGGGACTCTTCCCATGTGCATTTCAATGATGGTTTGTCATGGTTCACTTCGCATTCGAGTCACCCCCTCGAGTCCTTCCAGTGAGATTGATTTTGGAGAAAGAAGTTGCCGATGGAAGGAAGGAAGCTGATATCCATTATTGTTGTAGCTAGGAGATTCGAGAAAATCTCACTTTTATTGCTTTATTTGTCGTCATTCATTTTATTCATTTCTTTTAAATATTTATTTAGGCCTCGAAGCCAAATTTGTATCTTATACAGGTGGAGAAAGATTCGAGCTAAAGGCTCGAGAGCTAGATTAAGACAGGTGAAATGGGTCAGAGGCCCTATTAGACTAGGACAGGTCTCATCGATTTGGGCCCAATGGCCTAAATCCCTTCTCCCCTTTCCTCTTTCTTTTTTGCTTACTTGTTTGTATGTTTCTTGCGAACCTAGTTAATCCCTTAGTCAAATCGTTAAAAACTAGTTTTGCATAAACGTCAAAATATTTCTAAAATTACTTTCTTTTTAAAAAATAAACTTTTTACAAAGTTAAGCAAAGATGATTTTCAAACAGTCTGGATAACCGCAAGTTAGCGGACAGTTTAGGTGCCTAACACCTTCCTAAAACGTTAATAGGAACTTCTTATATAGAATATCTTAACTTAAACGATTTTTCTATTTTAGATCGTTCAAAGTGTTTTATAAAGGTTTCTTAATTCCTTTTCAAAATTAAGTGGCGACTCTCTTTCAAAAGTCAAAATTTCTCCGCAAAATAGAAATGACGACTCTGCTGGGGATCTTCAACTAGGTTCTAACCAAATGTTTGATTTCGTCTTTTGATTAACTGTCTATGTATTTATATGTTTCGATTCTGTAAATATTAACTATCGTATCTCATGGCATATCCCTGCATTATTTAAACTATTCTAGGGTTTCGTAGATGTCCCGACCCCTGTTGTTCAATTCCAAAATATGTTGGAAATACGAATGACTTATTAGCACGTGAGTCGTCTGACGCTGTTCGTATTTTCAAACTCAAGTTGTCCGCTTGAGAACCAGTGTTCAAACCCACTTTAGACACCGAGGATAGAACGAAACCAAAACCCTGTTTTAGGCATGAGCCTAGGATGACCCAATACTCGAGCGGGGTGTTGGGCCCATTAGAAAATCCACCCTGCATCTATTGACCCCGAGTCAATTACAGACGAATCATATCTATGTGTTGAAAAAAATACATACTTGTCTAAATTCAATCTATTATCCTTTAGGGTTGGGGGAAGGCTTATCTTTGTCTGCTTTCATGTAAGATATGGCTCAGCTACATTCCTAAGAAAAGTTCAAGATGGTTACTAAACCTGACGATTTCTTAAAACTATGGTGGGACCACATGGGCGCAGAAGAGAAAAAGATTGTTAGAACACACATTTGGCATCTTCCTTCTTTGATCGAGATGGACGCTTGGCCCGAAATGATCCATGTACTAACAACCTTTTGGGATGATCAGAATATGGTATTTTGCTTTGGGGATGTTGAATTGACTCCCACTATTGAAGAGGAATTGATTTGTTACGAGAGTACGGAAATGTGTTTTAAGAGAAGGGAGACACCTGATAAGAACATTTTAGTCCCGGTTGTGTGGAATTGTCAAAAGATCAAGGAGGTATTTTTAATTGATGAAGACACCTGGCTAGGAGAACATGATGGGGCAAATATCACTTTTAGTGAGTTGTATCGTCGGTTCGGAAGATTCAATGTTTTTCACAAATTTGGGCATAAACTTGAGTCAGAAGCAAAATAGAAGGATACGAGAGCCTTTGCGTTTGCGGCAGGCCTACTTAGAACCATGGTGTTCCCACAGGGGGAAAATGGCACAATTCATCTGAGGGTTGTCTCAGTGACCCATGCACTCTTCTTTGGAATGGAGTACAATTCTAAAAATGTATTCCATAACTTAGCTCCCATGATTGTCGCCGACATATATCAAGCTTTGGGAAGATGTCAAGTCGAAAATTATTCTTTCGAGGCTGCAATCTTATATTACAATGGTGGATGATGATGCATTTGGTGAAAAATCCTAGAACGACACAACCTGACCACAAAATAAAGTGGAATCTGCTAGAATCGTACAACATGTGGTTGTTTTTACACAAATTCAAAAGGGAAGCATATCATGAATTTTGGTGTAAGACTCTTGCAGAATTAAAAGATGATGATGTCCAATGGTCCATTAACTATCTTCATTCAGAGAAATACATTATTTGAGGAGGCGAGTGACCTTTTCTAGTGCTTCAGGTCTCAGGGGAACCCGTCCCAACAATCCTGGCCGAGTTCTTAGGCAATTCGAGATCAAGCAGGAAACGCCTCAAATCAATTCTATGCTCAGATTCTTCACCGAATATGATGAAAGCAAGCCCCTACTCAAAGACTATATGATAAACGAGTGGAGAAGAAGAAGGTGGACGGAAGTCTCTTTCCGTATAGGGTATGAGCCTAAAGTCAGTGACACTTACAACGAATGGTTAAAAAAGAGCCTCGTCGGAGCATTGATTCCGGGGCTAAACGTGCCCACTCGAGTCGTGGATGTAGAATCCGAGCATCAAATCTGATTCCACAAGCTTCAGGATGAGTTTCATAAAAGTGAAATCGCGCACCGACAGATACATGTAGAAGATGCTTTAACAATACGTATGTTGAGGGAAGAGTTGAAAAGAGCTAGGCAAGAGGATAATGATGTTAGACAGTGTTTAATCAATTTGGATGATAGCATGGGCTCTCAACTCGATACTATAGGAAAAATGACTTACGACAGCAAGACACAATTATGCGGGACTCATCTTACCATCAATAGGTATCAAATAGTACAAGAGGTAAACAAGGAAAAGAAGGCAAAGGGAGACGAAGAAGCCTCCGGTAGCTAGTTTTTCTATTTCCCTGCGTGGGAACTTATCTTCTTTCATGTTGTTTTTTTTCTTTTTTTCCCTAAAATTGTATCCCTCTTTCGTTATCTTTTGTAGGAATTTATGCCCTTTTTTGTGTCTATATGAGTTGGGGGTTAATGAATTGACTTCGAGGAAGCATATATTTTCTTCAAAAATCGTTAGGCCTGAACCCTTGGCTCAAAAAGGGTCACCCCAGCTAGGATATGCGTTATTATAATTTTTTTGTGTGATATAACTGTTTTATGTGCTTATGTGCATTTGGTTGGATCAAAGGCAAGTTTATCCACTATGTCCTATGGATGAATTTGGCTATGACTCAAGCAACTCTATGTGGTTATTTCCTGTCAAATATTTTGCACTACTTATCACATACGGAAACTAACACATCTGCCTTTGAGTTGTTTTACTTTACAGATAATAGAAATTACTCCGTGTTGATATAAGCTGGCAGAACATCCCTACTTCACCCGATCGAAAGCGCACA
>NC_061121.1:14495199-14536187 GCF_002878395.1 Capsicum annuum
AAAAAGGGTCACCCCAGCTAGGATATGCGTTATTATAATGTTTTTGTATGATATAACTGTTTTATGTGCTTATGTGCATTTGGTTGGATCAAAGGCAAGTTTATCCACTATGTCCTATGGATGAATTTGGCTATGACTCAAGCAACTCTATGTGGTTATTTCCTGTCAAATATTTTGCACTACTTATCACATACGGAAACTAACACATCTGCCTTTGAGTTGTTTTACTTTACAGATAATAGAAATTACTCCGTGTTGATATAAGCTGGCAGAACATCCCTACTTCACCCGATCGAAAGCGCACAAAATCCCATCCTCTGACCATCATTCAAAAATGATAGGAAATGATGAAGAAAGAGCACTAACTATCCGAGATAATGTGATAGCGGAACAAAATGAGATGATTGCGGAACTTGCAAGAAATTTAGAAATGCTTCAGGAAAAAATAAATCGCATTCGGGATTTGGCTAACTTGGCCATCACCGTTAATGCTCCCGCTCCGGGAGGACACGGAACTCCACTCCAAATTTCTCCCCTCAGCACCCCTACTCTTGGGGATCAGCCAAATAATGTATCATTCATCTCCATTCCCTTATTTGTCCAAAATACCAATCGTGAAAATAACTCAGACGCCTACCATCCATAAAATCCATCTCTGACTCCACAGAACCCGTCTCTAAATCTATTCCCAAATCCTCAAAACACATTTTCAAATCAACAAAATGCATTTCCAAATCTGCAAGATTCACTCTCAAACCCACAAAATATGTCAAACCTACCTTCGAATCCCCCAAATTCATTTTCAAATCCATAAAATCCTTCTCAGATTCCGCCAAACTACTCACAAAGTCCGCAGAACCTTCTCAATTTCTAAAACATCCTCCCCACTTACCAACCAAATTCCTTTCATCCATAAAATCAATCCTCCCTTCCAAATCCCCCTCAGGCCATCGTATCCCCTGATATCTATGAACCCCTTCCTAATCCCGAGATGGACCATTACGTGGAGAAGGAGAAAGAGTGGAGGACCGAGCATGAAAGAAATTTTCTAGCTATGAAGGAAGAGATCATGAGGATCAAAGAGTCTCATGGAGCCAGGGACCATGACGGTTTGGGGTATGACGATTTATGTGTTCACCCTGGAGTAGACCTACCAGATGGGTACAAAGTCTATAAGTTTGAAATATTTGACGGTACCGAAAATCCAATGACCCATCTGAGAAGGTACTGTGAGAAACTGGTAAGGATAGGTAAAAATAAGGCGTTGTTGATACGCTTATTCAGTCGAAGTTTAAGCGACGAAGCCTTAGAATGGTTCATGTCTCAAGAGCTGAAAAGATGGACTGGTTGGAAAGCATTGGCCAAGGGTTTCCTTGACAAGTTCGCATTCAACATTAAAATAGTCCCTGATCGATATTCACTAGATCAGATCAAACAGACGAATGATGAGAGTTTTCGAGACTGTTTTTTGTTGGAGAAAAGAAGCTGCCAAAGTGCAACCCCCATGTCTGAGAAAAAAATGGTATCCATGTTCTCTTGCGCGCAAGAAGGAGAATATTATACCAGGATGGTGTCAGCTATTAGGGCAACTTTTGCGGATTTGGTAAAAATAGGAGAATTATTGGAAGAGGGCATTCGGACAGGAAAGATTGCCAAGACCCCCGCATCATCTGGGGCTGCCATGTTTTTGAAGAAGAAAAAGAAAGATGTAGGCATGATTTCTACTAATCCTGCTGCAAAAACAGAAAGGAAGATCAACTCTAGGAATGTTTTCTCCTCTACGCCGTTACCAAGCCTTCAACATGTATTCTATGCCCACCCCTAATACCAAGCTCCACAGCCAAATATCTCCCCCCCCCCCAATACCAAGCTCCACTCCCAAACCTCCAATCCTCGTACTAAGCTCCACAGCCAAATACCTAGTTCCACATCCAAATTATCAGTCTCATTTCTAATCTAATCCTCTAAATAACCAAAAAAATTTCCAAGCACCTCCAAATTATCACCAAGTACCTCCTCCTACAAATCAAAGCCATTATAACCCCTCACGTCCAAACCACAAAAAAAAACCTCCCTAAAAATTCACCCCACTAGCTGAAAGTTGTACCTAATTATTTGAAAGATTGAAAAATGCTGGTCATTTGCAATCAATACAGCCAAGGCCTATCAATCCCAACTCTCGATTTTTTAATGCAAGTCAACATTGTGCCTATCATTCAGGAGCAGTGGGGCACAGTACTGAGGATTGTATCTACCTGAAATATAGGATCCAGAATTTAATCGATCAGAAGGTCATCACGCTCCAGGCACCTACACCAAATGCTAACAGTAATCCATTGCCCAATTATGGGGGACCTACAGTTAATATGATTGAAATCAAGGGTGAATGGGCGTCTGGAAACACCATTACTAAGGTGAACTCCAAAAAACCCAAAAGGGCAGAAGAGGTATGAAAGATAGAGAGGGTTATGGCTACCCTAAGTGTCAACGTGAAAGCCCCTTTTATAGTGATGAAGGCTCCAAGTCAGATGCACCTTCTCCCATAAAGGAAGAAATTCATTATACAGACCGTTGCTGCCCAAGGGATGACACGGTCAGGACGATGCTATATCCCTAAGGAATTGACGAACAAAAAGGATTCACAGAAAAGGCCAATCACTGAAAGGGAGGCTGAGGAATTTTGAAGTTGTATACAACCAAAAGATTACTCAACTGTGAAACATTTAGAGAAGACACTAGCCCAAATATCTGTTTTGGAACTATTAATGAGTTCGCAATACCACCAACAAGCTTTATGAAAGGTCTTGGATGAAGCGTATGTTCCTGCAGGAACGAGTGTTGAGAACTTGGCTACGATGATAGGAAACAGTATGGGGAATCATCGCATATCATTTAGTGATGAAGAGTTTTCATTTGAACGAGCGATACACAATAAATCCCTGCATGTCACTCTCATTTATCGAGATTATGTGATTAATCAGGTATTAATAGATGACGGATATGGTGTGAATATTTTCCCCCTCTCTATGTTGGTTCAAATGGGCTATGGTCTGGGAAAAATTCATCAAAGCCTCATAAATTTAAGAGCATTCGATGGAGGGCAGAGAGATACCATAGGAGAAATTGATTTGTACATCCAAATGAGACCTGCTGAGTTCAAAACTAAGTTTCATGTTATGGATATCCATCCTAGCTACAATTGGCAACTTGCTCTTGGGAAGACCATGGATACATAGTGCAAAGGCAGTTTCGTCACCCCTTCATCAATTGTTGAAGTTCATTTGGAAGGATCATGAAGTAGTCATCCAAGGAGAAGGAAGTCGAGTGGATCGTCCCAATAGTTATGTACCGGTGATTGAAGATTTTCCAAAAGGTAACAGTTTCTATACAGTGGAAATTGTAAATGCTGTGGACAGAGATTCAATGTCCAAAGTACCAATGCCTTCTGTCTACAAAATAATTGCGATGGTGATGTTAAGAAATAGGTTCAAACCTGGTCGAGGTTTGGGTAGGGATCTACAAGGAATTATCGAGTCTATTGAGATCCCAGAGAATGGCTCTAAGTATGGGTTAGGATATCAGCCTACCAATAAGGATAGGGTTGAGGATGAGTCATAGAAGGTCCTGTTTAGGCCCTTGCCACTCCTGTTCCAGTCATTTTCTGTACGAAAGGTGTCAGATGATGATAGTCATGGGGATAGGATAGGAGATTTGTTCGAGGGATTTAATGCTGTACCAGAAGATTTCCCAAAGTCCAGCGAGGTGAAGCAGATTGCGCCAGGGGAGGCCTTACAAAACTGGACCTCCACTTCACTCATAACCCGTCCCTCGTCATGGTAGATGAAAGGGCAATTAATAATAGTTTTTAAAATCGGTGATGATTCGGAGAAGGCCCCGCGATCCACCTTTTATATCTTAAAACTTTATTTTCGTATTTTATTGTTTTCAAAAAGGCATGGACTTGTATTTGCACAAGTCATGAGTCATGGTTTTGTAATTATCTCTCAAATTTCAATGAAAAGGCTTTCATTTATTTAGAAAATTCTATTATTTCTAAAACACTCCTAGTCATATATTTTGTTATTATCTTGTTATCATCTAACTTGGATTGTTTGTCCCTTACTGTAACAGCAACTAAAAATCTGTCAATGTCATGTTATGTCAAAGTTTAAACAAGCAAAATGAAGGGAACGATGATGATTCGAAGTACCGTGATGAGGAACAATTAGTTGAAGATATGGAGGAGTTTGAGAATTGGGAAGAACCCAACCTGGAGAAAACTGAAATAGTTAACCTGGGAGATCACGATGAAATCAAGGAGACAAGCGTTAGTGTTTACCTGGCGGAAGCACAAAAGAGAGAGCTCATTCACCTATTGTGGGAATATATTGACTTGTTTGCTTGGTCCTATAATGATATGCCGGGATTGAGCACCATTATTGTGTCGCATAAGTTGCTGAAAAATTCAGAGTTTGATCCAGTCAAGCAAAAAAATACAGAAATTCAAGCCAGATTTGAGTCTGAAGATCAAGGAAGAAGTGACGAAACAAATCTATTCTAAGGTCATAGAGCTCACAAAATATCCGACATGACTAGCCAACATTGTCCCAGTGCCGAAGAAGGATGACAAGATTCGAATTTGTGTTGACTATAGGGACTTTAGCCAGTCCTAAAGATAATTTTCCGTTGCCCAACAATCATATCCTTATTGACAACTGTGCAAGGCATGAAATGAAATCATTCTTTGATTGTTTTACTGGGTATCATCAAATATTGATGGAGGAGGAAGATACAGAAAAGACAGTTTTTATTACGCCTTGGGGTGTTTATCATTACAGGGTGATGCCGTTTGGTCTCAAAAATATGGATGCAACATATATGAGGGCTATGACAATGATTTTCCATGATATGATCCATAAATAAAGTGAGGTGTACGTGGATGATGTAATTATTAAATCCTGCGAGAGTTCGAATCATCTGACCAATCTAGAAAAATTCTTCAATAGATTAAGAAAGTATAGTTTGAAGTTAAATCCTGCTAAGTGTGTTTTTGGTGTGCCATCAGGGAAATTACTGGGGTTCAGTTAGCAGAAAAGGCATCGATCTAGACCCATCCAAAATCAAGACAATTCAGGAATTGCCACCGCCGAAGACCAAGAAAGAAGTTATGAGTTTCATGGGTTGTTTGAATTACATTAGCAGGTTTATCACTCAGTCGACAGTCACATGCGAGCCAATTCTCAAGATTCTGAAGAAAAATGCATTGAATGAGTGGAAAGAAGAATGTCAGAGAGCTTTTGACCGCATCAAGGAATATTTGTCTGCACCGCCAGTTTTGGTGCCTCCAAGAGAAGGAATTCCATTGTTGCTTTACCTGTCAGTCTCAGAAAATGCTTTCGGGTGTGTCCTCAGGCAACATGATAAGACCGGTAGGAAAGAGAAGGCCATTTACTACTTGAGTAAAAAGTTCACGCCATATGAAGCCCGTTACACTCTTGTAGAAAGGACATGCTGTGCTTTGACTTGGGCAACACAAAAGTTGAGGCATTATCTATCGTCCTACATAACATACCTCATCTCGAGAATGGACCCATTGAAGTATATATTTCAGAAGGCCATGACTACAAGGAAGCTAGCTAAGTGGCAAATGTTGCTGAGCGAGTTTGACATTGTGTATGTAACCCAAAAGGCAATCAAGGGGCAAGCCTTAGCAGATTATTTGGCAGAGAATTTGGTTGATGAGGAATATGAGCCACTTTAAACTTACTTCCCAGATGAGGAAATTTTATTCGTGGGAGAAGACATTACAAAAATTTACCCTGGATAAAGGCTATTTTTTGATAGGGCGGTTAACTTCAAAGGTTTAGGAATCGGAGTAGTTTTGGTGTCAGAAACGGGCCAGCATTATCCGATAACTGCTAAGTTGCGTTTCCCTTGCACCAATAACATGGCTGAATATGAGGCTTGCATCCTGCGTCTCAAATTGGCACTTCATATGGGTGTTCGTGAATTGTTAGTCATCGGGGATTCAGATTTGTTGATTCACCAGGTACGGGGAGAATGGGTGGTAAAAAACCCCAAGATTACTCCTTATGTGGAGCTGGTGCAAGAATTATACGAAAGATTCAAAGAAGTTTATTTTAGACATATCCCTCGGATACAAAATAAATTTGCGGATGCTTTGGCCACTATATCTTCCATAATTCAGCACCCAGATCAGAGTTACATTGATCCTTTGGAAATAAGCTTGAAGGAGCAACCCGCGTATTGTGCACACGTAGAAGAGGAGCTTGATGGAAAGCCTTGGTACTATGACATTAAGAGGTATTTGGAATATAGAATATATCCTGAAGGCCAGTAACAACCAAAAGAAGACAATCCGGTGTTTGGCAAAGAACTACTTTCCAAGTGGGGAAAGTCTTTTTAAGAGGACTCCTGATTTGGGATTCCTAAGATGAGTCGATGCTGCGAAAGCCAATAAATTAATTAAAGAGGTACACGCTGGGGTTTGTGGACCCCATATGAATGGGTTTGTCCTTACCAGAAAGATCTTGAGAACCGGTTACTTTTGGATGACTATAGAGAATGATTGTAGCAGGTATGTGCAGAAATGTCCAAAATGTCAGATACACGAAGATTTAATTCGAATGTCTCCACATGAGCTTCATACAATGAATTCACCTTGGCCTATCGTAGCTTGGGATATGGATGTTATCGGACCAATAGAGTTGCCATCATCGAATGGGCATAGATTTATTTTGGTTTCCATTGACTACTTTATTAAGTGGGTCGAAGCTGCTTCATACAGATCCATCACTAAAAAAGTGGTTGCAATTTCATCAGGAATAACTTAATTTGCCGATTTGGAGTGCCAGAATCGATCATTACTGATAATGGGGAAAACTTGAATAGTCACTTGATGAATGAAATTTGTGATCAATTTAAGATTGTGCATCACAACTCGACTGCATACCGTCCTCAAATGAATGGAGTCGTGGAAGCTGCCAACAAGAATATTAAGAAGATCTTGAGAAAGATGGCCGAAAATTATAGATCATGGCATGAGATGTTACCTTACGCCTTACTAGGGTATCGTACAATGGTTTGAACCTCTACCGGGGCAACTCCATATCTATTGGTTTATGGAAATGAAGCAATGATACCTGCTGAGGTTGAAATACCTTCCCTAAGGATTATCCAAGAAGTCGGACTAAGTAACGAAGAATGGGTTCGTGCTCGCTATGAACAACTCATGTTGATTGATGAAAAGAGAATGGTCGTCATATGCCATGGTCAGTTGTATCAACACAGGATCGTTCGTGCCTTTACCAAAAAGGTGAGAGCTCGAACATTTGAAGTGGGGAAACTGGTTCTCAAACGAATATTCCCTCACCAAGAGGAGTACAAGGGCAAGTTCGCTCCAAACTGGCAAGGGCCATACATAGTTCGCAAGGTATTATCTGGAGGAGCTTTGATTTTTTCTAAGATGAATGCCACAGAGTGGACCAAACTAATCAATTCTGATGCGGTAAAGAGATATTACGTTGGAAGGGCATTCTAGTTTTCGTGTTTATTTAGTTTACCTGTAATCGCCTTTGTAATAATGTGTTTTTCTAATGTGTAACTGCCTAGAATCCTTTCCCTTTATCTACTAACTACGTTTGACCTGAATTCCCAAGAAAGGGATACGTAGGCGGCCTATGTCGGCTTCGGTCAACCCCTTAGGATAATCTATCCTTTTCCTTTATGTATGAACTATGTGATGACCTGAATTCCCAATAAAAGGGATACGTAGGCAGCCCATGTCGGCTTCGGTCAACCTATTAATTTCTTTTATATATCCCTAGAGTAGTTCTAAACTATTTTTGACCTAATTCCTGCTTCAACGGGATACGTAGGCGCCCCAACGGCTCAGTCATATAACCCCAAAAAATAGAAACTGGGGAAGAATTTTCAAGAAAGAATCTCAAAAATTCACAAGAGAAGATCGACGTCCAACAAAGAGAATGAAGATCACCAAAGACTTCAGATCCACTCGAGTTGGTATCATCTCAAATAACTCTAAACTGGGGTAGAAATTTTGAGGGAAGACCTCAAAATTTCCACCAGATGCTGGAACATATTTCAAATTCTCCCAGTACTAGAGATTAAGGCCAAGCTTTTAAAGTAGTCAGCTGCAACATAGTCTAGGCAAGCTCAATTTCTTGCTATGATAGAACTACTTGAAGAAAACCTCCAACAATGATCATGAGCTTTGGAAACCATCCATCGGATATAGTCAAAACCACGAGGAAGACGTTCGTTGAGCTAGTACATGACATGACTGGCAGATATTTTCTAAAGTTTTACAGAAGCTTTCAAAATTATTTTCTAAGGATTAAGACTATTTTCAAAAAAAATCTTACAACTCACTTATTTAGTACTTCCTAGATATCACTTAGGATGGAGTGTCAGGATGGAAGTCTCGACATGGCGGAATGCCCAAGAGATGGCAAGCAGCAAATCAAGGATCGAAGAAGGTCAACATGGAGTAATTCCATTCAAACTAATCATCTTTCTATGGATGCAGGGATCAATACACGAAAGTGAGGGTCTCTTTCAAAAATCCCCGAGCAAATTCGGAGCCACAACAGAGCATTAAGGTCCAAGAACGGTATTTTAGGGTAGCCCTAAAAATAGGTTTAATACCCATTTATTGAGGACCTTCTGATTTGTCCATCTCATTTCTTGAGATCATGGGCGACAAACAAAAGCGCCTTGGCTTCTTTACAAACATTGTATTTAGAAGTTTCCTAAAAATAGTAGCTAGTAAAAGCGACTTTGTGTCTACTAATCGTCTACCTTGAGTACAGGTACATGTAGAAAGCAAGGCACTGACAAATGAAGTCAGGTAAAATTACTTTAAAATTTGCCAAGAGGAACATTGCGTATCATTGCTGCAAGGGCCATTGCATATCACTGCAGCAAGGGCCATTACATATCATTGCCGTAAGGGCCATTACATATCATTGCCTCAAGGGTCATTGCATATCATTGATGCAAGTGCCATTGCATATAATTGCCGCAAGGGCCATTGCATATCATTACCGCAAGGGCCATTGCATATCATTGCCGCAAGGGCCATTACATATCATTGCCATAAGGGCCATTGCACATTTTTGCCGCAAGGGCCATCACATATCATTGCCACAAGGGCCATTGCATATCACTGCTCAAAGGGCCATCTCATACCGTCGCCCAAGAAGGATATTCATATATCTGTTGAAACGTGAGACACAACGTTGGTGTCGAGGATATCATTAACATTTATATATCTATTGACACGTGAGAAACAACACTGGCGTCGAGGATATCATCAATATTCATATATTTGTTGACACATGAGACACAATGCTAGCGTCGAGGATATCATCAGCACTATATCTGTTGACACGCAAGACACAACACTGGCATTGAGGATATCATCATCATTCAATATCTGTTGACATGCTAGACACAACGCTGGCATCAAGGATATCATCAACATTCAATATATCTATTGACACGCAAGATACAATGCGGGCATCGAGAATATCATTATTATTTTATAGTTTTTGATACGCAAGACATAAACGCTGGTGCCGAGGATATCTCATCATTTTATGAATCAGCATCTAAATGCATCAAGAGCACATGATTTGAAAGGACGCCTTTAAGTCACTATCTAAGGATGAATGATATATAAGATTTCCTAGAAATTTACAATTTGAGGGTCATCTATAAGTCATATTATTTCAAATAAGATAGTGTGCAAGATCATCTATGAGTTTATAGCCTGTAGGTCATCCATAAGCCACAACAACATCCAAACCGAATAGTCTGCAAAATTGCCCAAAAATTGATAGTTTAAAGGTTATCCATAAGTCGCAACTAAATTCTTACCGAAGAATATGAAAGATTATCAAATTGATACATCCAAGGGTTCTCTATAAGCTGCGTCATATCCAAGATTGATGATGTGCAAGATTATCCAAATACTAACAATCTGAGAGATTATCTATAAATCATATTGTATCCAAGGTCGGATGATGTGCAGGAACACCTGAAAGCTAGCTATTGGAGGGATATCTGTAAGCCATCTCTTATCCAAATTTGGATAATGTGCAGGATTACCTAAAAGCTAACAATTCAAAGGATATCTATAAGTCACCTCGTATCCAACGTCAAATAGTGCTCAAGATTATCCAAAGATTGACAATTTAAGGAAAACTTATAAATCGATCATCGGCTATAACCGGAGAGGTTATCATTCCACATACAACAAGTGATATAGGTAATCAAAAGGGTTGCCACACCAACACAAGATTACACGATTGTAGGGACCATTCTGCATAAAGTATCACCGGTGTCCAAAAGGGCCACCCCACTTTGAAGACATATTCAACCAACAAATATCATAATTATACAACAACAAAGAGGTTTGTTGTGTTTGTTATCACCGGTTATTTCATTCTAACCAGGTACAGGAAGAGATGAATCCATTTTTCAAGCCACAACTTACGTGGAGATATGGTAAAAATCTACATACCTCTTTCGTGAATTATGTTTAGCACTAACACTTTTTGCTTGAAGCATTGTTTAGAGAATCCAAGAGGATGAAAATCTCAAATAAAAACCACAGGTGAGGACGACTTCAAATAGGACGCAGAACAACGTAGAACTCTTTCTTAGCAGCAAAACGGGACATAGTCTGAAGAGAGATGTCAAACTCTCTAGACGCGAGCTAAATGATGATCACCACCACCATCTAACCACCCCTCTATTAGAAGGCATATGAGTATTTTTGGATAATCTTGTCTCATATTCACCTTCGGGATATTTCTAAACTCATCTTGAGGATAACCTTCTTTTTCTTTCAAATTCGAGTGATAAGACTCCTAGAGTTTTGGAAATTATGCCCAGGTAAATTCATACCTATGGATGTGAAGAGCTACACGTTCATGGTTAAGAGGTTACAAGCCTCTTTTCCACAACTCAATCAACTTGTCACTCATCTTGAGCCAAAGATCGTCTGAAATAAAAGACTATCTTTTCTACCGATTGAGTCGAACTACAAGCAGTCTGATTTCCTGAGTCCTGGGGATGTGTAAGCTGGAATCTATGTAGAAAACTCGACTGCATTCCAACCTCCCCCAAATCTCTTTATTCCCCAGCTTCTCGGTTTAACCAAAAACTCTAAACCCATGATAGTTGGTGAATTTTCTTGAAAATCATGCTTAAAATCAAGCTTCATGAACTACAAGTGGCCTGAATTATCATGTAACCTAAGATATGTAGGAAGCCTGATACCGAGATCTAGCCATAACTCCATAGACTCATGCAAAATCCAACCCCTTTTCAGATATAAATTTGTCGTCAGACAAAAATTAAGAGCATCAACCTCCCTTTGCCCAGGGTTACTTGCATCCACCCTACCCAAAGGGAGGGCCAGTTGTTGACATCTAATTTTTGCCCTTCATAACTCAGTTTAATTCGGAGTTTCTTCAATTCTCAAATAAAATTACAACGTTTATCTTATCCAAAATAAAAGATTTTCAAAACATTTCCTGGACGTAATTTTGTCATTTTTAAGTAGCGATTGTATATTGTCGTATTGAATTATACGAAATTATATAATTTTGAGGCTTGAATATTGGTTTTACAAATAGAGGATTATGATCAAAGCTTATGTTGAAGTAAGCTTATAATGATTAAAATTTTAATTTAATTATAATTTATTCGCAAAAATAATTTATTTGGATGAACAGGAGTTCTATTTTATCGGATGAAGAAACTTCAGAATTGAATTGGTTGTTAATTCATTTCAAATGATGTTTTGATTTAGTCAATTTATTAAATTAGACCTTTATTGAAATTAATTTGACCATAATTGTAATATAATTGGTGTAGACACGTAATTTTGTCCTCCTCAAATTTTGATTTTATTCATTTTTACCTTATCATATCATGTACCCTCACCCACGTGATTACATCCCACAAAAATACAAAAAAAGTAACTCTCAACAAAATCCCTAACAAACTTTTATTCTTTTTAACATCCTAACAACCCTCTCCAATAATAAAATGTCAAATCACCCTCTACCTACCTACCATACCCTTACCTCCACGTGAACCCCTCCTTTTCTTTGGCAAAAAGAAATAAATATTGGGAAACTCCCAGGAAAGAAAGAAAAAAAAGGACCATTCTTCTATTTGAAAAAAAAGGACCATTCTTCTATTTTTGGAAAAGGATGTATAGAACACTAAAAAAAAAAGGAGGGGGGCCTCACGGATGAACTCCACTTTTTCCTTTGGTTTGTTTCTTCTTGATTGAGTACATATACTCATCTTCTAAAAAATACCAGAGCGAGGGGAGGACACCCAGCTGATTTTCACACAAAAATCCTAGACCCCCATCTACACTCACCGGAGATAACAACAACAATACAAATTCCCACTCACGAGAGGCACACACACAGTAATAACACCAGGAGAGGGAGAAAAATGAGAGAGAAGAGAGTGATGCATGAGAGAGAACAAGGATAAAACAAAATCGACTTTCAGGTTACTGTTTCGATGCCATAGTCGCCAGATTTTGACTGGTCTCACCAATTTTGCCCTTCGCAACTCACTGGAGCTCATTTTTGATTGGTTTTCAATTCATCATTCGATCGATTCCATCTTAAATCTCCCCATATCATCATCTCCTTTGATTTCAAGATTAGTTCGTGAACGGGACTGGTTTGTGCTGTTGTGATTTTCATCTCAAGTTCTTTGGTATTCGTTACTGGTTTTGGGTTTAGTTTTGGGTTTCAATTTCTCAATACCGAGCTGGATAGATTCTTTGCTGAGGCTTAAGTCGAAGTTATCGGAGGCGGGTTCTCTTTATTTTGTCAAATAATATTCATCAAAAGCGGTATTAAGGTCCATCCCTCAACTCTACTATTCTTATTATTATCTCGAATGTGTTTAAATATTGGTGGTATGGTGTGTTTGTGAGTTTGTTTAAGCCACGTTGATTATCATTGTCTTGATTTTTATCTCAAAATTGAATACTTGAGAATTGGGTTATTTGTGAGATTGATAATAAATAAGGGCGGAATTAAGAAATTGATAAAAAGGGAGAATTTAGATTAATTTTGGTTTATTTTTGTTTGTTTAATTCAGAATGAGCATGGATATTGTTGGAACGCAATAGAATTATGATATGTCAAATGAATAGGAAAGAGTTTAGGTTCGGGAAGGCAAATTTAGGAATGATGTTGGATTGAATGCATGGAATGTTGAATGTTTTCTAGTTTATCTCATGAAATTGAAATTGTATTCATTTATCGGGGAATGCCCCAAAATATCTTGTACGTGAAGACGGCGCACAATCAAGGCCTGGAACGTCGGGTGGAGTTTGGTTTATGATCAGCTTAGGATTAGTTTAGAATAGAGTAGGTTTACATTTCCGCATTTTTTTTATGTTTCGGGTCTGTATAATTGGACTGTACACTATTTTTTTGGGGATTCGTATGTTTGGTTTGTTTGATTGATTGTTTTTATATGTTTTGTGTGGTTTATACATCCATAGTGTCAAATTAGCGGATATGCTTCACCAAGCGGCCGTGGTTGAACCACAGGATTGAGGGGTGCCTAACACCTTCCCCTCGGTCAACAAAATTCCTTTACTGGAATCTCTGTTCACGGATCAGTTTTAGAGTCAAACTGTTTTGATAAAGGATTTCCAAAGGTGACTTGGCACACCAAATTTATGTCAAGTGGTGAATATGAATAAAAAATATAAATAATCCTTTTTCGAAATAAAAATCTTCATTTTATCACTTAATAACAAAAACCCTTCCGAAACTAAAATCAAAACTTTCTAATCGTAAAAGGGGTGTGACAATTGGTCAATTTAATTTGAATTAGGCTAAGATTTAAATATGATTGTCTAAACTCTTCATTCATTGGCTATTTGATAAATAGCCTAAATCGCTATATGACCGAATCCCTAATCTACCCACTATAACCCAACAACATATCAATTTCGGCCCAACAGCTAGATGCCCAGCAGCCCATTTCTTATTTTAAAAACCATCAGCCCAAAACTAATCCAATATCAGCCCAACCAAAACCCCTAACCCGTCCCACATCAATAATCCCCTTTATCCCCCCTTCTTCATAAAAACACCCGATATTCAACATCAATAACAGCAACCAGTCAATCCAAAGTCTGAACCCTTCTCGACCAGCCCTGAGTCGACCTGCAACTAGCTCGCCTTTATCCTCTTCGCGCGTCCTACACAATGTTGGTCCATGGATGATCCGAGAAGCTTTTAGAAAAGCATGAGTTGGCTCGTCTAACATCTATATTCCGCATATTTCAGGATAATGGTACGAATTAGGTACATATTTGGCGATTTTTCATTGGGTCTGGGAAAGAATTTGTTTCTCCCATTTCTATTGGTCCACCAAACCGAATTTTGGGTGGATTGAGGACAAAAATGAAGCTGGGAGGGGGGAATTCGAAATTAAATGGGCTAGTTTCGGAAATCCCTGGAATGCCCTCAATCCCTTCTATAAAAGAGCTCACATAGAGCCGAAAAAGGGATTGGAGATTGGAGGGTTAGGTTTCTTTCAGAGAAATTTTGGGGAATTTGTCTTCTTTTTTTCTAGGGCTCTCTTCTCTTTTGAGGGGAGAAGGGGTCAGAGCTTTGAGATGGAAGATAGGAGTCGTAAGAGATGAGGCTTTTTTTCGAAAGTTGGGTTGGGAACTCCGAAATCAAAGAGTGTATTTTGCAAAAATTTTCTCGTTCATTCTTTCTATGAAGCTAGTCGATCAACTGGAAGTTCCCGAGTCGACAACATCAGCTCCCAGCGGTGAAATTTTGCTGATAGCTCGAGTCCCATTTGCTGCATTGACATAGGGGGTCCGAAAGTTCCTAGGTTCAGAAATTGAGAGGAAATTTCTTCTAAGAAAGAGGTAAACATATTTTTCCCTTTTAATTTTATCTATCGTTTTCTCGTTCGTCTTGCCCTTCATACTAATCATTTCTTGCTTTAATAATATTTTAGCAATAATGTTGCTTGGGTTATTTTGCTGTAGAGAGCTTCAGAGGTTACAGGATTATGTAATCGTTATATTACTTTCGTTGAGATAATACCCTTGCATAGTTGTCCGGATTACTGTTTAGTCTCTGTAGTCATTGATTTAACCCTTTTTGTTCATCTGTGATCTTACTATTCATGGTAACGTATTATACTCATGATTGTTTGGTTAAATTTTAACTTGTAAATAGGGAACGGGTGTTCATGCTTGGATTAGGTTTATACATGTTCCATGAGTTTTCTTGAGTTTGGTAAATAAAAGTTCGGTGATTACATTTAAATGGGGTTCAAATTTTCCCCATAAGAGAATTAGCATTCTCAGTTGGTCAAATAGAGAATGGGTATTTCTAGTTCGTCAACCTACGTCCCTAGAATCATGTTTTGCTTTGGAGTGTAAATCTGTAAAGATGAATTTCAATCCATTTTCCTTTTGAAAAATTATTTTTCTCCTTTATATTAATCTTCTCCTGGTAAGAATTTATGTAATAAAGGTTATTATATTTCGTCGTGTCTTAACTAAATTCATAATTAGTCAACACTTCAGTGATGGTTTGATAGGAAAGTTGTTCGCGCAATTCATACCTGCTAAGTCCTAAGAGTTCATGTTATTTGCTTAGTATACCTGATAATTGCAAAAAGTTCTTGATCACTTTATTAGTGTCTCAATACATGTATTAGGAGCTTTATCACCCTTGTCATGAACCTCAATATTCGAACCAGATTATTTGAATTGATTTTTCTCATGGTACTGCAGTCAATCTCTGTCAAAGGTGCATTAGTTTTGTTTAGTTCAATTTCTTTTGAATAAAAGTATTGGACTTAACTTTTACATATAATAATGGATGCCACTATCTCGGAAACTAGTAGCTGGAAGCTTATCCAAAATTTATGCAAGTTCATAATTTCACCTTCCTGTGTATTTGTCTTTGATCCCGTACCAATCGATCATGATTTCTCTTTGCTCCCATACCTGTATGTATTAGCATTTATCTCAGGATGGTTAGAAATATGCAATTTTCTTCATCTTTACTCTGAATCTGCCTTTATTCTCGAAGACATCATTTGTCTCTTAGTTAAGAGAATCTTTTTTAGCTTCTCAAATTGCAAACATATTCTCTTTGTAAAAAATAATTACATCTGGTTGCACTCCGAGTGTCATCTATGAGTTCTTCTATTGCTTTGATCGCATTAATATGTTAAAAGAGCTTGAAACAACCGCATCTCAATTTTTAGCAATTATAGTCTTATGGTTTCTTTGTGGTGAATAGGGATTGTATTTTTTTGGATTATCGCTGACCTTTAGTATGTTCTGTTTTGATAACTGGGTGCATAAGCCTGACTGTTAAATAATTATCGTCCATTTGAACAGATTCTAATCTTTCTCCTTTTCCTTTTTATGTTGACATGCAAAAATGCCGAGTCCCAAAAGGGACTCTTCCCATGTGCATTTCAATGATGGTTTGTCATGGTTCACTTCGCATTCGAGTCACCCCCTCGAGTCCTTCCAGTGAGATTGATTTTGGAGAAAGAAGTTGCCGATGGAAGGAAGGAAGCTGATATCCATTATTGTTGTAGCTAGGAGATTCGAGAAAATCTCACTTTTATTGTTTTATTTGTCGTTATTCATTTTATTCATTTCTTTTAAGTATTCATTTGGGCCTCGAAGCCAAATTTGTATCTAATACAGGTGGAGCAAGATTCGAGCTAAAGGCTCGAGAGCTAGATTAGGACAGGTGAAATGGGTCAAAGGCCCTGTTAGACTAGGAAAGGTCTCATCGATTTGGGTCCAATGGACTGAATCCCTTCTCCCCTTTCCTTTTTCTTTTTTGCTTACTTGTTTACATGTTTCTTGAGAACCTAGTTAATCCCCTAGTCAAATCGTTAAAAACTAGTTTTGCATAAACGTCAAAATATTTCTAAAATTGCTTTCTTTTCAAAAATAAACTTTTTTCAAAGCTAATCAAAGACGATTTTTAAACAGTCCAGATAACCACAAGTTAGCGGACGTTTTAGGTGCCTAACACCTTCCTAAAACATTAATAGGAACCTCTTATCTAGAATCTCTTAACCTAAATGATTTTTCTATTTTAGATCATTTAAAGTATTTTATAAAGGTTTCTTAATTCCTTTTCAAAATTAAGTGGCGACTCTCTATCAAAAGTTAAAATTTCTCCGCAAAACAAGTAGTATATATTTAACGTATACATGTATATATATTTTATAAATTAGTATATATATTGTAGTAAATATCTTGTAGTATATATTTTATTTAAAGTAATATATATACTTAACTAACATATAGTCGTATACACAATTACATGTGTAATTCTGTATATGTTTTGTAAATTCTAATGTAGTATATACTATAGATATAGTGTATATATATTATTTACGTATTTAAAATGTATATAGGTGGGTGTATATTGGAGAAAAAACTTTTAAATTTTTCTTTTTTGGTTTTGACCGGATTTTGGACCGATTTTGATCGGGTTTAGGCAGATTGAACTGGGTTAGGTGTAGTGTGTCGGTCCCGGGATGTTTCTTGAAATTTTACTATTGGGCCCGGAACTGGACCGGCCCATTTAATCTAGCTCAAAACGACCCCGGCCCATAAACCGTTTAAATGTGACTGGCCAATTCCGAGTTGACCCAGCCCGGCCCCGTTAATAGGATTATTTTTAATATATATAATATATATCATCATCCTTTTTTCTTGTTTATTTATTACAATTTTTATTGAAGATAGAATCTCGAAAGGAAAGAGAAACTCAATTTGTGCGGTCAAACCTCTTCATAACGGTTTTATTTGTCTGAATATATGTATCTTTTGGATGCCATATATAGCGAAATGATGTTATAGGCAACGTATGATATAATATTAAATGTTGGTTCCAAATGGAAACTTAAGAACCGTTATCTAAAATGTTACTATAGATGATGATTGCTCTAGAGAGATTTAATTGCACCTTTGATGGATTCTTGATTTACAAGTAGTAGACTGGTTTGTCATCATCAAAAAGAGGGAAATAGTAAAGTCCTTAGTTTTGATGGTTGACAAGACATCAACCGTGAGACATAGTTCAGGGAGATCAAAATTGCAACTGCTCAGGAATCAGGTTCAACACGTCCACGTCTCTTTCACTCAGTCAGCATACAGTTAGAAAAAGTACTGTTTGACAAAAAGTTGGTGTCAAAGATATAACTTTTTTTTTTCAGCCAATGAGAAGAGTCCTAGGTTTTCTTGTCTCATATATATGCAATATGTTACAACAAGAAAACCTAAGATTCCATATACAAATACCATCAAATCTCTCTTGAAGCAACTTATCATCCAAAGCCTCACTTGCAATAGGGACCTGCTTAGGTGTCATTGGTGTCTCAAGCTCTTGTTATATTTGAGTCTTTGTTTCGTAGTTTGTAAACTTTTAGCTTACTACTCCTGTTCATTAATAGTAGGTGTGTTCTCATTGTTGGTTGTGTTATCTAGAGTTAGTTCGGACAATTTTATAAAAAGACACTTTGGGAACTTATTTTGACAAATAGACACAAGTGTTGAAAAATTGAGAAAATAGACACCCTAATGGGTCCACTAAAAATAGTGTCAACCAAATTTAGAAAATAGACACCCTAGTGGATCCACTAAAAAAGTGTCAACCCTAGCACACAAGTTTAAAAATTTGCACTTTAGTTTCACTTCCATTTCAACCCCTGTTTTTTATAAACTACACTTTAGTCCATGTCCAAAAATATAAATATTAGATATTTAATTAAAGAAAATAAAAATATCAAAATCCACTACCAACACTATTTATCAATTTTCTACGATTTTTCGGTTATTTCTCATCGAATTTTTGGGCATCCTTCGGAAAATGACATTACCTCCATTGTTTTAAGACATTTTCTCATATTTTTATCCCCACATTTTTATTAAAAAGGCTTGAAAATCAGTCCCACATTTTGATATCGATTCTAGGCTCAATAGCAACATTCCAACTATCTTTAGGTTATTTCTAAGCTGTAATCCATTGCATTATTTCGGTGGTCCTCAGAAAAGGCGAGATCACGTACTGTACGGAAAGAGGGTAAGAAGAAGCCGACTACAGTCCATTAAGTCTAAGATCATAAATCAGTGTTTGTGTCTATTAAATACTATCATCGAGGTATATATCATGTATATTATAGAATACATAGTTGTTGGTGGTGAATTTTTTGGTGAATGGAAGGAGACTCTTAAATATTGGATTTGAAAAACCACGTCTAAGGAGATAGTATCTGTTTTCCTTCATCGCAATGGTTCATACGACGATATGGTTCAAAAGCATAATGGGGAGCAAAAAATTAAGTTGTGATCCAAGCGATGTGGTCATTACTTGATGAACGGGAGAGGGAAAATCTATCCAATATTCATAAAGAATGATAGACACGTGAAATCGTACATGCTTTGTGTTGATTTCGATAATTCTAGGCCTATATTGTGGGTTAAAGTTGTTGAAAGATTCTAGGAAGAAGCTTCCACATCAGCTTCACCCCGACCCCGGCAGTGGATGATAGGTCAATGGAATATATGAGTACATGGGTGGTCATAAATAGGATAATTTTGAAGAATTTGAAGAAAAGGAGTATAAACAAGGTGAGGAGGGACAGTCCGGACCACAAACAAGCCACTCTTTCTCGGATTACACCGATCTTTGTGTAGGACAAACATTCAAGGACAAAAATATTTATGTAATTTTAGGTAAGCTATGCGAATTATTTATTAGTACTAACGACGTTGTTGATTTCTACACATGATAAATAGGTTATCAATTTTTTAAGAAGTTGATTATTCACCAACTAATAGGTTTATGATCAACTATTTAAATATATGGACAAGTTAGAATAATGATCAAAAAAGAGAAATTAAATTAAATAAAATTAAAGTATAGCAAAGTAACACCTTTCAAACATTATAAAGCAATTTAGATATATTAATTGTGATATCAAATCGTTTTTGAACATGATCAAGTGATATTTAAGGCATGCTATAGTCGTAAATTAGTTAGATGGAACTAAAAAGGGGAGAAATAATATAATATAATATAATATAAAATATAATAAAATATATAAGCACATTCAAGCAATGCAAAACAACTAGATATCATCAAATGAGATTAGACACGTCTAATGAGCATAAGGAAGAGTGATGGTTGTGACTTGTGAGTGTTCATAGGACAAGTAGTGTTTGAGAACAAGTAGTCCTTCTCAATGCAGACGTTTGTTTTGACTAATTGGTTGTTACTACTATTACTCTTTCTTATACTCATTTGATCGCATGTTCAAATGTTTTGTACTCTCATATAATGATATTTAGTCATTTTTCATTGCTTCAATGATGTTTATTTATTTTAATTTAGTTTATTTTATTTCTCCCCTTTTTAGTTTCGTCTTACTTGTCAATAGAATTAGATCATTATTGATGCTAGACCTATAAAGATATCATGCATATATTATATATACAGTGTGAAATAATTTTCCGATATATAAAATTGGTAAAACATGACATTGAAACGAAGGGAGTAATATACACGGTGAAATATTTCCTGATACAAAATTGGTAAAACATGACATTGAAACCTGGATAGGAACACCAAACTTAGAGAGACCCTCAGCTCCTTATACCTTCTGATGGATTTATCTCGTGACTGGTATTATCTTTGTGCATGTGTCTTGTTGTCTGAAAGATCTATCTAGTATCTAGTATTGCATGGTTCCACCCTAAAAGAATCCCAAATCATTCTTTTAAAACTCAACCTCTTCATCATAAACGATTCACTTGCCCTACAATTATCTAGACCACTAGAGAAATTCCAATTCAATTTTGGACCTTTTGATACAATCAAATTGTATTTACTATCTCATGCGTATTCTAATCCATGCAGACTTTTTTATCCAAACCAATTTAGCTAACAAAGAAGAAAAGGCAGAAGAAGAGGAGGAGGGGGGGTGTATTTACTTACTCTGGCTTCACGTCTCCTCCTCAAAGACGATCCTTTGAGTCTAGTTCCCCTTGTGCAAGTGAGACTAGATTCAATGTTGATGGATCCATGGCAATGTTTAAGCATGTAATTCGAGAAAGGTGACCACTCTAGTACTACTCCATTCGCGACAGCTCCTGGGAAGCCATTTTCGAATATGTAGGGAATGAACCAAGGTTGAACCACTTATATTTAACGAAGCCATGACTAGTGATTCCCAGTTGAGTATAAATGTGATAACTGAACATTGTAAAGAATTTTTTGAAGGATTGAAATCATTGATGGACATACGAGGTAACACAGGAACCATGGCTAAATCATTTGCAGACTTGTTTCCACAATTAAATTACATTGTCTTAGATCTACCACTTTTAATCGAAGGATGTGAAGGGAGCAAGAACCTCAGGTATGTGGAAGGAGACATGTTTAAGTCCATTCCTAGTGCCGATGTAATTTTACTAAAGATAATTAACTCGTAAACTTTTCTCTCTGTAATAGTAAATATATATATTTGTATTTGTATGAATTAATGGTTTGTATTTGATGAATATTAACAAATAGTTGATATTATATAACTGGAGCGACGAAGATTGTATTAAAATATTGAAAAAATATAAAGAAGCAATTACAACTAAGGAGAATGGAGGAAGGGTGATCATCATTGACATGGTACTAATGGATAAAAAAGGAGACCATAATGCATATGAGACGCAACTTTTCTTGGACATACTCATGATGATTTACTCTTTTGGAAGGGGAAGAAGTCAACAAGAATGGACAAACTCTTTTTTGATTCTTGTTTTAGTGACTACAAGATTATTCCTATATTGGGATTGAGATCTATTATTGAAATTTATCCTTAAATCAAACTCATGTCACACAATATTTATTTTTATCCATACATGCACGATATGGAAGATTTGCGCAAGTTTAGAGCATTAGGGGCTACTGTTGGTTCTTGTATTTTTCGTCTTTTTTATATTATAAATTTTTGGGCACGGGCTTCACATGTGCATTCTACGTTAATTAGTGTATAATTTTATGAAATTACATATATTACTAATGATAGTTTTTGAGTTGTTTTAAATAAAAAGCAAATGGGAAAGTGAAAGTGTCTTATTGTTATTTCTGGTTTTGCCTTTATCCAGTTAATATCCTTTCTTTTGGGATAGTCAACAAAATAATTAAACATAAAGAAATTAAACGATTAGGTTGGTGTAATAGTCTATTAGTTCAGCTACTCTAAAATTAGATTATTTAAACTGAATGTGCAATTGTTAAGATATTTGAACGTGACATGTTGTATACTAATAGACCGATAGACTATATCGAGTGTAAATATGAATAAAAATAATATCGTGTTATAATTTTATAAACAGCACTAATCAAGTAAGTTACATCTTTTACGAAAATTATTGAGTTTAATTTTGCCTCGCAAACACATTGTGAATTACTGTTTAAGATAAGTAGAGCCTCCATTAAGAAAACCAAGTCCATCGATTTTGTATACATTATATTCCTCATGCATGGAATATACTAACTCATAAGATAGGTAAGTCCATTTTGACAATGACATGTACCTTGAGAACTATTCTATTTACATAAGACGACCCACATAATAAACTCGAAGATATTTTTGTTTCAAAGAACTGAATAATTATGTAATTAACAGTTAATTAATTTAAACCTAAATAATCTATAGTATTGACTTAATTTTTTTAAGAAAATCCTAAGCCAACTTTGAATTTTAAAAAAGAAATCCAAATAGAAGTCATTAAAAATAGTTTTGAAGAAAAAAGTCATCATCACACGTACAACTTATTAAAAATCAAATTTTACTTGGTTTGAGTGAAATTTTAGTTTTAGTTGGTTTTGGTTGTGTGTACGAATAGAATTAATTATAATTAAGGAGTTTTAAAATATATTGTAAAGAATCTTAAAATATATAGTAAGGATTCTAATTCGAGTAAAATTCCCATAAGAAAACAAATTTAATGAATTTTACAAATTCATAATTTTATTATATATTAATAATAATTTTAGAAAAATGTGAAAATAATTTTATCTATTGAAAAGATTTTCAAATATTCGGTCATCAACCACTCACCCTTAGGGTTGTTTGAAGATTTTTAATGGTGAGGTTTGTACTTCAAATTCTTGACGTACCCCATGAGTTTCCCTTTATCATCAAACACCTCATTCACTTTGCCTTGTAGCTTCCATGTTTCATTGATCCCCACTGTTCGTTTAACTCTTATATGCTGCTCTTTGTCTTTATTGTGTTGGGTAATGAAGAAACCAGTGATGTTGTTGATGCTGTCAAAAAGCTCCCATGGCTCCTTGTTTGCGTAGATATTTACAAGCTGCATGAATTGATATTGTTGTGGAAGTGGTTTGTTAATCGCAAACCCTAACAGATATTTCAGCAGCTCTTTGTTCGTTGGGTGAAATCTATAGACTATACCCCATCATGTCCTTAGCTTGATGATGAGATGCCATAAGCAATACAAAATAAAAATTATGTAATTGTGATTCGTCTAAAACCCTAAGACGTACTTGATGAATAGCTTTGTTTCATTTTAGCTATTTATAGATAAAAAATTTAGGGTATATTCCGGATAGATTTTGGATAGACATGCAAGTTAATAAAATCCCAAAATGATATCCTAATGAGATAGTATCCAATTAGCCCTGAATTATAACCAAAAAGGCTATGACACATCTCAACTTAAAGGTTCTATTATTCCTGAACTATTTAAAAGTGTAATTTTGACACCCTTAGTGCCTACGTGTTACATACGTGGCACAAGACACTAAAGTATCCATGTAGGCACACGTATATGCCACATAGGCACTAAGAATGTCAAAATTACATTTTTAATTAGTTCAGGTAATAGGACCCGAAGTGTGTCATAACCTTTTTTTTGGGTGTAGTTCAATGGTAATTGGGTATTTCCTCTATCCTAATTAATAATAAGTTGGGACCTAATTAATAAGTCAATTAATTCTTACGCTTTTACTTTCCTTCTTTAACTCCTCCATAAACTTCCATCTATCTCACTCATTAGTAAACAACAAAACTTTGAATATTTTTAGTATATATAATATATATCATCATCCTTTTTTTCTTGTTTGTTTATTACAATTTTCATTGAAGATAGCATCTCAAAAGGAAGAGAAACTCATGTTTACAGGGTCAAGCTCGCTGAGCAAGCTGAGCGTTACAATGGTAGGTTTCATTTCCTTCCTCCCTCTCTTCAATTTGTATGGCCAAGCCTCGTTATAACGATTTTGTTTGTCTGAATGTATGTATCTTTTGGATGTTATATATAGCAAAAAAATGTTACATGCAATGTATGATATAATATTAAATATTGGTTCCAAATGAAAACTTGAGTACCATTATCTGAAATGTTATAATAGATGATGACTGTTATAGAGATGTGTGATTGTACCTTAGACGGATTCTTGATTTAGGAATAGTAGACTGGAGTATTGGTTTGTCATTATCAAAAAGAGGAAAGTAGTTAAATCCTTAATTTTGATGATTGACAAGCCATCAATCATGGGACCTGGTTCAAGGAAATCAAAATTGCAATTGCTCAGGAACCAGGTTCAGCACGTCCACGTCTCTTTCACTCAGTCAACATACAGTTAGAAAAAGTACCGTTTGACAGAAAGTTGGTGGTAAAGCTGCAACATTTTTTGTTCTAGCCAATGAGAGGAGTCCTAGGTTCTCTTGTCTCATATATATTCAACATGTTACAACAAGAAAACCTAATCTTTCATATACAAACAACATCAAATCTCTGTTGAAGAAACTCATCATCCAAAGCGTCACTTGCAACAGGGACCTGCTCAGTTGTCATTTGTGTCTCAAGCTGTTGTATTTGAGTCTTTGTTTCGTGGTTTGTAAACATTTAGCTTACTGCTCTTGTTCATTAATAGTAGGTGTGTTCTCATTGTTGATTGTGTCCTCTAGAGTTAGTTGACATTGAAGCTAGAGTTAGCTTGGTATTAATTCAGTTAGAGTTAACTGGGTCGGATAGTGTAATAGAGTTATTGCGTTGGAGTTTGTTGTATTAGAGTTATTATAAGTAGAAGAGAATTAAAAGGTTAATCCTAGGACTATGGAGTACGTATTTAAGGTTGCTTGAACATAGTGAAGTTGTTGGAAATCCTACTTGGTTGGTCATGATTTTACTCACTTCAGTAAGGAGGTTTTCATGTAAAATATTGTGTATGCACAATGTTTTTTACGTTTCTTTTACTTTTAATCAAGTTCATTACTGCATATGATAGTTGGGACCAGGTCCCTAAGTTGGTGGGCAATTCGTGCTGTTCTTGACCTAGCTATATGGAAATAAATTCAGACGGTTGTTCAAAAGGTAACATGGTGAATGCTTATGTTGTTCCTTTTGGTGTTATAACTGATAATAAATCCGAGGCTATTGCTATGAAGGTTGGATTAGAATGGTGTAACAGGAATGGTATTAAGAAGACAGAATGTGATTCTATGCTTTTGATTGACTGGATCTCTAACAAGACGCATTCTCCTTGGGGAAATATGGGACATTATCATCTATATACAGTGGCTGCTGGCTCAATTCGAGGATTGGTCTATACATCATTGCTTCGGGGAGGGTAATAAGGTAGCTGATGAACTAGCAAACTGGGGGCTTCAATCCCTACATGCCATTCATGTCACGTCCAAAATAACCCCTAGGCGTTACTGGCTCCCGCTAACACCATTTGTCGGGAGAATCAATTTTCTATACATTCACAATGTCTACAAACACTAAGATAAAAACATGTGTAATTTCTAATGCATGAAATAATTATTAAATACAAAGTAATTATCCACCCAATTAGCGTAATACGGTTAATGAAATCAACAATACTTAGACAATAACTCTCTAGCCCTGAATCCCACACTAAGACCATGGAGCATCTAAACAGAGTTACATGAGTTCAACTTTCGGGTATGCAAACCCAACAAAAAGAAATATAATCAAAACATAACTAAAGCAACCTTACAACCTCCATGAACAATGCGAAGACTCACCTCAACAACAAAATTCACACGTAAAGACCTTCAGCCATAAGTCTCTCCCTCCACAATCGTATCTGTAGATATGCAAGTAAGGAGTGAGCTATATATAAATATAACCTAGTAAGATCCTCAACCCGCTACTTTAATACCCCTGAAACAAGTGTTAGAAAATACAAGACACAACAAATACATAAATAATATTTACATAATGTCTCTTATAAGGTAATGTCAATAAGATCCAAAAGGAAATTCAAAAAGCCACTTTACACCTCCAAGATCTGAATTATTCGTAACAATATATGGCTCAATAAGTCTTAATCTTTCTCTCTAAGAATAAAGAAAAAGATGGGGACATATATGAATACGTAGAACCAGGATCAATAAGAGAATATGCCTTATGAGAGTTTACAGTGATAATACCTGTGACCACTGTATTAGATGCCTCTATGTCATGTCTAGTCATATCAAAGAATTTCGGTGGTCCACCTGCTATCTGAGCACCCTGAGCACCTTGTCGACTTTGTCCACGAGCACCTTGTGGAGCAATCCTAGTTGGCTGAGCACAAACATGAGCACCTGCAACATCTCTTTATAACTGTACAATAGTTTGAGTAGAACCAGAATTTCCCTTAGGACAAAACTTAGCAATATGCCCTCTTTCACCATAAGTATAAGAAGGACCACCAACACCAAAACAATTCCCACTATGATTCCTACCATAGTTAGAGCATTTTGGATATTGTCCAAACTGAAAAGAATCGTTACTCTTTCGTTGCATCTGTTACTGACCCTGTCTAGAAAGATAACTATTTTTTGAAGATTAGCCCATTGACTTTGACTGTGCAGGCCTAGATTGACCATAATGAAAAACATTCCTTCTCCCAAACGGAGCACCGCAAAACCCACCTGAATTTCATGCTTTTATATTTTCTCGATTAATTTTTTTCATCTCATAATATGATTCAGAATGGAGAGCAGTGTTAACTACCTCAATATAGGATCTATTACGCACATTTTGTATCACTGGACTATGATAACGAGCCTCAACTCCATCCATAAATCATCTTACTTTCTCTCTCTGATCTGCAACTAAAGATGGAACATACCTGGACACTCGGTAAACTTAGCTTTGCAGTCAGTGATAGTCATAGATCCTTGTCACAGACTATTAAATAGGTATCTTATGTCATCTTTTTTGCTTAATGAAATAAATCTATCCATAAACATGGCTGAAAACTCTGACCAAGTGATCAGTGGTAGCCCTGCTTGTCTGCCCCTCAAAATGAAAGTCCACCATGCCTCGGGAGATCCTGAGAATAGAAAAGTAGTAAATTCTACACCATGAGTCTCCTTCAATCCAAAAGTAGTCAGTACCTTCGCACAACAATCTATACACTTTTGAGGTTCAAGAGAAGATGGTGTATGTAGCACCAAACTCCGGGGGCTTAAGATCCATGAAATTCTTAAGATCCTTAGGTTACCCCTCAGTTATAATCAAATGATCAACTGGTTGCGGTGTCTGAGAAGTTGCAACATTCAACTAAACTTGTACTTGCGTCTGAGAAATAGCCCGAGGAGCTGGAAATCTACCCTGATTAGGCACCAATGCCTCAAGTACATTTAATAATCTTACCATTGCATCTGCAGGCAATGCAACAGTAGGTATATTTCCTAACACTACAGTTGGAGCCTCCTGATCAACTTGATCCCGCACTTGCTTAGAAGCAACAACTTGGGGTTGGCCCCCATTCCCAACTCCAAGCTGAGCACCGGTTTGTGACCTAGCTCGAGGCCTAGTTGGATGAGACCTAACTCGACTACCCCTACGGGTAGAATCCTATATAGCACCACACCTAGCAGGTGCAATGATCGACTAACGAAAGAATAACCACGTCTCTTAACCATTTGTCAAACAATATTTAAAGGTTAGACTTAATTCAACTCAACGCACGAATAATGAATAGAAAAGAGAAAACTTTCTAGATGTTCCATAGCCTTAAGTTCATAAGTATGGGCGCCTACATACCCCTGAACAAGAATCTACTAAACACTGCTTCATGACCTGGGACCTAAAACTTGGCTCTGATACCAACTTTTTAAAGTCCCAAAATAATCCCAAGGCATGAGCGACTCCCACAAACACTACTTATTGAGAAAACCAATTTTCTATATATTCACAATGTCTACAAACACTGAGATAAAAACTTGTGCAACTTCTAATACATGAAATAATTATTAAACGAAAAGTAATTATCAACTCAGTTCTCGTAATACAGTTTATGAAATCAACAATACTTATATAATAACTCTATAGCCCCAAATTCCACACTAAGACCATGGAGCATCAAAATATAGTTACATGAGTTCAGCTTTCGGGTATGCAAATCCAACGAACTAAAATATAATCTAAAAATAACTAAAGCTGGATAACAGCCTCCACAAACAATGTGAAGGCTCACCTTAGCAACAAAATCGACATGTAAATATAGTTAGCCACAAGTCTCTCCCTCCGCAATCGTATCTGCAGATATGCAAGTAAAGCGTGAGCTATATATAAATATAACCTGATAAGACCCTTGACCAGCTACTTTAATACTTCTGGAACAAGTGCTAGAAAATACAAGGCACAACAAAATACATAAATAATATGTACATAATGTCTCTTATAAGGTAATGTCAATAAGATTCAAAAGAAAGTTCACAAAGCCACTTTATACCTCAACTTTCACAGCTTGTCATAAACGATAGTGAAGGTGATCAGCCTAGCACCCCGACAAGTCCAAAACAACGTATATAATGCCCCAAAAGTCTACTGTGACAGCATGTATAAACCCCTAACATATTATGGCAGCATAAGTATTTTCCTAACATATTACGGCAGCTATGTACGCCCCTAGAGACTATAACGACAGCGAAGAAAATATATTCAGTGCCCCAATGTCGCCTCACATATTACCACTAAATAATTCTCACCACAGCTCACAAATATATAACCACAGCTAGCCAAAGACCACTTATGCTACCAAGCCCATGCTTGTCCCAACACATGAATTAGGCAGAAAGAATATATATTTTTATTAATCCTCTTTGAAAAATAAGTATCAAAGTTTAAAGTCTCACTTACCTCACTAATAACACTTTTCTCAACTTTGCAACTCGTAGAACACCAATCAAATAGCCTCCAATGGCTTCAATCTACGCAAATATATTAATTAATAAAATTAATTATTCTAGTCAAAATCGTACTCATGTTGAAAAAATATTAATATCCCGTTGTATATAGATAATTCAAGGTGAAAATCAATAATTTCCGATAATTACCAACAAGCAGTGGCTCAAAGATACAAAATAGAGATCATATTTTACTATTTTGTAAGATGCTTATCAATCATTCCCAAATCAGTAAGCTGCCTAGTCATCATTATCCCATCATTTATCAATTGTTAAGTACTTTATATAAAAGAGTTGAAAATTGAAGGAAAGAAATCTTGCATCAGTAGCGCATACCAACTGTTTCTTCCACTACTTTTTCAATAGGTAATGTTTTCTGCTCCTAATCTCTTTTTTTGTTTTCTCATTCCTCTAACTGAAACTATTGACAACCCATTAAATTAATTCATGCCACCCATAATAGATGGATTTCATCATCTCTCAGAACAACATAACAATTCTTTGACAAGAACACTACTATCATAATATATGCTAATTTAAATTAGAACTGATTCTACACACTTGCAGCTGCTCACTTGAAATAGTCTCTGCCGTCTTTGATCTAATCAGAAATTTGTCAATAAGTTGTGTTTCTATACCAAAAATAATGAAACTAGACACCCTTATATTCTAATCCTTCATTAACCGAAAAACTGAAGAAGCAAAAGGGTTTTGACTTTTTTGGCTGGCCCATTTTAATTTCCTTAATTTACATTAATAATTAATTAAAATTACCAATTAATCCTTTATTTAAAAAAAAATATAAGTTGAGCTAATACAATTCACATCTCAGATTTTCACACGCTGCCTAGAGAAGTAAAAGGGGAGATCAATCTGGATGTGCTTTTGTCTGGATAGAAACATGTATAGGCTATACAACTTTGATGTGCCTTGATATTTCTCTTTCAATTGTGGCCATTGGACATTTAACTTATAAACAATGTGTAGCTTGTAAAGAAGCAACCCACTCAAAGAAAGTCTCCTAACTCTTGCAATGCTCTCCACATGGAAAACTACAGACCTGAAGTTGTTAACTACAGAGAACTCAGTAATCATGTACTCTCACCGTTTCAAAAGAATAACTTGTTTTGAGTTGGCAGGAGTTCAAAAAAATAAAGAAAGACTTTTGAATCTTTTAATCTTAAATTAAATTTACGTGAAATGTATTAAAATATCCTTTTAATCCTGTTGTTTTAAACATGTCAAATGAAAAGTTGGAATTAAAGTACCACAAAAAAAAGGGTATTCTTTTTTAAATAGAATACAGTCAAAAGTAGGTTATTTGTTTTGAACGAAGGAAGTAATATATAGTGTGAAATAATTTTCCGATACAAAATTGGTAAAACATGACATTGAAACCTAGATAGGAACACTAAACTCAGAGAGACCCTCAGCTCCTTATACCTTCTGATGGATCTATCTCGTGTTTGGTATTATGTTTGTGCGAATCTTGTTGTCTGAAAATTCTCTCTCGTATCTAGTATTGCATGGTTCCACCCTACGATAACCTCAAATCATTCTTTTAAAGTTCAACCTCTTCATCATAAATGATTCACTTGCCCCAAAATTATCAGGACCAATAGGGAAATCGCAATTCAATTTTGGCCCTTTTATACAATCAAATACCAATACTTTATATTTGTAATTTAATTTGTGAAATATAGTCACAGAAAATATGATTTTTTAGTCATATTACCAAGAGAAAAATTATAACTTATACTACTTTTTATACAGTTTTTAATATGTACATTTAGATTTTAAAATATTGTGTTGATCTAATCTAATTTGATTTCAAAAATTAGTTAAATTAACTCTCGATAAGTGAAGGTCAACGGTTCGAATCCCACGGAAATGTTTTGTGGGAGTTAAACTTTCAGTAGTGTTAATACATCAACAATTAACTCTTGATTGTCTGAGTTGATATGTTCTTCAACTGCTGCATCAGTCTCGGACCGTAACCCTAATATAGCAAGTATATGCTCCTCTACTTCATCTCCCTCTAGGTATTCATTATTCTGGTTAATAATATTGTCTTCTTCATCTTGTAGAACCAAATCAATATACTCATCAGCGTCGTCATCGTTATTAACTCCTTTCTTCCTTCTTTTTTATCTTACAAACTACATAATCCCTATTCTTAATTTTCTTAGGATCCACATAATGATCATACAATGAATATTCGGTCATTAACCATTCGCCGTTAGGAGGGTTGTTTGAAGATTTTTTATGGTGGGGTTTGTACTTCAAATTCTTGACGTACCCCATGAGTTTCCCTTTATCGTCAAACACCTCATTCACTTTGCCTTGTAGCTTCCATGTCCCATTGATCCCCACTGTACGTTTAACTCTTACATGCTGCTCCTTCTCTTTATTGTGTTGAGTGATGAAGTAACGAGGAGTGTCGTTGTTGGTGCTGTCAAAAACCTCCCATGGCTCTTTATCTGCGTAGAGATTTACAAGCTGCATGAATTGATATTGTTGTGGAAGTGGTTTGTTAATCGCGAACCCTAACAGATATTTCAGCAGCTCTTTGTTTGTTGGGTTAAATCTATACCCCGTCATGTCCTTAGCTTGATGATGAGATGCCATAAGCAACACAATTTTTTTTTTATATAATTGATGAATAGCTTAGATGAAATATAGATAAAATTTAGGTTAGGGGGACTACAAGATCATTCCTATCTTGGGATTGAGATCTATTATTGAGATTTATCCTTAAATCAAACTCATGTCAAAAGATTGTTATTTTTATCCATATTTACACGATATGGAAGATTTGCCCAAGTTCAGAGCATTAGGGGCTACTGTTGGTTCTTTTTTGTCTTATAAATTTTTGGACATCCGCTTCACACGTGTATTCTATGTCAATTAGAGTATGATTTTATGAAATTACATATCTTACGAAATGATAGTGTTTGAGTTGTTATAAATACAAAGCAAAAGAGAAAGTGTCTTATTGTTATTTCTGGTCTTGCTTTATCCATGATATCCTTTCTTTTGGGATTTGTAAACATAATATATTAAACACAAAGAAATTAAACAATTAGGTTGGAGTAATAGTGTTGAGTTTTTAAGAGTTGTGAATGAAAAATGAATAAATATTTATTTTTTTTTGAAAATACACCAAGAGAAAGTATGCAATTTGAATAGACACCTTTTCGGTTTGGATGGTTATAACCTTTCTAATGGGTTGTGATTTTTTCGAAGAGTTGTACCTTTTTCGAAGAGTTGCACCTGATGAAGGGGTGCACCTTTTTGAACCATTATTTCTCTTCATGAATCAACACCTTGTTGACTATAAATACCTGAATTTTTCCTCAGGTATAGACATGAAATTTTGAAGAAAAAATACTCTTCGTTCTTAAAAAACTGTAGTTTGATTTGCTGCCGTTGGATGTTTTCGTAGTTCGACAGAATTTGAGACACCGTTATTCTGTCAAAGTGATTCATTTTATCCTAGGAGGATATATTCCATAAACTTGGGTACTTGAGGGGAATAATTTTCTTAAGCCTTAAGGACACACCGTGAATTCGGTGGACTTGAATTTTTCTGTTTCATCTCTTTTTCTTAAAGTTAGTTTTATTGTTTTTAGTAAATAGTTTGAACTTCATAGTGATAGTTCTTCAACTGTTTGAATTTGTGTCTAAAACCTGTGGGGTTTCATTCTGTTTGAATTTGATTCTTATTTGAAGTAATAAAAACTTCGTCAGCTTTCAAAGTTCGTTCGGTTGATGATTTGAAGATATAAAAACTTAATCATTAACTAGAAATAAGTTGGTTAAAGATTAATGTCTTTATTGTTAGTATTCTAAAATACTAAAGTGTATGTAAAATATTGACAGCAAAATGACAAATAAAATAAACAACAAATTGATTTAGTTTTTAATGGTGTTGTCCCAACGACGATCAATGTTGCATCATTAAGTCGTTCAAATATTGCTCTAGCATTGAAAATGACAGAGAAACTAGAAAAATAATATTTTAAAGTGAACTTCCAAGAATGACAACAAATGATATCATTTTTGCTAACCAAATTTGAAATGCAAATCTTTATAAGTATAGATCCTCATATTTTAGAAAAATAATGATTGAAAATCAATTGTCTGGTTAGAAAGATCTTGTGAGTCATCCCAAGATAGAAGAAGATAATGAGTAGAATGAAAAATCATTAATGATGGTTGCAAATTCTGTTAAGGATGATGCTCCAAATAATAAAAAGATGAAGAAGTCTTCTGGATAAGAAAAAGAGCAAAACAAGAAAACATTCAAAGGCAAGTGTTATAATTGTAGTGATGTTGGCCACAAAGCTCTAGATAGTCTAGTTCTAAATAAGAACAAGAAAAGAGATCAGATTAATATGTTGGAAACAAGTATAAAGATTGAAAATTTGTGTGATATGATCACTAAAAGCAACCTAGTTGGATATCCAGATGAATGGTTGTTTGATTCAGAAACCACTAGACGTGTTTGTACATACAAAGAAATTTTTGCTACTTATGATACCGTTATTCCAAAGAAGTGATCTTCTTGGAAAATAATGCAACAACCAAGGTTGAAGGAACTAGGAAGATATTCCTAAAAGTGACTTTCGACAAGGTGTTGACTCTCAACAATGTTCTCCTTGTTTATACTATTAGGAAGAACTTAGTGCCGACACCACTTCTCTTTAAAAATGGGTTAAGCGTGTGTTTGCATCAGAAAAGTTGTAATAAGCAAGAATGAATATATGTAGAAAAGGGATAACCTCAATGAGGGTCTTTTCAAAGTTAACGTAATGGTTTTTGAAATGAAGAAGGTTGAGGCATCTTCGTACTTGCTAGAATCAAATTATTTATGGCATAGTCGTTTAGGACATGTCAATTAAAAAAATCTTGTAAAAACTGATTAGTTTGGAAGTGTTACCTACTTTAAGTGCAATAAATCAAAGTGTCAAAAGTGTATGGAATCTAAGTATGCTAAGCATCTGTATAAGTCTATTGAAAAGAATTTCAGTCTCTTAGAGTTAATCCATACGGACATTTGTGAGATGACGTCAACACCATCTCGTGGTGTAAAAAAGTATTTTATAACTTTTATTAATGGTTGCATTAGATATAGTTATGTTTATTTGCTAAATGGTAAGTATGAAGTAATAGACGCGTTTAGGCAATATAAAACTGAAGTTGAAAATCAATTGGATAAAAAGATCAAAATGATAAAAAGTGATATGGGTGGAGAATATGAACCCTCCTTTTGCATAGATATGTGTATAAAATGAAATTGTCCATCAAACTACTGACCCGTATTCACCTCAATCAGATGAGATTGCGGAAAAAAAATCGAACATTAAAGAAAATAATGAATGCCTTACTCATAAGTTAAGATTTACTACAAAACTTGTGGGGAGAATCTATCCTTACAGCTATCATAATACTCAATAAAGTGCCTCATAGTAAGACACATTCAATTCCATATGAAAAATGAAAAGGAAGAAAATCCAATTTAAAATATTTCAAAGTGTAGGGGTGTCTAGTGAAACTTCAAGTTCCTATACCTAAAAGGATAAAAATAGGATCTAAAACTGTGGACTGCGTGTTTATTGGATATGCAAAAAATAGTAAAGCATGTCAATTTTTGGTTCATAAATCCAAACATTCAGATATCAATGAAAATACGATAATTGAATCAGATAATGTTGAGTTCTTTGAACACATTTATTCGTATAAAACTAAACATGAGCAATCTAGTGGAGGATCTAAACGACCTCGAGATAAACCAAACGAGAATGTACTTAATGATGAGAATTCAAGGCGTAGTACACGTCAAAGAACTTCAACGTTCTTTGAATCAGATTTTGTGACATTTTTCTTGAAAATGAGCCTCAAACGTTTAAAGAAGTGATGTCTTCTTCGAATGTATCCTTTTGAAAAGAGAAATCAATAGTGATATATTGAGCAACCATACTTAGGAGTTGGTTGATCTTCCTCTAGTAAATAAACTTTTAGGTTCTAAATGGGTCTTCAAAAGAAAAATGTAAGTTGATAGTACTATTGACAAATACAAGGCTAGACTTGTATTGAAAGAGTTTAGACAAAAACAAGGCTTTGATTATTTTGATACATACTCGCCTTTAATTATAAGTGTCAACCGGACTGGTACAGGTCAAATCGCTACCGACCCATTAAATTTTACCGGTCTGTAGGCCGGGTTGGGCCTAGCCCAGTTCTTAATGGACCAAGTCGGGCTAAGACCAACAGTGTAAAATTCTCAAATATCCCATGATTGACCCACGTTAGTATAGTACCGGTTCTAACCAGTCTGGATCAGTTCAGCCCAGCCCAGTTCGAGTAATGGGCCGATTACCGATCCTCTATGTAAAAAAAAAATAAATTAAATTTAAATTTTCATGTTTTTTTCAATATATACTATATATGCATACATATATACATTTTAAACACGTTAAACAATAAACGTGTAACATATATACCTTATATGTTATTCTATTTTAGTATACTACATTGAATTTTCACTTTAAAAGATACACACATAAGTACGTTCAACATATATGAGTTTAGATACTACTTGAAATAATATAAATACAAGTTATATACATTATATATTATAGTACATTATAAAAACACATAAAAATATATATACAATAAGTTGAAATACTTTTAGACACATTATACGTTTAATACATACTACTTAAAATACCTTTTGGAAGTTGAAACATTATACATACAACATATATACTACTTTAGAAAATATATACACATGTATACATTAAATATATACTACTTTAGTCTATAGAGAATATATACACATATACATACAATATAATAGATATACTACTTAAAAAACTACTTGAAACAATATACATATAACATATATACACTACATATATACTACTTTAGAATATATACACATGTATACATTAAATATATACTACTTTAGTCTATAGAAAACATATACACATATATACATACAATATAATATATATATATATATATACTACTTAAAATACTATTTGAAACAATATATATACATTCCATATATACTACTTTTAGAAAACATATACACATGTATACATTAAATATATACTACTTTAGTCTATGAAAAATATATATACATAATATACAAGAGATACTACTTTATAAAACATATACACATGTATACATTAAATATATACTACTTTAGTCCATAGAAAATATATATACATATACATACAATTTATACTATTTAAAAGACTACTTGATACATTATACATACAATGTATATATACATTTTATATATATACATACATATATATATATATACACACACACACATATATGTATATACACATATATATGTATATCTATATTGTAATATTCCGTAAAATTCTAAGCTTATTTCAACCTCTAGTTGCATGCTTAAGGGGTCCAAGGCTTGGAATTTTCACTAAGTGCTAAGGACTTAGTCATTTTCAAGACCCCTAAATTTCGATGATTTTTTATTTTGGTCTTTCCGACCTCGAGACATTGATTTTTGATTTGAAACATGTTTGGTGTTGTTAAACGTATGTCTCGAAAAAGTTTTGGGATTTTCAGACGGGCGTAGGGGTGTGTCTGGGAAATAAAAATAGTATCCCCATTGCGATAGGCCCGCGGCACCCGTTCTAGTCTGCAGGGACTGAGCCCACGACGCCCGTTCTAGTACGCTAGGATAGAGCCCGCGGCGGCCGATCTAGTCCGTCGGGACAGAGCCCGCAGCGCACCCATGCTATTCCGTCCAACCCCACGGCCTTTAAGCTAAGGGGAATTTGAGTTATTCCCCTCAAACCCAATCTGTCCTTAACATGATTTGGGGCTTCCAAAAGGGTATTATTTGCCTCTTTCACTCAAATTACTTCCAAGAAAACCCTTCTCCTTTTTCCAAGAACAAATTCAAGCTTATGTTGTATCTACCACGAGGCCAGATATTATGTACATAACAAGTGTGTTGTGAAGATTTATGTATTCACCAACTAAAATTCACCTCAAATTAGCAAAAAGAATTTTGAGTACATTTGAAAAACCATTGATTATGGTCTGTCTATAAAAATATCGCATCTATGAAATTGTTGGGGTTCACTGATAGTGACTGGGTTGGGTTACAAGATGACATGAAAAGTACTTCCGGATATTGTTTCACTTTAGGACCAGGTGTTATTTGTTGGTGCACAAAGAAGCAGGGGTCTTTGGCTCAATCAACTGCTGAAGCAGAGTACGTTGCTGCATCAGGTGTTGTTAATCAAACTTTATGATTGGGAAAAATTTTAAACGACTTGACGTTTCATCCATGTAAAGCACTAGAAATCCTTTATGATAACAAGTCTGCAGTTGCTATGGTAGAAAATTCAGTCTTTCATGGAAAGACTAAACACATTAAAATCAAATATTATTCCATTCGAGAAGTTGAAAGGGAGAATGAAGTTTAGATTCTGCATTGCTGTGGTGAAGATCAACTAGTTGATATTTTTACAAAAGCATTACAGAAACAGAGACTTGAGCTTCTTAGAGCTAAGTTTGGAGTAATCAAAAACACTTGCATCAAAGAGGAGTGATGCAGGGTACTGATTTTGTGTGATATTAACTGCTGTCAACTCGGCATCTTGGTCTTGATATTTTGTTGTAATCTTTAGATTATTTTGTTGTAAGGTCTAGATTTTTTAGAACTTAGTTGTAGTGTATGGTGGTGCTTTATTTAAGCGCAACATAAGGAGACATGTTTTCAGATTTTGAGGAATATTTTCAGACCACTTATGTGTCACTCCTATATATTTGATGTATGAATGAAAATCACTTCACTACTCAGTTTTTTCTCTCTTTTTCATGTTTGTTTCTTTTTCTCTCCTTCAAATACACTTTGTACAGTTTTAGACCAATAAATACTAAAAAGTGATATTGCTTTCTTAGATATAGTATTTGTTTCTACATCCAAAACATCTCATTCCGTGAAGGGGAGCTCGAAACCAGAGTGGTGAAAATCTTTAACTTGTGTTTCCCGGATATTCCTTACTGATTATTCAACAGATTCATTATTATAATGTATCTCAATTAACTCTAAAATTGAATACATTCCAAGCTCCCCAAACCCCTTTCTTCTTCAAATTGTTGCTACAAAATATAATTAGACAACTTATAACTATAATTTTTCTAATTAAGCTCAACTGTAACTCCTTAAGGAAAATTCTTCTAGAATTTATTACTGATAAAATTAGTAAGAACTTATCCAAATAATTTTCTTCTTTATTAGGGAATTACTTAGTGTCACTGATCAATTCGTCCTAAAAAGAGTAGTTTACAAATTGCTCACGTATCCTTCATCAGTCATCTATTACGTTGTAATCCAAGTAAACTTACCACATAAATCCAATTTCTAACTTAGCTATACTATATGCCCAAATTTTATACAATTTCCAAATATAACTTTTATTTCAAAATATTTGAAGATTCCTTGCTCGATACTTTCAAACTTAAATAGTTTGACTCTAAGCTAGGAACCAAAATACGTCATGGAACTAAAAAAAATATCAAAATATGCCATATTTTTAAAGCATGACCAAAATATGCTTAACTCTCTTAAAAAGAGAGTTATATGCATTATTTTTAACGGTAGTGACCAAACGGTGTTAAGTATCAGAAAATGTGTATAACTCTCTTAAAAAGAGATTTATGCATTTTTTTTAACATAACTCTCTTAAAAAGAGAGTTATACATTTTTTTTAACGTAACTCTCTTTTTAAGAGAGTTATGCATTTTTTTTAACATAACTCTCTTAAAAAGAAAGTTATGTATTTTTTTTTTAACATAACTCTCTTTTTAAGAGAGTTATGCATTTTTTTTAACATTTACATAGCTCACTTTTTAAGTTAGTTATGTAATAGAAGTCACACTACTCTCTTGAAAAGAGAGTTATGCATTTTTAACTCGCTCAAAAAGTGAGTTATATAATAAAAGTTTAACTTGTTTTTTTTTCTCTACGTAAATATAATAAAAATTATATAACTCACTTTATAAAAACTTACATATTATGTGAACAATTAATTTATCTTTTAAAGTTTTATTTTTTTTAGAAAGAATGCCAACTATTATGAAACGGAGAGAGTAAAACTCACTAATTATATAAGTCAGGTAGGAATAAAATGCATAACTCACTATTTAAGTGAGTTATTCATTATATGAATATAACTCTACAAATATATGAGTTGTGTGTAAATAACTTCTCCTATTTAAATAGAAGTATACATTATAGACTTTCATTCTTTATTCACTCATCTCCTCTTTTGAAACTGCATTTTTCTTCTTTAAATTCAATTCTTCTTTTTCAAACTTGTTCAAATTCGACTCTTCTTTTCAAAACTTAATCAAAGCTTAAAGAATGAATGTTGAACGTGTTAAAGTTGCACTTTTTTGGGATGGCGAAATTATTCATGAGGGAAATACAATATATTATAGTATCTCCTCCAAGTTCAACGTCAAGTATCCAATTTCAATTGGTTACAGAGACTTTGTAGAATCTATTTTTAGAAGAATGAAAATAAAAAATGATGATTTTGATTTATTTATAGTTGGACAGTATCCAAATTCATTCTCATCACAAGGATTGGTAAATTATGGAGAATGGATTATCAGTGATGATGAGTCATTGACTGAATTTCTGAGGGCTCCTTGTGACTATGCTAGTCAAATAAAACTGAACATTCTTCAAGATTATGTTAAGAAGGAGTGTAAAAATCGTCCTGCGTACTCTCCAACATAGACGAATTTGCAGACGCAATTTGATGATCCAACTAATGTTGTTGATGCTCGTTTAACTCAGTATAATACTTTTTTTGAAATGAATGCTCCACAATACATCGTGTCGAGTAACATGCCAACACAATCCTTAGTACCTGATTTGAACGAAACTGAGAATGAAAATGACTGGTAATGTCTCTTAATTTGTGTTATTCTTAATATTATATATTTTCAATAATTTTTTTTATCTATTTCTTATGTCATATGTTACATTTTTAGGGGCTTAACTTTGCGTGACGGGAGTAATGATGAATTTTTTGGAAATCATTGTAATTATGATCAACCATCTCAGCTTGAATGTATGAACAATACTGGATCATCTACAAATATTCCTTTGTCACTGAGTTTGGATACTGTCGATTATTATCGGTTGGTTAAAAATATCATTGATAATAATTTATGATGGTTAATTTCATGTATTTATTATTTATGCTTTTGAAATGTACTAAAATTATTTTATTATTTGAAATGTAGGGATCATGTCACACGAGGTGAACATGTTGTACCAGATGATATTGAAAATGGTGATCATCCAAATTATGGTGAATTGTCACAGGGCGATGATAGTGAGCCTAATAATGCTGAGGGCGGTGAATGCCCTTATGACTCATCATCGAGTGACGATGATGTGAGGTCAAATTTTGAACAAAGAGGCATGTCTATGAGCCTTTATCTTCAAGAAGAATCAATTCCACAGTCGGCATCAATATCGCTACCAATCAATAGGCCTCATTTTTATTCCAATGAAATTTCATTTCTTGATCATTTTCAGGAAGGACCAGATGTTTTTATGGATATGC
>NC_061121.1:14539187-14548197 GCF_002878395.1 Capsicum annuum
TTTACACATATTAAATCTTGTTATGAGAAAACACCCAGCTCAAGAAAGGTGTAAGAAACCACGATCTGTACCTCTACAGGATTTAACCCCAACTTCACTATAATACTTGAGCCTCAACAATCAATAGAAATACAAGACTTCTTGTTAACTAAGAATTAAAACTTCTAACTCCTTTCTCTACAAAAACACAAATCTTTCCAAGATAAGTGTTCCCAAGTCTTCGAGTTCCCAGCTTGAAGAGACAATTCTTAACTCAGTTTATAGATCACTAATACTAGAACAATGACTCATTACAACTCAAAGAATCTACCTACTACATAGTCTACGACTTGCTAAGTAAGGGACCAGGTTCTTCTTCAAGTATGTGAACTGTTATGCTGATTGTTGATTTTCTTTTCAGTGCCTTGAGTAAATTGCTTGATCGTGCTTTGTTGTATATATGTACCATGATGATTACTCCTGTGATAGAATCTTTGTATGTTCATCTTTCTTTCTTCTTGTTTTTATTCTATCAAGTAACTTCACTCCCTATTGTAGTCGTTCTCCTCCTCTGGTTGAATAGGACTCTTTTGTTTTATCCTTTATCCTTGCAGAACTCTTCAACCTGTTGGACTTCTAGATTAACTCAACTTATGAATGTTGCATTTTTCTTCCACTTTACTGAAGTGATAAGTGTTTGAGAAGGTTCCTGAATATTCTTTCTTATCCACTCCTATCTGTGTGCAGTATCATCTTATCAACAGCCTTGCTTGCAGTTTTTCTTTGTACACTTGATTGGACCAACTTTCACAACATGTTTCATTCACATGTCTATCATCAAAATTCCATATGTCTTAACAAATTCCCTCTTTTTTATGATGACAAACATAGTAGCACATCATAGAACCTTGACATACTCAATAAGGCATTTGAATAAAAGACTAGCACAGAATGAAATAGGTTAGTCGTTGAGTTATAAGCATTGCATAGCCTACTCTTCCCCATTTTGACATCATCGAAAAGATGGATCAACAGGTGAAAACGTCTAATAATTCATGGCCATTGAGGCTATCAATAAGATAATCAAAACTCACAATAAGAGAACATGAATGGAATATGATAAAATAGGAGCAGAAAATAATATAACAACTAAGCCCATTTCATTAATTTACAGAGATAACTAAATATACCAAAAAGTAAACTAAGAGAGAACAAGCTTTCAGGAAAAAGGAACAAAAGAAGATAGGCTTAAGATATCAGTGAAGAGACTAAGTAGAGGAAGAGGAGGGAATAAGAGAGGTGAGTTTCCTAATAATATCTACATTTTCAGCTCTCTCTTTTTTCAACAAAGAATTAAGGGAAGCAATTTGAGCATGGAGGATCCCTTTTTCTTCTTCATGAGTAGCCTTCAAAGTTGCCTGAGCAATTTCCACCTCAGCTTGTTTCTCAGCCAGTGAATTTCTCAATCTTTACATCGGATTATCAGCATTCTTCATGGAAACAGGTAGCATCATATGATTCACATGCCCTATGACATCTTTGGTAGCCTGTGAAAACCACACTTGAACAGAAACACCAAAGTCCTCAAATATGGGGGTGAGCCAAAATTGATAAGGTAGATCATGTCTATTCACTTCCTTTAGTAGAGCCCTTTGCATATGCTTTAGTATGATTCGAGGCAGATCATTTCTTACTTTAGTATCCAACAGTTCCATAAGTGTAAGATCAAGAAAACTAGCCATACACCACCTTTCCTTCCTAGGGATAATCATTTTATGGACCAAATCAAAATAGAGCTAATGCAATGGGGATATCTCCCTCTTAAGGATTCTTTTATGGTGGAGCAAGTTAGGATTTCTAGAAAACTTCCTACCTATGTTGAGGGCAAAGGTAAGATTATCCAGAGGAGGCCAGGTACCCTTGACATAGTGACCCCATCCCCCAGAGGGAATACGTAAAATCCTAGCAATGTCAGCAACATAAAGGTTCATGGTAACCTTTCTGACAGTAGTGGAGAACAACTTACCAATTCTCACCCCATTCGTATAAAACTCATGCACTTCAGGTCTAACAAAGCTACACTGAAGATCACCTTGAAGAAATAAATGTGACCAACCTTGAAACTCTAATTTTCTTAATAACACTTGCATATCAGGCGCCCAAAACCACTAACAACCCTTCCTCTAGCTAATTTCTGCTTTTCAAAGTTAAGATGATGAGCTCAGAAGTATCCTGATGAGAAGATGAGTAGGGAACTTCAAACTCAGGTGCCAACTCATTAGTAGTATCTGGGGTAAAGTCAGAGTTAGATGAGTCAGAAGGAACAGGTAGGGTGACCTGATTCTTGAGACAAGTAGAGGGCTTGGGAGGGGAAACTTTTGAGGAGGAGGATCCTTGGACATTAGACGGAAATTTTAAAGAGGAGAAGGCCTTTTGAGTAGGTTTAGAAGAGGATTTTATGGGCAACGAGAGTTTTGGAACTTTGGCCATGATAGTTTTTATCTTTCTGACAGATCGAAGTAGAGTATAAGGGATAGCGACATTTGGAAAAGGTTCTGGAGGGGCAGTATTGTGAACAGTGGCAGGAATAGAAGAGGGTTTTCTTAAGAGGTTGGACGTGGACCTTTTTGGGTTTAACTCAGCAATAGAAAGGTTATCTCTGTCACTAGGATTATCATCATCTTTAATAATTTGGAGTGGGATAGAAGAAGGAAGGAAGGGTTTCGAAGAGGATAGAGAAGGTGAAGAAATTTGGGCAAAAAGATTTGGAAAATTTTTGAAAACAGCAAAATTGGTAAATTTATGAGAGAGTGAAGGAGGGATTAAGGGAGGTAAGGTGATGTTTGGATGAAGGATAAGTGCAGTGAAGGGATTTGGAATAGAGTCAGTAGAGGAGGAAGAAGAAGAGGAGGAAGATGAAGAGAATGATTCCATTTTTGAATCAAGAAGGCGTTCTTGAGTATGAGGAAGGTGCAGAGAATTTTTAGTGTAGAAACAAAACAAATGAAAGTGTATTTAAAAGAAAAGGATAAGGAATTTGAAGGGGTGAGGAACTATATTTGGCAGAGCGTAATGATGAGTGTTTCAGTTCTAATGGCAAAGGAAGTGGCAGATTTTTGACAGGGAAGGGACTCTTTTATTTTGGCAGTTTAAATGGACCAATAAGGAACCAGGAAAACAACTTGTTTCTCTTTAAGCTACTTTGAAGTAATAATAATCATACCTGAATGACAAAATAGACAAAATTACTTCTGTAATCAATGCTTTCTGCAAAATCAACACACACATGTTAATCAATCATACTCTAAAATCTTGGACTTAGGAAACACAACTTAATATGTGAGACTGAATTAATCAACAATCACTTGTAAAATCAAATTATTTTAGTCAAGCATTAAGGGAGACTTATGCAATTTTAATAATCCCCAAGGCTAACCTATTTTTTTCAAAGTGTTCTCTACTCAAGGCCTTAGTGAAAATGTCAGTAATCTGTTCCTCAGTGGAACAAAACATAATGGATATATGACCTTTTTCAACATTATCTCCAAGAAAGTGATGCCTAATATCAATATGTTTGGTTCTTTTATGTTGAATAGAATTTTTAGCTATGTTAATAGCACTTGTATTATCACAAAAAATAGGAACACAACAAACATCTATACCAAAGTCCATGAGTTGTTGCTTAATCCATAGAAATTGTGCACAACAGGATCCTGCAGCAACATATTCAGCTTCAGCAGTAGACAGAGCAACTGAATTTTGCTTCTTAGTGGACCAGGTAATCAAACATGATCCAAGAAAGTGTACCATTCCTGGAGTGCTTTTCCTGTCCATCAGATATCCTGCATAATCAGCATCTAAGTAACCTATAAGATTAAAGTTACTACCTTTGGGGTACCATAAGCCAAGATCACTGGTTCCATTTAAGTATCTGAAGATTCTCTTCACAGATTTTAGATGTGATTCTTTGGATTTTGCTTGAAACCTGGCACATAGACCTACACTGAACACAATGTCAGGACTGCTTACTATAAGGTACAATAATGACCCAATCATACCTCTATACATCTTTTGCTCTATATCTGAACCTGTTTCATCCAACTCCAATTTTGTGCCAGTTGTAATAGGAGTACTTATCTCTTTTGCCTCTTCCATGGAGAATCTCTTAAGAAGCTCTTTGACATACTTCTGTTGGTGAATCATTGTACCTGAAGCTGACTGTTTTATTTGCAAACCCAAGAAGTAATTCAGTTCTCCCATTATGCTCATCTCAAATTCACAACTCATGAGTTTGGCAAACTCATGAGTCATACTCATATTTGTTGAGCCAAAAATAATATCATCCACATACACCTGCACAACTAATAAATCCTTTCCATTAGTTTTCAAAAAGAGGGTATTATCAATTTTACCTCTGGTATGTCCATGTTCTAATAGAAACTTTAACAGTTTCTCATACCAAGCTCTTGGAGCTTGTTTCAATCCATACAAGGCTTTGTACAATTTGTACACATGATCTGGAAACTTCTTGCTTTTAAATCCTGGAGGTTTTTTAACATACACATCATCCTTGAGAATGCCATTTAGAAAGGCACTCTTCACATCCATCTGATAAAGGATAAATTCCATGTATGCAGTAAAAGCAACAAGTAATCTTATAGCTTCAAGTCTTGCTGCAGGAGCAAAAGTCTCATCAAAGTCAATTCCTTCTTCTTGATTGTATCCTTGAACCACAAATCTTGCCTTATTTCTTGTAACTGTTCCATGCCCATCAACTTTATTTCTATATACCCATTTAGTCCCAATTACTGATTTGTCTTTAGGGAGAGGAACTAAGTGCCATACTTTGCTTCTCTCAAACTGATTCAACTCTTTCTGCATGGCTATGATCCAATCAGTATCAAACGATGCTTCAGTTATCTTCTTTGGCTCAATCTCTGATAGGAATGCCTTGAAGGCACACATACTTCTCAATCAAGACCTTGTGGTGATCCCAGATGTGAGATCAGTAAGAACATTCTCAATGAGATATGATCCTTGATACTTATATCCTTTTGGAATCAAGCTTAGTGAGCTACCAGGATCATTGTTGATATTTTAAGCCGGGGTATGCTCAGTTCCCCCTATCACTGTGCCCTCAGCTTCAGTTCCCCCTATCAAAATGTCTCCATGTTTGGTAGCACCAATTGATGCACCGGATTGTATAACCTGTTCCTCCGTGTCACTTCCTTCCTGCAGGTTAGTCTTAACACAGGATTCATCAAAGATTACATGCATACTTTCTTCAAAACAGTTAGTTTTGTTATTTAAAACCCTATAAGCCTTACTATGAAGTGGGCATCCTAAGAAGATTCCCTCATCACTTTTAGCATCAAATTTTCCCAAATTATTCTTTCCACTATTATGTATGAAACATTTACATCCAAAGATTCTAAGGTGAGAGATGTTAGGCTTTCTTCCTTTTAGTAATTCATAGGGAGTCTTTTCTAACAAAGTCCTGATCATGCATCTATTTATGATATATGCTACAGTACTTATTGCCTCAGCTGAAAGGTTTTTAGTAATATTTGCTGCAAGCATCATTGTTCTAGCCATATCTTCCAAGGTTCTGTTCTTCTTTTCCACCACTCCATCTTTTTGTGGTGTTCTAGGAGTTGAGAATTTGTGATCTATACCATTTGCTGAACAGTATTTGAAGAATTTTACATTCTCAAATTTTGAACCATGGTCAGACCTTATGGAAACTAAAGAAGTACCCAGTTTCTTTTCAATTTTCTTAATGAAGATTTCAAAGACATCAAAGGCATCTTCTTTAGAGTCTAGAAACAAAGTCCAAGTAAACCTGAAATACTCATCAACAATTACAAACACATACCTTTTTCCACCTCTGCTTTGAAGTCTCATGGGTCCACATAAGTCTATATGAACCAGGTCAAGGCACTTGGTAGTACTAACATGGTTCTTTGACTTAAAAGAGGATCTTACCTACTTCCCCCTCACACATGCATTACATAGTTTTTCTTCCTTGAACTTGGTCTTAGGTAATCTCAATACCATGTCTTTGGATGAAAGTATGTTGAGTTATTTCAGACTTGCATGACTAAGTTTCTGTGCCAAAGGAGGGGATCATTTTCTATAGCACTTAGACAAGTCAGCTCTGGTCCTGGTAGTGCCATGATGTTAGCTTTGTATCCATTTTTGTATCTCCTTACAGTGAGCACAACCTCTTTAGCATCCATCTTTTTTACCTTGACTCCTGCAGCAGTAAAAGTAACTTTATTGCCTTTATCACACAGCTGAGAGATGCTGAGCATATTATGCTTTAATCCTTCTACAAGATAGACATCCTCTAATGATTTTAACTTAAATGAGCCAATCTTTCCAATTCCAGTTATGATTCTCTTTTTTCCATCACCAAAAGAAACCCCTGCTCCATTTATTTTGGATAGTGAAAGAAACTTTTTCTTATCACCAGTCATGTGTCTTAAGCAAGCACTGTCTAAATACCAGTGCCTTTTGTTTTCTTTCACCTTCTCCTGTAAAAGAGTTCAAAGGTTAGCCTTAGGAACCCAAACAATCTTGGGTCCTAATTTATGAGTGAAATGATGAATTAAATTTTTCTTAGTCTATGCTGGCAACATGTAGTGCAACCTGTTTGTCTGACCAGAACTGGTTTTGTTCTTTTTGGTTTGAGAAGATCTGTTAGCCAGGTTTTGACTGCCTACTCTGCTTTTTGCAGCTACTGGACATTCAGTGGTAGGATGTCTAAGGTTTCCACAAATGAAACATAAATCTTTTGGATCATCAAAACTTTTGTGGAATGCCAAACCTGTCTTTTCATTGAAGTTTTTCTCACTTAATTTGTGAACAATTCTAGAGAAGTTTGTCCACTTGTTAGCCCTTTCAAGATCCAATTTGAGTTTAGATATTTCTTGATTCAACTTATTCATTTTTTTAGTTAAATCATGGCATTCTTGTTTGTATTTAACAAGCTCAAGTTCAATAGTTTCTTGTTCTTTACTCATGGTCTTCTTTCCATTTTCAGTGAGAGTTAATTTGAGAACTTCAGACCTGAGATCACTGTTTGAAATCTCAAGTTCTGCAACCTGTTTCTTGAGTATGCAACTCTCCTTGTCAACTGTATCTGAGCAAGCCCTTAAATCAATGAGATTAAATTTTAGACTTGCCAGACTATTGAACAATTCATCCCTATCATAGGTTAACTCGTGGAAATCATCAATCAATGCATTCATCAAAGAAACAAGTTTTGACTTAGAGAACAATTTCAGTTTTTCTTTGAGTTCGAGTATGCTTTCCTCAGAGTCCTCATCTTCTTCATCTAGATCTGATCCCCAAGATCCATGAATGCAGTTTCATCAACTTTATCTTCATCTGAATCAGATCCCTAGGTTGCTATCATTGCATGTTCTTCTTTTCTTTTTGCCTTCAGTTCCTTTTCAGCCCTTTCCTTTTTCTATTTAATTTCCCAGATTGGACAGTCCCTAATCTAATGATCAGTTTTGCTACATTTGTAGCACCTATTTGGATTGTCATTGGAACATTTCTTGGTACCTGTTCCCTTCTTCTTCTTAAAGAATTTGCTGAAGTTCTTAGTTATGAAGGCAACTTGCTCCTTATTAAGTTCAAATTCATCATCACTCTCAGAAGCCTTCAATGCTTAGATTTTCTCAGGTGTTGCTCGTTCTTTGACTCCATCAACTTCTATTTCATAAGTCCTTAAGTTCCCTACTAGTTCATCCAGAGCCATACCTTCAAGATCTTTATTCGTCTCTCTGATTACAGTCACCTTGACATTCTATTTTGATTTTGGTAATACCCTCAGTACCTTTTCAACTTGTTCTTCCTCTGAAATGACTTTTCCTAAGAAAGTCAGCTCATTTGTTAAAGTGGTAAGCCTAGTCATCATTTCGTGCAAGGTTTTATTTTCCTTCATTTTGAATGCCTCATACTCAGTGAAAAGGAGAACGATACTAAACTTTCTTACTTGAGAAGTGCCTTCATGAGCATTTACCAGTGCATCCCAAATTTTCTTAGTAGTAGTGCAAGTGGATACCCTGCTGTATTCAGCAGGTCCTATTCGACAGATCAAGATATTCTTGGCCTTTGCATTTTTCTTCAAAGCCAACAAGTTATCCGGAGTAAATTCACTCCTAACTTTCTTAACTTGTTCACCATCAACTGTCTTCATTGAAATAGTGGGACCATCAGTAATCTTGTCCCATAATTCATAATCTTCACCTTGAATGAACATTTTCATTTTTGCTTTCCACCAAATAAAATAAGAGCCATCAAAAAGTGGAGGTCTAGTAGTTGCCTGACCTTCACTGTGACCAGTAGGAGGTGTGGAATCCATCATATTGATCTTTTCTTAGGTATTAGCCTTATTTAAGAAAACCTCTGTCTGATACCACATGTTAAAGTGTGATCCCTACTAATTTCCTATCTGTAAAACAAGTAAGTAAAAGTGGTTCACAGAAGTAAATACTGAACATAGTGTTTTTATGTGGAAAACACCCAGCTTAAGAAAGGTGTAAAAAACCACGACCTGTACCTCTACAGGATTTAACCCCAACTTCACTATAATACTTGAGCCTCAACAATCAACAAAAATACAAGACTTCTTGTTAACTAAGAATTAAAACTTCTAACTCCTCTCTCTACAAAAACACAAATCTTCCCAAGATAAGTGTTCCCAAGTCTTCGGGTTCCCAACTTGAAGACACAATTCCTAGCTCAGTTTATAGATCACTGAGACTAGAACAATGACTCATTACAACTCAAAGAATCTACCTACTACACAGTCCACAACTAGCTAAGTAAAGGACCAGGTTCTTCTTCAAGTATGTGAACTGTTATGCTGATTGTTGATTTTCTTTTCAGTGCCTTGAGTAAGTTTCTTGATCGTGTTTTGTTGTATATATGTACCCTAATGATTACTCCTGTGATAGAGTCCTTGTATGTTCATCCTTCTTTCTTCTTGTTCTTATTCTATCAAGTAACTTCACTCCCT